>NC_134709.1:66625955-66948455 GCF_043290135.1 Rhipicephalus microplus | reverse complement strand
CGCAACGGCGTCGTTAATACGTTGAACGTAACAGGCAATATGTCATGCGAGCTTCCTGTGTCATGCGAGCTTACAGTTCATCCCCCAATTTTCGTGAAGTTAAATCCCAAAATTATATTATTATTCTAAACGTCAGTGTATGTTTGTTTTTCTTTGGGAAAGGCGAGTGCCTGTTTTGAGGTTCGAAGGAGTAACCCACATGACGCAGATTGTCTTTCGTTGTAAATTCATACATGTCCCCGCTTTGCCCAGAGGTGTTACAGCCGGGGGGGGGGGGGGGGTTACCAAGTAGAAAAAAAGAACATCTTCATTGACACTACAGTTGCTCAGATTACTCCACTACCTAATATTTTTCAAAAAATAATAAAAAGAAACATGGCATATCCACAAAGTGAATGATGGTGAGTGAGTGAAGCAAAGAGATCATTCGGCGTTAACATTAATGACCCGTGACATGGGCCACTCACGCATGTAAATGAGTGCCAAGCGGCTTACAGTAATACACAATGATCAATACTGCTATGTTGTGTTGAGTTGTGAATTTCGTTTTGCCCTCATTATTGCTGCTTTTCAGTATCGGATCTAAGCTGAAGTTGGCAACGACGAGGTCTGGGCACGTTTCCCTCCTGTTTGCTCGTTGTTCCCAGTCATACGAAAGTCATCGCAGAGCATATTGAGACGTTATATACTGCACAAGCCTGTCGTCTGTGATCACCATCGTCATCAGCATCATCGTCATGACGTATCTAGTGGGTACCTTGCATGCACTGTGCCGTGATGGCTGAAAGAAAATGTGTGGTGTGAAACTCGCTTGTTCATCATCATCATCATCATCATCATCATCATCACCACCACCACCATCAACATCATCGTCGTCATCATCATCGTCATCATCATCATCGGCGCCGGCGGCTACGGCGCACAATGCCAAAGCCAACAGACAAGCCTCCACAACAGAGAGCTTTACCCCTGAAAAAATCGACTTTGCTTACAGGTTCGTCCTGTCTTGGCATAATCTTATATTTAATTTGTAATCTGTGTACATCAGAAACATAATATGTCTACTTAAAGAACTTATTTAGTATTTGTCAATTTTTTTGACACAGCTTCAGAAAACAGCTTCAAGAGCAATTTTCTACGGCTGGACTACAGTGACTCGAAGATTAATTCGTCGTTCGACTACGACTGAAAATTGAGTGTCATGGCGCCTCCGTTCACTTCATCCGTAGTGGGTATTAGTCAAGAGTCGCATACGCAATGTACCTCTGGCTCGTGTGGCTGTGGCTGCCGACGGGATGGTCCCTGGATACTCAATTTGTGCCCCACCCGCTTCGCGGGAGCCACGTCAGGGCGACGCGCTTCCGGCCCGCCCTGGTGCTGAAGCAGCGATGCGACGGGGCAAAGTTCGAGTACGCCTACATCTGCGTCTACGACGGCGTTCGATGGAGTGATGACAGCGACATCTTCCTAGTGGTGCCCACTCAGAGGTCGGTGCTCGATTAGCAGTAGTCAGTTTGGCCTATATTAAGCGGATTTCGGCTTTCCTATTTCGGCAAATCACTCGTGGACACAAGAGATTCCATAGCAAATACCTTAGTCGAGCTTTTCATGTCGCGGGGTTGTGGTAGCGCTGGTCGCGTGGCCTTGTATTGTAGCGAGGTGAGGCCAAGAAGGAACTGGCGAGTGGTGTGTGCTGCGAGAAGCGTGAGCTGGAAGGTGTCGAGGGCCCACTGCAAGAGGTAAGGATGAGGGCCAAGGTGGAGGATGTCCAGGAAGGAACCTTCGAAAAACACGCAAAGGTACAGGGCAGGGAGGCTAAGTGGAGTGTAGAATAGCATGTCAGTGTTCAGGAACTTGCACTTTCAAGATAGCGAACGATTCTCATTCTCCTGATGAACCAACTGCCCGATGTGATCGTCAGCCAGAACTGACGCGAGAGTGGGCATGTCTTCGCCGAGCGAAATGCGATGTTCACGCAAGATGGGTCTAAGATAAGCGCCAACGAACGGATCGCATGTAAAGAATAGAAGCCCAATTCAACCTGATGGAAGGGCCTAATCTTCAATGGTTCGACAGCATCCTTGAAGAGGAGCTGTGCCCCGCCGTGGTGGTCTAGTGGCTAAGGTACTCGGCTGCTGACCCGCAGGTCGCGGGATAAAATCCAGGCTTCGGCGGCTGCATTTCCGATGGAGGCGGAAATGTTGCAGGCCCGTGTGCTCAGATTGAGGTGCACGTTAAAGAACCCCATGTGGTTAAAACTTCCGGAGCCCTCCACTACGGCGTCTCTCATAATCATATGGCAGTTTTGGCACGTTAAACCCCACATATCGATCAATCAAGAGGAGCTGTAATCTGTGCAGTATTCCGGTAACGCAGAGGCGTAGCGTAATAACGAATAGAATGTGCCGTAGCGGCCACCTTGACAAGCGGCGTCATCCACTGAGGATAAAAACAATTAGCAAATACGTAATATAAATCAAAAGGGTGATGGATCGGGCTCATTGATACTCGATGATCAGATTGCTTCCGCGCTATTACGTTTCTGACGTAATCTACATCCACTAAGATCACAAAACCGCCAATCGATTAAGCCTACGGCATCGGTTATTCGAGTATGTGTCTCGAAAACGATGTCGAAGCGGCACATAATTTCGTGTCGAGTCTAAAGGATGTTACTCTGACGTAAACTGTTCGGAGCTATAGGGAGCTGTTGCAGCGCGCACGAACAGCCACTTAGTAGATTATAGGTGGAAAGCGATAGCTTCTTTCCGGTGGTGCGGCCATGTTTTCAGGGCACGCGCGGACGCATGGTCGGCACACGGAATTCCGGTACACACTAGGCATGTGTGCCTGACAAGCTAGAAACCTCTGTAGGCGTTCGCGCAGGGTTTCCTTTCAAGGGGGGGGGGGAGGGATGTGAAGGTTTGTCACTTTGCCATTGCGTGCACCCCCCTTGACGCCCTCTCCTCTCTCAGGCGACAAGGGGGGGGGGGGGGATCTGCGCGCTTGTGCTTGTATATGTTTACAGTCGCTTGTCGGGTTTATCCTTTTCGCAACATTCTAACTTTCTCAGCAAATTAGATCACCACGTTCAGTAATAGTGCGTTTGTCGACTGCTAGTTGCGCGATTGTCGATCATTGTGCAATTGAGTGTTGAACTCAAACATACGTTGGCGAAATCGAAGAGTAACTTTAGTCATGCGCTCAGCGTTCCGTCAAGTGAATAATGTAAATATACGCTTTCCTTCATAGCTGCGCCTGTTTTCGCTGAAAATCTAATTTGTGATGCTTTTGAAATCTCCTTTAAATTTTAGTGACATCTCTTTAGCATATTTTTCAGAAATATTTCTCAGAAATAGAAAATTGCCCAAATTATTACGTCTCCTTAGCACCTTCACGAACGTCGCCATGGTCTTTTCATAGTTCCTTTATTACGATTTCATTTCCTGTTAGCCAAGCCACGGTGGTCTAGTGGCTAAGGTACTCGGCTGCTGACCCGCAGGTCGAGGGATCGAATCCTGGCTGCGGCGGCTGCATTTCCGATAGAGGCGGAAATGCTGAAGGCCCGTGTACAATTTGAGTGCACGTTGAAGAACCCGAGGTGGTAGAAATTTCTAGAGCCCTCCACTACGGCGTCTCTCATAATGATAAGGTGGTTTCGGGACGTTAAACCCCACATATCAATCAATCAATCAATCTTTTCCTGTTAGCTCTAGCATCTGGCAACATTGCTCCTCATTCAATACACGAGCCCAAAACTTTGATGCGTCATGTTTTCGTGTCTTCAAGATGTTATCAAAAGCGAAGAGTGTGGATTTACGTCCATTCAGCACAGGACGCTGTACACAAGAAGTGATCACAAATGATTCAACTCAGCTTGATTGAGTTGATTGTTATGTGGGGTTTAACGTCCCAAAACCACCATATGATTATGAGAGACGCCATAGTGGAGGACTCCGGAAATTTCGGCCAGATGCGGGCCTACAGAGTTTTCGCCTCCATCGAAAATGCAGCCGGGATTCGATCCCGCGACCTGCGGGTCAGCAGCCGAGTACCTTAGCCACTAGACCACCACGACGGCGCATTTAACTAAGCTTTGCAATCACAATTTGACCAGAGAAGCTGTTCTTGTTCTTTTTTTTTTAAATACCGGGCGGCTTTTGCATGCTTGAACCACGATATAATTATGACGCATGCTGCAATAAATGGCTCTGAAAATTTTGACCAACCGGTATTCTTTGGCGAACAACACCGGGATCGAACCTGCGACCTTCTTGTCAGCAGCCGTGCACCATAATCACTGTTGCACCGAGATGGGCAATCTGTTCGATTCGGTGAGGTGTTCTTGTCCAGGTATACCGCCGTAAATAGTTGATAACAATGGGATTTACCGCCAGAACGTAGGTTAATCCCACTACTGATATGTGCCAGTGCTCTCAACGCACGACGACGCCCATTAGTGCCTCTTCTACCCTGACAGAACTGCAGTGGTGTGTTGGCAGTGAGAAATTACGATAACCCGCCAAGGTGTATTCTGTCTAGTGGCTATAAGGCACTCAGCTGCTGACCCGCCTGTCGCGGGACCGAATCCCGGCCGCGCCGACCACATTTTAGATGGAGGCGGAAAATGCTTGATTCATGTGCTTAGATTCTGGTGCACAGAAAAGGACCCCAGGCCGAAATTTCTTGAGCTCTCCACTACGGCGTCTTTCATAATCATGTTGTGGTTTTAGGACGTTAAACCCCAAAAATTGATAATAACAATTATTAGGAAATAACAATTAGTGCACTTCGCACAGGAACGTGCATCACGTAACACTTGCGGCATACTTGATTGGCAGTTGTTTACACGTACGTACAAAAGTTGGCAGAACTTACCGATTGCCCGAGAAGCAATGAAGGGACATGCGGCGCTGTTCTTAACGAGACGCCAGCATTAAAAGTGCCAAGGACAATTGATTTTCTAAAGTATGGGCGGCCGGCAGAAAACACCCAAACATACCACGTTTTCCAGGCAACCGCCATAAGGATACGGCAGCCCGCAACTTCATCGTAAAAAAAAAAAGAAGTCTTATTCGAAACTACGTCTGGTGATAAGTAATGATGAAGCGTTTCTTCAAGATTTGCGCTTTCAGATGGGCCAACAGGAAGATGGGCTGCTCATCGCCGGTCGGCCAAACACCTTTGCTTTGGAACTTGGAATTGCCGATGCTCGCGATATAACAGCACAACGCGTCGCGATTTTTCGCGGCTCAAGGCAACGGTCAGTTGCGCTATAACATTTTGCCTTTTTAACATGTGCTTGCTGTTGGATTACAACCGCATCTGTACCTCGTGTTCGGTATGAATATGCTGCAGTAAAAACCAGCTTTCGCGCAGGTACGAGCACACTAAAATTCGAGCCCGAATCGACGAGTTCCAGGCAATCTTGCTGGCGCACCCTCAGCACGTCAACGTATCTCTCTACGACGCCTACTACACCTGGGGCGACATCCTGGCGCTTCCTGGGCCGTCTGCCTACGACCATGTCCCCGGCAAAAGTTTCACTGTAGGCCACCCCAGTTTGGTGATTGAATGTCTGTTTAACACTTGTAAATGACGGCTTAGAAGTGAGCTGTGTCCCTAGGCATGCGCAGAATTTCCTGTCAAGAGGGGGGGGGGGGGTGCCATTCCTATTATGTCATTGTATGGGGGCTGGTCTTGCCGACTCCCTGAGTCACAGCCCCACCTTCCCTACTATGCAATGAATGAGGCTGTCTGAAATTTATATTTCAATCATCATATATAAGTGGCTCGATACTTATGAATCGCGCGTTCAAGATATTTATTGCCATTTTTTATTGGGCGTGTAGCGGTGCTGGTTATTTCTCAGCTGTGCGTGCGATTCTGAAATCGCAACTGCATGCCGCTCGATTGGTTTCTGAGACGACCCCATTGAATAGAGCAATTACGATACTTTCACGTTTGTTTTATTGTGATTTCAAGATTCAACTTTAATTACTCATTCGTAATAAAGGAAGCATTCTATAGACAAGCTGTCCGCTATGGCAAGATGTGCGGCCCCCTTCTGATTTTTTCAAATTTACGCCAGGGTGTAAGATACACGATAAGAAGATTCGATGTGGTATGAGAAAAGAACGCACGCAAATGCAGGTCAAGACGGTGACCGACGGCTCTGTCACACGCTACCGCAGTCCGACACTGAACCACACGTACGCCTTTGCGGGCGAGTACTACCTGACGGCGTCTCTGCGGCCTCGGGTGGGCCGAGACGTGCAGCTCTTCAGCATCACGAAAATCACAGTCGTCGATGAGCCGCATGTCTGCAGACCTCGGCTTCAGGTGAACGCTTTCACTCTTGAAAAAAAGAATGGGGAGTTTTAGAATAGCGCACAGCGAGCCCTTGCGGTGCGGTCGCTGCCACTGCGCAGGCGTCGTAACGCGAGTCACTGTTCGCGGCCCGCTCACAGAAAATCCGAAATGCCGCGCGGCGATCGCGGCCCGCGCAGTCCTGTAGCTTCCGTGTATATAGGTTGGTGGTCCCTATAGGGAAAAGTCCCTAGACTTTTCTCTATGGGGGCAGCAAACGCTATTCTAAAACTGATATGGCGCCAGCTATGCCCGCAGCGCCTGCAAACGTTATTCAAAAACTCCTTAATGTTAGGAATGCGCTTGTAACCACGAGCGACAATTGTGTGATGGTCCAGTGGTTATCACTGAGCTCGCCTGCTGACCCGCAGGTCGCACGGTCGAATCGCGGGCGCAATTTCGATGGAGGCGAAAATAGCTGAGGACCGAGTACTAAAGTGCACGTTAAAAGGTGGTCGAAATTTCCGGTTACCTCTACCAAGGCGTCTCTGGTAATCGCATCAGGGTTTTCGGATGTTGAACCGAATGATTGGTTATTATTATTATTATTATTATTATTATTATTATTATTACTATTATTAGTGATGTTCCAGTTCACAGTCAGTCATTTTATCAAACAAAGAGTCGCAACTTCTTAGACGTGAATATGCAAGATTACGGACAGCGTACATATTTTATTTTGACATGCGCTTTGTAGAGACTGATTCCCTAGTATGTACGTGATAAAAAAATGCTCCAATATATTGTTTCCCGTCAGTGCTTTGTTTTTTTTTGTTTCCTTTTCTGTGTCGCGTTAATTTGTCGTGATGATCCGGCGCAAAACACCTACGTGTTCAGCTTTTCAATCGTACAATTCGCGACACTCCCCACAAGCCCCATGCATCGAAATTCAAAAAAAAAATGATTGGCTGAAATATCGGAGGTGTGCTCATTGAAATACCAAACGCTCGACACGAAAACAGCGCTGCGCGCAGCTTCCCAAAATTTCACGCAGAAAGGTGGCGCTCCCGTGCATTGTAGAATTGCTCCCACATGATTCGACAACCTGCATGCAGGCCTCCGTAAAATCGACCACAGAATTGCCGCTTTTTCGGGAGGCAGTTTCTGAACTGGTATAATTAAATAAATTTGTGGCGTGTTAAGCAAACACTGACCTATTCGTGGTGTTCTGAATGGACCTTTCTGGCAGGTGAACGGCCTGGGCCCGTGCGGGCGTCCAGTAGCTGTGAGCGCGAAACGTCCCGCGTTGGTGTGGGTGCGTTCGCGGGTGCCCGAACGCTGCAGCCAACCCCTGGAGGCGAGCACCAACGTGCAGTTCGTGGTCCTCTACGCTGGCGAGACGAGTCAACCCCCACTGGTCCAATGCAGCGGCAGCACTAACCCACCCGAATCGTGCTCGCGAGGAGACTGCATCTACAGGGTCACCATTAGCAAGGAGTGAGTGCGCAAAGCACGGGAAAAAACAAAAAGAGTTCGTGTGCATGTGGCGGCGCATGTCTATCACATTCAGTTTATTTGATTGGACGTTGGTACAAAACGCTGAAAGAATGAGTCAGTAAAAAGTATACGAATGACAAAGGAGGGAGGAAGTGGCACACACGTGGACTATTCTCGGCGAGAGCTTCTCTTGACAGTGATGTGGAAGCTACAGAACGCATGCCTGCTACCTCGTCACCAAATTGTACTTATGTTTTTCGAAAATGTTCTCATTAGTTTCACCGAAAGAAATGCTACCTTATTTATTATGATACCTAAACAGTTGTGGAGAGTGATATGCTGAAGACGATTGTTCACTTTGCGAAAATTCCTTTCCTGTTTTTTTTGCATTTTTTTTAACGGCACCGGCATAGTTTTCCAAAATAAGCATGACGCCCATGACGTAGTGGGTCGGCGTGCGGCCGAAAACGCACAGTTTGGGGATCCAGGAAAAACATACTTGTGTAATACGACACTAAAATGTAGACCGAACTATCGAAATATTTTTTTTTCATTTAACACTTGCGTGTATATAATTTTATAAACGGCTTAACCATGCCAGCGAGCGAAGCCGCAATCAGCCGAAAGCTGCCGTATACCTTGCTCAGCAACATGAACGTGCGGAAGCCCGCCTCTATAGCTTTCGCACCAATGTAAGAATGAGTTATCGCTGAGCATAAACGTTGTGAGCAGCGGTAAGAGGGAGGTATAAGTAGCTTGCTGTTTGCCAAGGGAAGGATGTTATCCAAGTTGGCTCAGTGGCTAACGGCTCGCTTTCACGACGCAGAGGTTCCACGTTCGATTCCGCGTGCCGGAGGGTTTTTTCTAGATTTTTTTACGTTTTCATATATATATCGATACTTATACATATATGGCGCATGACACCGACGCCGACATTGACGCCGGCGGCAAAATCCAGCCGAGTGTATCCATATAACTGCTATCGCAATAAAATATCGCGCGTTAGGCAAGTATAGATGAGTTTTGTGCTATAGAGCTAACGCGAGAAATGCGAGCAAATATTCCGGTATGTTGTACGACTTATTAACAAAAAGACGTATACTTCCAAACCAGCGCGCACACAACATGCACACAAAGCGAAAAGGGCACATGACGAGTGCCAGCAAGTGTGTTGAAACAAAACTGAACACTCGAAAAAACCAATGCCATGCCTGCGCAGGAATTGAAAGAAATCACTAAAAATGCGTTTCTCGCAATGTAGCGCACAAACAGAGCGTTAAAATGTGCAGTCACCACATCGCCGTTTTGACGAAGAATGTTTCCCCTATTTACGAATAAAAACGAATGACGTTTGGGCGTTTCGATTGTTCAGATAACACCGAAAATCATAGCGTGACAGCAATTAACGCGGGACAACGATGTCATGAATGTCAAGATTGAGCTGGCTTGACAAGAATGTAAACAATGAGCTGACTAAGTATTTTACCCATACCTACGAAGGCTTTTCCGCAGGAGAACGAATTCTACAATCTACAATAGCGCAAGAGGTGGAGGGATTGCGATGTTTCACTGAGAGAGCTTCTACCGTTGTTTCTCTAGAGTTCGTCTCAAATGGCAGCGCAAACTGTACACCTGCTTATATTTCAGTTAAGGTGGTCTAGACTTATCACCATCATCATCAGCCTGACTACGCCCACTGCATGGCAAAGGCCTCTTCCATGTTCTGTCAATCAAGCCGACACTGTGCTTGCTGCTAGCCCGTTATAACCGCAAATTTCTTAATATCGTCTGCCCATGCAACTTTCTGTCTCCCTTCCAGGTGTTTTTCTTCTCTTTGAGTCCAGTAGGATTAGGATATTGAAAGTAGCCAGCGGATCAAGCCTTACATAATTTGAGGCTTGATCCGCTGGCTACTTTTTTTTCTTCGCTAATTTGAGGGCAATTGCCCGCTCGCGGGCAATTGCCCTCAAATTAGCGAAGAAAAAACCACGCTTCAGAAAGTGTTAGAAAGGGTTCAGAAAGTGTTGCAGGGCCCAATCAATAACCAGCGGTTATCCCGCCTACGCGATACGAGCCTAGCCCATGTCGATTTATTCTTCTTGATTTTAACTGCGATATACTTAGCACCCGTTTATTCCCTGACCCACTCTGCTCTCTTCATCTCTTTTATTATGGTTACACATGTTTTTCTTTGCATTGCTCGCTGCATCGTCGCCAGTTTAAGAGTTAGCCTTCTTTGTAAGCCTGCACGTTTCTGTTTTGAACCTAAGTGGCGGTCAGATGCAGCAGATATTTATTTTCCGACTGGGCGATAGGGGTAAACTACCACACTAGAGTTGCATTCTATAGGGAAGACTATACAGTGGCAGCAATTGTAGGATGCTCCATGGCGCACCGCAGCTCCGTCGTCCACTGCGTCACAGGTAAGTTTTAGGGAGTCTAAGGATTCGTAATTTTTTTTCTCATGACGCAGCTGCCTTCGCAAGGGTGAGATGGCCAAGGTAGTGCTTCGTCAGATGTGGCGCGGCAAGACAGATGTTCTGATCGAGTCCCTGGCCGTTGGCTACCTGACGGCCACTGACGGCGTCGTCTACGCCTCCATCGACGGGGCGCCGATGGCCTTCCTCTCAGACGCCGAGACACTAGTCCTTAGTAAGCCTTCTTTAACTATACGTCTCAATAGCAGTTGTTGTCCCGAAACGACGTAGGCGACAAATACACCACACTCTGACATAAAGCAGGCAAGCTACGATGCGACGCTGTACGCATAGCAAAAAGTGAACAAGCTTTACAGTGACGACAGGTCGGGACCAATGGACATCTGATGGCAGAAAATTGCCAGTAATCCCGCCAAAAAAGTACGTGCATAAGAGTCTCCGTTACTTTCCTCTTAGAAGGCAGAACGCAGTTTCGGAAGCGAAAGCCCAGGAATTTGGTATTTGGCGACCTCAATTGGTTGTGCAATTCGTATCCTGTAAAGGCCCATTCTCGCTGCATATGATTGCCTCCAGACCATCCAACAGCCTTAATTAGAAATCATTTTTTTTTTCACGGACCAAATACGCTTTCGTAATAGGTGCTCTTATGAAAAACTAATCGAATCGTGGCTGTTGCAGATGGCAGCGGTTCGGTGCACCTCGAAGGCGCACCCCTGTTCTTCAACTGGAGCTGCGAACAGTGCGACAAAAATGGATCCTTGTACCAAGCATTCGCCAAAAAGCGGCTGGACCAGCAGGTATTCGATAGCGGAGCTTATATGGACTGTCATAAGGTCCGCCACACGGATCTTGAATTTCAGTGGCAGAGACGGAGCAGGCTATGAAATCAGCGAGCGAGCACTCGACTCTACATAGCACCGCTTACAAATCAGCCACAGGAATACAATATGTGCCACTGGTAGCTGGAGCAAGCATGGACGCATTAAAGAAGTGGAAATGCTTGAGAATTGCCCCGAATACCTAGCGTGCCATTATTCCATTCTGCTAATTTCACAGTTGAATTTTCCCGCGCCTACGCGGCAGTTTTTGTGTCACTTCGACTATCTGATGAATCGCTTGTGTAAGAACGGGAACTTTCTGACAGCTCATGATATCGAGAAGCGGAAGCAATGAATACTGCACTATTTGTCCAGTCGCCATGTTGTGCGCCAACACTGCCAAAACACGCGACCCGGTGGCGCTTCCAAGCAGACAAACATCCCGCTAAAGTGTAATCATGCCGAGTTCTTATCCACTCGGCCAATCTTGTCAGAGCAATCTCTCCTGCTTCAAGGAAAGACAGCCACCCTGGATACACTCTGAACCTTTCGGTGGAATGGTGAAATCCTGCTCTCCTTCTGCCATTGGAGCATACTTTTTCTAAAAAAAAAAAACATTGCCCCGTCACGGTGGTCTAGTGGATAAGGTACTCGGCTGCTGACTCGCAGGTCGCGGGATCGAATCCCGGCTGCGGCGGCTGCATTTCCTTTCGTTGAAGGCGGAAATGGTGTAGGCTCGTGTGCTCAGATTTGGGTGCAAGTTAAAGAACCACGAATAGTACACTAGGTCGACTGACCTGGGGTGCCAAAGAACCACTAGGTGTGCCAATTCCCGGAGCCCTCCACTACGGCTAGTCTCATAATCATGCGGTGCTTTTAGGACGTGAAACCCTCCATATCAATCAATTTAAAACAAACATTAAAGTTTTTCCGACTCCGCTATCATAATTTAATGTGATATCTTTGGCGACGTATATACGTGTTGCACACTGAAGCGATGTAGGCAAACGGCATAAACACGAGTGTCTACGTGTGTGCACAGGTTATCGAGATACCGGACGAGCTGCGCTACGGCGTGAGTCAAGAGTACCGCTTCGTGCTGCACGTCAGCGCTGACGGCCACAGTGACAGGGCCACAATAACCGTGTGGGTTCCCGGTGATGAGGACGATAAGGTACGCAGAGGTCTTCGCGCGAAGCCTCGGCGTGCGTCCCATCTGCTACGCAGTGTAAGGTGTGAGCAACAGTGCCAGTAAAGCTTCATCGACTCACCATACGAAGTCGTCATGCATGAAAAGAAAAACGAGAGTTGCTGGTAGAAAGAACTGTGCTATAAATGGGTGAAATCTACTACAGAGGGTGTACAAGAACATTAAAACTTAGATAACCTAGTGAGTCTGAGGGTATCACTCACATTTTGCTTACTCAGAATGGAGAACAACAAATCTGTACTTCTGCCACCCGCAAAAAAGCGAGTAACTTTGATAAAAGTTGTGCACAACACAGATAAAATGAAATTTGTTTTTCAGCTGTATTGTTACTTCAGTCTCAGGATATTCTCTACTGGAGAAAAAAAATTATCGCAGCTGTGCTCTAGGTGTCAAGCCTTCAGGAAGCGAAGAGCTAGGCAGCTTACCCCCGTATTCTAGAACGACCCTTCACTCAACGCTTCAACTTCACTTGAGAAAGCCGATGGAAGCGCCGTCTCTAGGCACGGCAAGTCACTGCATATTGATAATCTGCTGCGATTCTTGAGTAGCGCAGCATCGTTTTAAGCCGAGCAGCGGCGCAGTGCTCAACTTTGTCAAGTGAAGGGTGAAAGTCGAGTCGAGGAGCGTTTCTGAACACGGGGGTTATTTTCTTTTTCTCTTTTGCCATATCTTTCCAGTCTATTTTTTATGTCTTTGCTTATTTCTATTTTTTTGTTCCTGCTTCTAATTTTCTTTCTTGAGTTATCTACAATTCTCTCTCTCTCCATTCCTTGCTTCATCTTTCTCTTTTTTCTTTCTCCCTAATTCTTTCCCTCTTTCCTTGATTATCTATTTTTATCTCTCGTGTTGCTCTTTCACTCATCACTGTTACTGTATTCCACTCCGGACAAATCGGTGAGCGTGTTTTGGGCGTTAAGTGATGGTACGTTCATGGCGAGCTGGTGGCCACCTCATTCGCTTGATACAGACAAAAGTTGTAGTGGTGCGATGCGACTGCATGACAAACACACGAGACAGGTGGCAATGAAAACATGATGCCCCGCACGGTATGAAGATCATGATTCAGATACCACACTTACGGTGAGCTCGATGTCGTTTTTCTCGCTCGATATACACCAATATTGGTGTCGAGTGACGTGACGGACTGTACGGGGAATACACGCAAAAAGCGGTAGTATGAAAATGATGGATCTCGAGTCATTCTTGGTTTGGTCTGCACGCCATGTTCGCGATGAGCCCACGGCCACTCGCTAGATTGATATGTTCACAGAAAGTGGTACTGCGTGACGCATGCAGTATGAGGAGCCTGTATGGCAGACGGTATAACATGAAAATGTTGACACGCATAAGATGTGTGCCAGGACTTACATGTACGCTGCTCCTCACTTGATTCTCTCAGTGCGTGGGATCTGCCGGTTTTTTTCACAATGATGCGAAGTCTCGTGCATGCATTTGTTTTGAAATTTGTTTGAATTTGCTTGTTAGATATTGTGAGAACTTGGTAGCATCACTGTAACGCGTATCCTAAACGATGTATAACTTACGGATGTTTTTATTGTGTGCTTTTATTGTGTGTTTTCCCGATGTCCTTTCTGCGAAAATCCCGACAAGGGATTGGCAGTATTTTTAAATAAATAAATAAAATAAAAATGTAAGGCATAACTGCGATCGTTGCCTTTTGCGCCTTATCGCTGCGAGGCACTGTAAGGCGCCCTCATTTTAACCATACGATAAGGTTCTCGCGAACATCACGCGCCTCGTGCTTTTAGGGGCGAAGCTCCTTAGGGCGTGGGCTGTGCGTCCCCTGTAGCCTGTATGTAGCCACCTCTAGTTTAGTTCTTGCAGTGTTCACTAGATGGCGGTACCGTCTCCTGTATGTAGCCACCTCTCGTTTAGTTCTTGTAGAGTTTACTAGATGGTGGTACTTGTAGCTGATGATGAAACGATGCAAGATGTTATAAACTAGAAAGCGGTACTTATAGTTGATGAAAGACGCGAGATCTTATAAAATAGGAATGATGTCACATATGGCGCGTGTCATTGGTTGAAGGCAATCGTTCGATTTAGTGCGGCGACGTACGCTAGGGGGAGCGTTGTAATAAAATCCGTTCCCTGTTGGCGCGCGCTCGGAGTCGCCGGATGGATAAGGCTGCACAGCGGAGAGAGCGCAAGGCACAGACCATAAAGCCGTCATAATGAAGGGACATCGCAAGCCATCCATCGTCTAAGAACAAATAAAAGTTGATTTGTGTATATACACACACAGCGTTTCTCACGTCTTTACATGATGATCGACTGGGCGAATTACACGGAAGATTCACAGTTTACCGATGAATCCCTCCGGATCTTCGCCCATTCATCATCATTCACCCCGTGAATATGCCGTAATTTTTTGATAAGCATACGTGTTTGGCGGATGCCTGAGTAATAATCTTTTTATTTGGGATGCGTGCGTGTATAGCTTTACGCTTTTGATAGAAACTTCAGTTTCTGGTAGTGCATTATCATATCTCCTTGATGCATAGAGAAACCTACATAAAGAGCGGACACTCCCGTAGGGCCCAGCGGCCCAGCTACTGCGTTGCTTTCAGCACCACGAGTTGTTGGTCAGACCCGGTAATATTTTCAGCATAAACAAAATAACCATTTTTTTCTTTCCGGTGCTGTGATTTGAACTCATACCCTCATGCATCGAAGGCGAGGGTCTTTACCATTAGGCCTACACGCCCATGCGTCCACAAAGGGAATACACGTACAGTGCATCTAAACTATATTGTGCCTCTTTGTGCAAATCAAATGCAAAAAGACAACTCTTTCTAGTAATACGTTGCTGTTTTCTGTTGTAAAACATTAAATGTCCTAAGCGGAACACGATGCAGAGCGAATATGGAAAATTGCACAAATTAATAAAACTTCTTCTTTACAAAAAATGGACGTCAAACTGGGGTATTTGTTGTCCTCCTGAGGAGTCTAGTCTATTGCATTCCTTAAGAAAGGAGTAAAACGAGCATGGGCACGCCATCTAGCAGTTGGTCAGACCCTCTCTCGCTGGGCCGCGAAAAAGCACCAGTGGCCACCCTTTATATAGTATATTTCTGTATGCTTCATGCCCCTGTATGGTGGCTCTTTCGCGCTCTCTTTTTCCTCCCGAAGTGCACTAAATAGTATTGCTACGTAAAATGACCCGAGACATGAGACGTGACTATTTACAAGTTGCATTTACGCTGCTGCGTAAAGCATCGACCATGATGGAGGGCAGTATACGCACAGCGTACAGACCAACACTCTTCTTGTCCGAGCGTTGATATGTCAGCCACGTAGGAGTAGGCTTAACTGACGTTCGTTCATGCGGTATTTTGCTGTATTATGCGAGAAAAGCTTAGCCTGCCTCCGATGTGATGCGCGCAGATGGTGCTATCGTGTCCTTGCTGCGAGTTCGGCGTCTTGAGCAGCGAGGATTTGGTGATAGAGGCACGGCCGCAGCGCACCAAGGTGTGGGACACCCGTTATCCGCTGGTCACGTGGACGATAAGCGGTCCCGGTGGCTGGCTCACCGAGCAGCGGGGAGCCGTGCTCTTGCTGCCAGCCGGAAACATCGTCAGGTCGGGGCTGTACAGGTACCGTGCAGGCTGCCATTCGTTTTAGCCGGTATTCTCAAACAAACCAAGTCATGCTTGTCATATTGATAAATTCGAGCAAACAATGTTAACATATCGTGATGGGAAAGCGAGGCCACTCAAAGACTGCATTGCGTTAGCCATAATACACTTACACTTTTTGGGGGCCACGTCCACCACCAGGCAGCCGTAATAGCAACACGTGCTTAAAAAAAAGAAAACAGGAAGCAGCACGAACCAGGCCTCTTCGTTTCTGGCTCCTGTCTCAGCAGCTGCAGCAGCGCCCCTAGAGCGTTGAGCAAGAAACTATGGACACAGGCATACCCTCTTCCAGCCCACGGTGGAGGGTATGCCGTTGCGGCCTCTCCTTCTGACCGGTGTCGTCGTGGAAACTAAAGAAAACAAGCGACAGAGTACAGACAAGACGGCGCTTCCACGGTAGTACTACAGTAAACTAGAAGGTTTTGTAGTGGCAAGAGTGAAGCGGGCGTCTATAGGAGGCGCTGTGACGAAAAAAGCTGTCCGCCGCGCGTAGCGCTGCAGTCAGATTCGCGAGGCCAGCCAGGCAGGCTCGACCGGCGAGTTGACTGCTGTCAGGGCGCTTTGCTGCTGTGGCTTTCGATTATTCTTGTATCTTTTTCTGTGCTGGAAGAAAACGTTCTCGGTACCACCATGAGCAAGAAAAAGAAGACGGATACGCACTGTTTCGCCCCGGGTTGCCGGTCAGGCTACCCCGGCCATCGCGTTGAAAACGGGCGGAAGATTTCGCTCTTTTCGGCACCAAAGGACGAAGACCGACGATAGGTTTGGGAGCGGAACCTCAAGAGGAAAGACAAACCTCTAACGGACACATCCGCGGTTTGTGAAAAACACTTTGCAGACCATTTTGTCGTTCGTGATTATGTCCACATCATCGGTGGCAAGGAGGTACGAATCGCTCGAGGAAAGCCTGGTCTTACTGCAAATGCAGTGCCAACGTTTTTACCTGACCTGCCCGCATACCTTTCCACATCTGTGAAAAAACCAAGGCCCGAGCGAAAGCGCTGCTTAGTTTCTACGTCTGGATCGGCGAAGAAAGTTCGTCTCTCTCGTCGCGATGAGCACGAAGCGAGCTTGCTCGGCGGAGAGAATTCCGAACCGAACACGAGCCTTGCCGAAAACATGCAAGCGAACCCGCTCAAATCAGGTGACTTAAGAGACCTTGCCACCTGCTTAAGTGTTCCAAGGCTGTGGACGAAACTGACCACTTCAGACCTTGATCTCCTTGTGTATGCCACTACACGCACAACAAAACAGCCTTTCAGTGTCTCCCACGAGAAAGTGATCTGTTTCAGCTTAGATAGCAACAGTGATGTTGTGGCAAGCTGTTATCTCGGTGCGAGAGAAAAGAAGTCGGCAAAATCACCTCCCTTCTTGAAGCAACGAACATATTTCAAGAATTTGACACTGCATTGCTTTGTTCAAGCGCTATGAGCAAAGACGCTTATGACGGCCTGGCTCAGAACCTGACCGAGAAGATGAAGCGCACCCTCACCCCCGCGAGTGACGGCGTGTTCAGCAAGAACTGTCTTGGAATGGTGACAGTCAAAGGTGTGTGTTAATATTTTTAATAAGAAACAATGTACTTTCTGTTCTAGCTGACATAGCCTGCTACTTTTTTTCATAACCTAAGCATATCCTTTGTATCTAAAGCAACCTGCATTAAAGGGAAATAACACTAGTCAGGACCTGTTAGCTGTTACACACTTTGTAATAGCTCTGGAGTTTATTTTTCCTCCAATTATCTGTTAGCCCTTGTTTCCATGTCTTGCAAATAGTTCGAAGTAAGGAAGTGGCTTATTTTATGTTTTACGTTTTTCAGGAACCATCTGTGTTCATTGTCGCTATTTGCGAAAGTCACTGCTGGCACGGAAGTCCAAGTTGAAGAAAAAACGTGTCACGCATAACTTGTCTCACAAGCTGCGAATGGCCAATCAGAAGACAAAGCGAATTGCTTCACGCTTGTGTACCCTGGCAGGCCAAGTACGAGCAATGAAAGAAGAAAACTCCAGGCTAAGTGATGAGACTTTCCTTAGCCGAATTAAAGAACTCCCCCCAAAGCAGCAAGAGGCAGCTCTACACATGTTCAAGGATGCAAAGAGGAAGAGTGTTAGAGGGATGAGGTACTCGAAGGAGTGGATTTTGGAATGCCTCATCATGCGCATGAAAGTGCCAAAGCTTTACGAGGATATGCGGAGGCAGAAAGTTCTTGTTTTGCCGAGCAAGGTTACTCTTCAGAAGTATCTCAGGTCGTACAGGACGGAATTCGGCTTTAATGCCAAAGTGATGAGCATGCTCAAGCAGAAAGCGTCTTCCATGGATGCCTTCAAAAGGCACGGAGGGCTCATCGTTGACGAAATGAAACTGCCCGAGAATCTGTCAGTCTCATCGTCAGGGCACATACAAGGCTTTGTGGACGTGGGCCAGTTCACCCCCAGCAGTGACAAGCATGAAGTGGCTGACCATGGGATGGTCATAATGTTTGTGCCGTTCACTGGCGAGTGAACCCAAATACTTGCTTCTTTTGCCACGCAGGGCAACATGAAAGGAAATTTGCTCTCGAAAGTGATGCCGGAGGCAGTGATTCTAGCGGAAAAGGCTGGGCTATTTGTTGATTTCATAACATCCGACGGTGCTACCTGGAATCGAAACATGTGGTCCACGATGGGCATTTACGCGACTGCATCTAGCACAAAATGCAAAGTGCAACATCCAGTGGACAACAAGCGGTCACTTCATTTCATTTCTGACTTTCCACATCTTGTCAAATGCATCAGGAATGGGCTACTTCAAGCAGACTTCACCACTCCATCAGGACCAGTAAGTACAAAAATTTATGCCTTTATCAATATAAGAATGTTTTTATCCCCAGGAAACATAAAAACACAGCACTGCAGTGTCTTATGAAGCATTTTGTTTTTCCATGCAGGTATCGCTTCGTCCTGTAAAAGAGGCTTTGACACTTGATGGCTCGAACGTGACTCTTCAAGCCATGCCCGGTATCACAACCCGCCACACTCAGCCCAACAACTTTGAGAAAATGAGGGTTATCTACGCCTTCCAACTCTTCAGTGACATGGTTCTAAATGGCCTTCGTCTCTACAAAAATGATGTTGAGGCCAAATGCGGGAGCATCCAGCCTGTCTTGACCTTTTTCGGGTAAGTTTATTGCCTCAAGTACTGCTCCACATGTATACAAGCTCTTAGGAGCATACTTATAATTCACTTTTTTGTTTCATTTACCTTTCGCTGCAAATGAACCTTCCAACCTCTTGGCTAACTGTTTTAAAATCTTATTGTGTGCTCTATGCATTTCAGCATGATGAGAGACCTTATCGAGATAATGTCATCTCGATTCCCCGCCAAGGCTTTTCGTCCGGACTCAGCTGCCGTGGATAAGCTGCTGTCATTTCTAGCCTACCTTGTTGAATGGGAGGTTTATGTAGCAGAAAACTTGCGTCAAGCGAAAAACGAAGGCCGAGCCGAAAAGCGGGGCCGCTTTTTGTCCGAGTCTACCGCAGTTGAATTGAGGGTCACCATTGCAAGTGTCCTGTCGCTGCTGGACTACCTGAGCCAACAACTCGCGTACAAGTTCTTCATGACATCAAGGCTGAGCCAGGACCCAGCTGAGAACTTTTTTGGCATTGCACGGCAGTCGTCAGGCTGTAATACTCACCCCACACCCCAGCAGTTTTTGATTACAGTTTCTTGCTTGAGTTTTTACAGCCTTGCCAAATCTGTGTCACACGGGAATGCAGAGCCAGGCATTTTAACTGCACTGCTTGGGGCTGATGCTGCCGGTGGGGATGACCGTACCAAACAGTTTCTGCTGGACCAGCTGATTGCTGATGGGGATCTTTGCAGTGCTGAACTGGCATTGAACAGCATTGAGAAAGCTGCACCAGATCATGTTGCTTGTGTGTCTGCCAAAAGTGATGAGCGGCTAATTTTTTACGTTGCTGGATATGTAGCACGGAAGTTCTTGGCCAAAACCAGCTGTGATGCTTGTAGAAACGTTCTGCTTGCAGACAAAATCGACATCAAAAACCTTCAAGCTGCTCAGCTAACACAGCTAAAGGATAAGGGCGGCCTGCTGTACCCGTCGGGTTTCCTATTTAGGTTCCTAAAAAACCTGGAGAACCTTTTCACGGGTTGCTTCAGTGCACAAGAGCTTCATCACGAAAGCATCATGGATGTAATTTGGCTAATCAAATCCCGACCACAGCACCGTGTTGGATGTACTGACCACGCTGAAATGCTTACTGCTAAGATGGTGGCATTTTTCATTACCACTCGGCTGCACTTTTTCGTAAAATCACTCAACCGAGCCAGGATGCAGAAGCGGGAAACGGCAAAATACCTGAAACTTAGCCGCTGTACATAGACTGCTCTTGCCCCCATTTCAGCATTCATATGTCTGCAGGGGAACCGTGTTTGTTTATTCATTTTCTCTGTGCCATTCTTGTATTTTTATGCGTACTGTTGTCATAACTTACTGTGCAATAATTCTGTGCTTTTGCAGAATTCATTTGGAGTCTGTCTGTTACAAACGCCTAGTTCTTTGCAATTTAACAGTTTCATTTGTCATCAAGACCCTCTTAATGTATTTCTGGTATTTTTACTTCACTACGTGTAAGGTAGAGTGCTTGTTTGATGTATTAAACTTCTGACAATTGTTTTTTTTGTTATCTAGTGAGCTATTTCTGTTCGACATTTTATTTTTTCATAGTCACATCGTTGTTTGTCATTGTATAAATTTTTAATGTATAGCTTTATGTTAAAATGTTATTAATGTGAAAGCCTTAGATCTCTGTTTCATGGAATACATGAGGTACTCAACATCATTGTAAGGTCCACAAAATTGTACAGAACATTGGAGTGCTAGCCGGGAAAGGAGCACTGCAGCAGAAGGGTTGGAGGAGGGCTAGAAAGTTAAATAGCAGTGCAAGAGGGGAGGTCGCTGCCATGTGCAATATGAGCTGCCTTTAGAGCTGAAGGTTTTGACGGGTGTGAACAGGAGGCTTCTGGTGTTGGTGAGCCAGGATAACAAGCTTTGGAGGATGCTGTCTATTGTGCTATTCAAGTGGTGATGGGAACTTTCGCAAAGTTCAACAGAAAGTTCAAGAACACATTAACAGAACTTTCAACTAAACTTTCACCGTCACATTTTTGGAAAGTTCTATATGCACCTCCGTAATTGTTAAATCGTTCCTAGTATGTTTACTGTACTGTGATAAGTGAAAAGTATACTGCCCGTTTCATTTATTGCAGTCGTAATGGCAATTCGTGCAACCTGGCAAGCCGTTTTAATTTTGCACCTGATTTGTTCATAGCCGCACCATTGTTTTTGAGATTTCCTTTGAAATATTTTAAGTATATGTGTATATTCCTGTCTTTTTTTATTATGTGAAAAGTAGACTGCATGTTTCTTGCATTGTACAGTGCTTGTGATCAGTTTTTGCTTTCTAGCTGGTTATTTTTGTTTGACATCTCACTTGATTAGTTCATTTGGCATGTAGTTACAACCTAAATAATGTTGTATCAAGTGTTGCCGAAATATTTCTTTCATTTGCCATTTTGTCACACAGCCTCTTCTTTATAATAACTATTATCCTGGCTAAAATACTGTGGGACTCCAAGTGCTGAAAGCGGTGCTGACAGGGCTATCTGTTTGGTCTACAAACTAGTGTAGTCGTGCAAAAGTTGTTCGCATGTGAACCAACAGCAAGAAGTCCTGCTCTACTGAAAAACGAGTACCGCTTACGGCACACATTCGAAATGGAATGCAGTCCATAATACACCAGAAGGCCGATAATCGAGACAAACATTGTGGTTCGAGCCGCTAAATTGCTACTCTGGTCAAGGGCGTCACCAGTCGTGGCTCGTGGCACGTTAATGACAAAGAATTCATATCAGATATCCGTGATTTGAAGCTGAGGTGCTCTGAAAAAACACGAGGCTTATTACAAAAAAAAAAAGCCCGTCCGACGCTACGCTGCGAAGTCGACGGGAGCTGCACATGATGCTGCTCTTCACAGTGAAGCACAGGCTCGCAAAGCGTTCAGTACATAATCTCAGCACGCAAAACCGTTCGCCAGGTTAGTCGATTGTAGCTGCCCATTTTTTTAAAGTGCGATGCAACGGAGAAAGAAAGGAAAGAAGCTTGCGCAGCTGTTCGAAAGATGCCCAAATCCCCGCAGCAGCACCTCGCGATTACTACGCCAGCGCCGCCCGCGGCCGGCAGCTTCCTGAGACTCACGAGCAGGGGGGCGCTTTTGCCACTACAAACCTTCTAGTTCACTGTAGTAGTACCCAGCGCAACTAAGCACAGGGAAAAGGAGGAGCCTGCATGGTGACACAAACGTCGCTACTTTAGTTGTTCCTAGGGGCTTTACACGTGCTACGGCAAGGCGATGCGCAGGGCCTACTCGCGGGTTTTAGATGTGGCAGCCGCGGTACAGACAGGACAGCGATCGACGGCGTACAGTTTCCTATAGCTACACTGGAGGGAACTCTCATGCTTGTGCCTATGGGAGCTGCAACACGCGGTGCTTCAGTCGGCATTGGAATGATGGGTAGTACACACATTTGTGCACTCTTCGCACTTCCTGCTTCGCTTGGCTTCGCATGGTTTGGAGTTGCTTTCTCACGAACCGACAATTGGCAACTCTTTAGCAGTGGCACTTCACCACCCTTGACCTTTTAGGCTCACCAGTTCAAATCACGTTATAAAGTTCACAGATATTTGTTCTTTTTTTTTAAACCAAACCAAAACGCAGCAATAAACGAAGCCCCAAATACGTTTGATTTCGGCAAGTACGAAGAATGTGCAATTTTGTGTACTACTAATCGTCCCTATGATCGACGAACGACCGCAGCGCTAAAGTCACGTGCTGTTGTAACTTGATTCATGGCTGCGCTAAAAAAACAAAACAAAAACAGGGAACGATGAGGCTATTACGACGGTCACAAACTACCAACTTTATTATGACACGTGACCGCAAACATTTAAATAAACAAATCTAATAACACGCTCTCTTTTACGCCCCATCGTGAGAGACTGGAAAACACACAATCATTGCGGCTATCTTTCATGTCATGGTAAAAGAAAGCCTTGCTACCAAAGAATTGGCGGAACCACCAGGCCGAGAAAACTAAAAGTTACAAGTGAAAATTGAGACACTCTGTGTCGTTCACACAAAGCTGTCTGAACATTGAAGGTTTTTTTTAGAGCAAAGTCAAAGAAGGCATGCTTGCGCAATGGCCATATTTCTAGTTAATACAATAGGATTAAATCACATCCCCTTGCAACTTCTTACTTGATTTAGACACAACAAAAACTGTCTTCGAAACTTGGTGTGCATTCGCAACGCACGCAATCATAGTCCAAATGCTCCCCCCTCCGCTGGGTTTTAGTTCATCCCACCAAGCTATGACCTCGCATTCTCTCACGGGTAAGGGTATTTAGGATGGTACACCTGATTTACGTTGAGCGAAAGCTTTGGCGTGGCATTTTTTGCAAATCTGGGGGCTTTTCTTCTTGAATCATCACGCATACTTTAGCTAATTTGCCCATATTTGAAACAATGCTTTCTTTAGTCAATGGGCACCACTCTATAGTTCATTCCAACAACGCATGTCTGATTTTAGCACTCATATACTTGAAAGTATTGACAAACGCACTATTAGAGAATGACGAACGTAATATTGGAGAACGTAACGATCCGTGAAATATTTATATATGCTAGGCTCAAATAAGCCCAAAAACGAATGGAATATTCCACATTTGGTATGCAAAAAAAAAAAACAAGCATGAATCCGCTTATTTAAACACGACTGGCAACACTGGGCACGACCATGAGTGTGGGTAGTATTCTATACTTTGTAGCAAGAGAAGTGACTTTCGTCCTCTCCCAAACTACTAGTCTGATAAGCGCGCGCGGGAGAAATCTCGCTCCATGGAGGTGGCAACATTAAGAGGACGTCGAACGCGAAACCGTCGCGCCATCTTGCCACTGATAACGGAAACGTGCTAAAGTTTTGAAGCTCTGTGGGCTGCCAAATGGTGTGTGGTGTATATAAATGGCTTGCCTTTAGCACACCAGAAAACTTAATCTTTGCGGCGTAGTGGTCAACTCCACGCGCTAAGAATCGAAAAGGTACTGGTTCGACTCCATACCTGAGATTTTTGCCTTCTGATGCTTTCTTTGCAATCTCTTAGTATATATTTTTTCAACGTCACTTCCGTGACGGAAGTACGTCAGCGAAGCCGTAATGAATCCCGGCATAAAAACACTCTCGTGTTAAAAGAAGTTTATATTGCGGAGCGGGTCCTTGCTGACTTCAACATAATTCTATTTGATATCAATGCGCTAAGATTACGTGCAGGGCGTGAAAAGTAAAGTTTATTCTAGAGCTTACGCGAGCACGCTGGAAGGTTGGATGACAATTTTTTCAAAGACGACGCGCTTTGCGATGACCAGATTAGCGATGGTCAACGCTCTTTCGCTCCTATAGTGAACAGTGCAGTTTGATTGTACGCAGACTTATTTTATGAGCACCGGTTAACCGAAATAAGGCGTTACTTCTTGAGGACGCCGACTAACGCTTTCATCAATGCCACCGCCGTGTGGCAATATTATAACTATTTGCGTAACTCCTACTATTTCCATACCTACATTCCACTTGAATGATGTTGAGGAAATATTTGAACTACTCTGAGCATGCTCAGATTGTAACGTTACAAATTTCATTTTTCAATAGCCAGGAAACTTAGTATTGTTGTCCTACTTTAACATGTAAGCTGACGATACATCAGACTAGGTCACTAGTCGAAACGTTGGGTACTAGTTACAGCCCTGTACAAAAATATTGATATATTCAAATTTATCGAGAGGTCTTAGAATTCAATTGGAAACTATCACATGGGATTCAAGTCTTGCGGTAGAGTTTTTTATCGTATCACGATACAATTTCACAATATTAATGTCTAGCCTTATAATATTAACTGAATGTGCATGTATAGAAGACGGTATGCTTAGAAAATGGGGGCATCTGATCGTGATGCCATTTCTCGGCGGTAGATGGCGTCTTGCCTTAACTGAATGGAAAACGGGCGAAAAATGCATATCTCTTCGAAAGAGCTAGTCATCAAAAACAAAAAAAAACAAAAAAACTTTGGGCTTTATAAAGCAGAGACCTACTCCAAAATTTTAGTAAAATCAAAGTATCTCTCTACCGAGCGGGTGTCTTCTCGGGGCACTTCAACGTCGCCCATTACAAATAAAAGGGCGACGTTGAATAAATAAATTTATAAATAAAATTTATTTACAAATAAATTGTAAAACATAAAACAATCTGGGAAGCCACGTGGTTTGTACTGCCCTACTACATTCTTATTTCAACACAATGCTCAAATTAGACTTTGCTGTAGCAAACTGCGAGTCATTTTTGATAACTAGCTTTTTTCATAAGATAAGACTTTTTGCCGATTTATTTTTGAGTTACAACTGCCCATCCCTCTGACCGACGAGAGATGTCACTACGTGATCATGTCCCCAAATCCTGATCACGCTGAGTGGAGAAGCTGTCTCACAGCTGTGCATGTTGTTAAAATGCGCCTGCAGGATTTCGGCAAGTGCTTGGAACAAGAGACCCTTCGGAGACATCCGCTATGACGTCACGACCGAACTTTTCGAGAGGCAGGGCTTGAGAGAGCAGAGCAATTTCCCACCCGTCAAAGGCCGTTGTCAGCTGACTCCACGTAAAGGCATCCCCGTCAAGACCGTCTTTCACGTCGACTGCGTGGGCTTCGCAGATCCGGAGGGAGGGACGCTCAGTTACGGCTTCTACTTCTGCAGCCACGCATCCGACACGTTCGCGGGCCTGGAGCGTCCAAAGCCGTGGCTCTTTTGCACGCACATTAAGTCCAGCATCGACGACGGCACGTTCACGGGTGTCCTGCCACCCAGCAACGTATCCAATTGTTCGGTGGTTGTGTTCGTCAACGACGACGTCGGCCAGTCGGTGTACGACGCGATACCGGTCGTCGTACAAACTGGCTCCTGCAGCGACGTGACCCCGGAGACTGTCGAAGAGTACTCGCGGAAAAGCCAGCAGAACAGCTCGAACGCCATCCTGTCGTACATCAAGAGTGCTTCCCTGTTGCTCAATTCCAACTTTTACAAGGAGTGCGAGCGTAACGGGAGCGATGTGAACCGCGCCTTCTTGGAAGATTACGTCGGCTACCTGAAGAGCAGCAACGTAAGTACAGAGAGCGAGCTGTTCAATGCGGTCAGCGTGATCCAGGAGCTCGTGCCAGACAATGTGAGCTCTGCTACAGAAAACACGACTAACGCGGTGATCGAGTTGATGGACAGCTATGCGAGCACCTTCGTCGAGCTGACTTCCGACCAGAGCAAGTGGAGGATCGCGGACTTGACCGCAACCATCGGCGAAGATCTCATTCAAGGCCTGACCACGTTGCTGGATCTCAAAGCCCCAACGCCGCGGGAAACGCCAGCACAAGTACCCAGTGATTTCCACGTGAGTAACTCTTGTGTCACACAACAATGGCCATGGAAAATTTGTTGACCATTGGTCGCGTGCACGAGCTGACGTTTTGAACAGGGAACTTGTCTTCTTCACGACTATTAAGTGATTTCATTAGCACTAGCTTGGACCGGCTTCGTAGCCTCTCCTCCACTCTGAACAAAAGATGGCGAAAGAGCGATTGTAGGTGCTATAGGGGGCCGCTGTAATATATTGTATGAGTAAAAGGGCAGATGTATTCAGAGAATGAACGGAAAAGAAAGAAGTAAATCAAAAGGAGGAGGTTTATACGTGTCGCTAAATCACGGTCATCACAAGTAGCGCCACTTAAACAATGGTAGATTTGGAATTTCTGGAAAGAGGGGTTAACTTTCAGTTGTGTCCTTCGTGTATGCGTTACAAAGAACAGATTGAAGTGCCTGCTGGGTGAAATGTATACTTCTTGTGAATGAACTTGGTACATTTTGTCTCTTGCAAACCGGAAGTTAGCCCAAACTTTCGGTTCGCGAGAGACACACTTTTTACACCTGCAATTCGTCACCGAGGGAAAAGAGAAAATTAGTAGGGCAGACGAGATTAAGAAGTTGGCAGGTATCGCGTGGCAGCAGAATGCACAGGAGCAGGTTTATTGGTGGACTGTGGAAGAGGCCTTGGGCCGGCAGTGGGTGTAGTCAGGCTGATGAAGTCTCAAGTACACGGGCCTCAAGCGTTCTCACCTCCATCGAAAATGCGACTGCCCGGGTCGAGATGTAATACAGTGACCAGTGATGAATACAGTGGTCAGTGAGCGAGCACCTTAATCACTAGATCACTGTGGTGGGCAAACGTGATAGCTGACAACTGATATTTTGGGCACTGCTATAGGTGTGGTTACAAAGTTTAGAATCTGTGCACTCAAAGCTAACGTCACCCTTACTGTATACGTGACTGTATACGTACAAAAAGCAGTACTGCACAATAGGGCAAGGCCCTTCTTCGATGAGGAAGATTTATCGTGCTATGCTGCGACCATGGACGAGCAAACGTGAGACACTCACGCTGACTCGACGAAACTGACACTATTAATAAATAACAAACGTGCAGTTGGTGAGTGTGTTGAGAAATATATTTGCTGTAAATGAAAACATCCGCCTCCTCCTCTAAAAAAAGAAAAAAATGACAAGCGACTTGAAAATTCTTCAAGTGACTTGGTGGAAAAAGAAGCCCTCATACGTTTAATATGAGTGGAACGGGAAACTCAAATAAAGGAGGTTCTTCCACCGATTGTTCTTCCCGCTACGCGATGCAACTTGACATCTTGGTTGGCGCGCACGTTTTACAGAAACGTGAAGAATGACTCCTGACCTTGCTGGTGCGACATATCTTAAGTGTTCGAAGCGGCTTTATCCTTACAGTCTGCCCATTATACGCATGAGCGCACGAAAAAAAGGTTTAGGATAAAGCACATTGCTCGGGCATTTTACAAAGCATAGGCGGTACTGTGTGGAGCAAGCAGCCACTGGATCACCTATTTTCTTTATTTATTAATTTAAAAATGCTGCTATTCTGTAACCGGACTCTCGCTCGACGGATATAAACATTTATGATACAACTGATAGGACAAACGAAAGCAATAAAAATGAAAAAAAAACCACTAGTGTATTGGTACAAAGATGACGTAGATGTAATATACTACCCGCTTCGTGTACATCTTAACGCATTACGTGCAAGTGCAACTGTTAACACATCGAAAAACTTATATGAGACATTACACAAATTTAGAGATGGCTGTGATACCACATCGCTCGTTTGACAGTTGACTCGCTTTATTTACGACCCTGAGCAAAAATGAGTGTTTGAAGCAATTATTGCGGCTAGTGCATGGGGTAAATGTTGGAAATTTTTCCTGGCACCGGGTTTTTCCGTCATAATGCTCGCGAACGAACTAGCGTGAAAACGGGCACTAAAGAAATTGACAGCAACCTACGCACGTGGTTTCAATTTGCAGATCGATTCCGACTGCTCGACGACGGAGAAGTTGGTCCACAGCACGTCTCGAGTGGCCGCTGGTGTGGCACGCCTAGTGGACACGGATGAGAATGACGTCAGTATTAACGCTAATGACTACGAAGTGTGGATTCGCGAGGCGCAGCGCCAGGGCTTCCTCGGCACGACCGATGGCACGAGGATTCGCACCGAAAGTAACGCCGACGCACAGACGGCTATAGTGTTTCCCTCCAATCCGTTTAGATGCCACGAAACCGCGAAACTGGCCAATACACAGGCTGTGGGAATACAGGTGGTGAAAGGCACCGCAAAAATCAGTGTAAACTCACCCACGGAGAGCTACCTGAGGAGGCCAACACCGCTGCACTTCGACTCGGAAAGGTATAACACATCGTTCTCGAACGTTTCAATGCACGTGATTAACGTGACCGAAGCGGGCGTCTTCCTAAAGATAGACGTCTTGCCTTTGAAAGAGAGAAGAGTAATAACTGCGGTTGCGCATGATCGATCGCCATCTAGGCTCGACTTCCTCGAGCAAAACCGGTTTCATCTGACCGCGAACGTGCCCAACGAGAACCGAATGGAATTCGTTCAGAAACCAACGGTGGTCAGACTGGCTGTTCTGCCGCTCGCTAATTATTCAAAAACCAGGCTTCTCGATCCCTATCGCGCAAGGGGCGAGGACAACAACAGCGTGACGTACATGCTTCGCTCGTCCATCTACAGCTGCCTCTTCTGGAACGATACCGAACACGCTTATGCGAGTGAAGGATGCCGTGTCCTCATGGACTCCGACGACCAGTTTGTTCACTGTACGTGTGAGCACAACTCCATCTTCGCGGGTGGACTTTTCATCACCCCACACCCGATCGACTTCACCGACCTGGGTTACCTCTTGTTGACCATGTCTACGAACGTTGTAATGAGCGTGATTGTTTGCACAGTGTGGGTTGTCTACTTGCTGGTCATGGCTTGGGCGTGGAAGCAAGACGCGAAAGACGAAGGCGCTGCGGGTATCGAGTACCTCGCAGAGAACCAGCAGGAAGACGAGTTCGGCTACCTGATATCCGTCTACACCTGGTTCCTCAAGGGATCCGGCACGACGAGTCGGGTACTTCTTGTCGTGCAAGGATCCGAAGAAGAGTCCCGGCAAGTTGTGCTTCGCGATGGCGCGCGGAACCCGCTCGCTTTGCAGGCCGGTGGCCGAGACTGGTTCTTTCTCAGCCATCCGTCGAGCCTCGGAGACATCGAAGCGATTGTGCTGACCGTCGAGCTGAAGGGTCACGAAGGCTCCTGGAACTTGAGTACGGTTGTCGTAAGGGACCTCCAGACTACGTCGCGCACCGTTTTCATCGTCGACAAGCCGTTGGTGCCAGATCCACGCACGGGCGTTTCCGTGTTCACGTTCCAAGCGGCTGACGAATCGCTTCTTCGAAACCCGTGGCGAATCTTCAGCGCGAGAATAATCCGCTACTTTCGCGAGGAGCACCTCATCTTCAGCATATTCAGCCGCTTGCCGACCAGCAACTTGACCCGCAGGCAGCGTGCCTCGATCGCGCTCCTTCTCGTCACGACGGGCATGATGGTAAGCCTCATGTTCTACGGCCTGGACGCCGACGAAGACGAATCTTTCAATTGGTTCTTCCTGAACACGCTACTGGAGATTCCGGCGAGGCGGGAAGTGATCATTGCCTTGCAATCCACGATCCTGGTGACGCCGTTCGCATTCCTGGTGGTATTTCTCTTCGAGAAGTCCCGACCGCCCGCGTACCGCCGAAAGCCCGCCGTTCCAAAGGTGTACGTCGATGACGTGGTGGAAGACTGGGTGCGCGACACGGACAGTTCTGTCGACTCGAGCAAGACGGGACGAGTACCTCGTGAACGTTTGAACGAGAACGCGCAGCAACCGCTGTTCCCCACGTGGGTCTCGGCGTTTGCCTGGATACTTTGCCTGTCTGCATCTACGGTCGCGTCGGCTCTTGTCGTACTTTATGGACTTACCTACGGGTACCGTCGAAGTCTTTCGTGGGTTCGTTGCAACTTGATCAATGTCATCTTAGGCGAATTTGTGGTGAGCCCACTCAAGATCCTCTTCCTTTCGGCAGTGAGGGCGTGCGTGCTTAAGGCACCCGTAGAGATGGAGAACATACCCGTCCGGTTTATTGAGTAGACGCGACAATCGATCTTAGGATAAATATTTGTTGGGAACATTCGATCTCGTCAATTTTTTTTCGTATGTACGAACCCAAAAAGACCTGGGTTGAACGCTAAATAGTTCTACGTGGGGCAATAACAGCGGAGTATCTGCCCGGATCTCCGGATCTTATCTAGACCTACGCCAGATAGCGACAGCTGATCATCTCTTCTGGCAATGTGTTCAAAATTGGTGTAATATGTTTGTATTTCAGATTAAATCGCCACTTTATTGCACAGTTGTGGGAAGGAAAATTGAGTGTGGGCCAAGTCTTGAGTGCAATAAAGTGAGTTGGCCTTGTCGGTTTGGGTTCAATTGGAAGCTGCGCAGAAGAGAGGCATAAAACAAGAAAAAAAAGTACATGAACGCCGGCTGACAACGGAGTACTTTATCGAAACCAAGCAGAAAACTGAGTGGAATAAGGAAGAACGGAACAAGTGCGCGCAATTTCTGCTATAACCGAGACGAGAATAATGAATTATCGTTATGTGCTTAACAACCCATGTGCAAAACAAACACTACACAGGTTGGTAACATCATTACGTCTTACCCAAATAACTCAACTCGCCATCGATAAATGCAATAGAAATTTGTGCTAACGCACATGTTGACACATTTGCAGGTAGCGAAAGCTTCAGCTTTTTCTCTCCTACGTGCAAAACGATGTTCGTGCGGCGAAACTTTGGGTTGCGACCACGGAGTGCACAGTGGGCTGACAAATGGGAGTGCGGCGTATTCTTTAAATACCTATGGCTTTCACACAGTCCAGTGTGTAGGCGGCACCCCGTTTTCCCCACAAGTTGGTATATACCACGCATGTGCTGTTCCTCCTCCTTCGCTTTCTTTTGCGTTTGAATAGAACACTCGGTTGTCGTTCAGTGGTCGTGTTTTGCGTCTTACGTCTTCTGCACCGTTTCAAAATGGAATTGTCAGGCGGTGACGTAAAGGAATTTCCTATGCAACTTGAACATTCAGAAAGCTAGGAAACATTCGAAAACTGGTGAATACCCCGGGCTTATGCAAATTCGAGAGATTACAAAAGTAGCAAAATCGTGCCTATCTTCGCTGTCAGCAGCCGAGTAGCAAGCGAATTATTACCCCCGTACAACACAAGGAGGTGCAACACTCACTTAAATTAGCTTGACATTTTTTTCTTTTTCTCTTACAAAAAGACACAACACGTCACCGAGTGTATGCTCAAAAAGTGATCGGAAAATCATCTCTTTCAAGAAAGGTATACCAAATAGAGAGGAGGCAGGGAGGTTAACCTGACACATGCCCGGCTTGCTACTCTCCGCTGGGGGAATTGAAAAAGAACAGTATAGAGATGGGATAGGGGAAATAGAAAAGAAAGAGTGGAGAAAACTCTCAGTACATGGGCTGACGCGTATGCAGTGGTGGTACTATGCTAAAGTCAAAAGCGTTTCTTAGGACCGTGTCCCCAAAAAGTGCAAAAAGACTTAGGCTGCCTTGTAAGCTGACGATCACTGAGTAGCAAAACAGGTAAGGTGGTTGGTAGAGCTTGTACCATAGGCTAATACACTGTTGGAAATAGAGTTTTTCAGGAGGGGCTATATGAGCCGTGTCTTCTGAACAAAGATGGATTGCTGGGAACATATTGTTTCATGGTTAATCGAAAGTGTGTTACATTTAAATGTAAAGACCCCACAACTTCTCTGCATTTCTCTACAACTTGTAGTCTGCTTAACTCGCGAACAAAAGTTGTCGTCATCACGAAAAGCCTCTATCTTGGCATGCACGATTTGGTGTACGCCCTTTACATTCCCGATCCCAGCCCGTGCTTTCTCATCGAACGTTCATGCGCGACACGCACCGCAGCCCGCCGGTGCGCTCAGTGCTTGCAGCGCACTTGGAAAGATCCCGCGTTCTTGTGGGACGCGGGCGACGTTCTGTGTGTTTGGTAAAAGCATTTAACAACTTAGAGTACATAGTGGTCTACTGTGTTAGAGCAGAATGCCGTCCCTCTAGCAACATCGAACAGCATCTGACATTGCACCTTCCACGATCTTGTATGACGCGGACTGCGTATGCAAGTTCGGCCGATGGGCGTCCCTTGCTGGTTGGATGCTTGCACTGAGGGTCATTACGAATAGCAGTCCTGGTATCATATAATATCTCAAAATCTCAGAATAGCGTAGAACGTGCTAAATAGTATTCGATCAATTAAAATTTCATGGCATCCATAAATATTATGGTGAGGTAGTTTAGCTAGGTTTTAATTGCAAGAAAGTTACGTTCACTAAAAGGTGAATCCTCAAATAATAATTCCTAGTCACGAGGACTTGCTAAACGAGCAGTCACTTCGCCTATTTTATTTTAAAGGGGCCATGAACGTTTTGCGAAAATTTTCAAGTAAGTGCGTATTCAAAATCCTGTTCGTTCATTTCGAATACTATACAGATTGCCCCAGCAATTTTTAGTCAGAGTTTAAAGATATGCCGACACACGCAATTACAATGTGACCAACTGCATTTTGTTGTTTGTTGCTTGAAGTTATTCATACAATTTGTTTGTGTTCTGAATTATATTTAATTAGATGTTTAATTAAGTAACTTATGAAAGAACAAAGATCGATGAATTTCAATGAGAAGTTCTAGATTGATTTGCAAAACGTCTGATAACACAGTTTTGAACTTGATATCTGCTAACTAATAAATTTTATATTGTTTTACATAAAAGCTTTTAGAGGGGTAAATGTAACAAACTGCACAGGTGCCTCTAAATCCGAAGAGAAATGTGGCTTTGGTACTTTCTCCTTCACCATATACTGGTCATTCTCATTAGGACTGCCCCTATACTTATCGGTATTTTCGGGGAAATTTCTAGCGGCGATCAACGCATTAGGAAATGTCAGCCATCAACCTCAAGTTTGTTTGTTTGTTTGTCCCTTGTATCCTGGCGCAACCCACCATGGGGGATCGGCCATGAAACGAACGGTGTCTTGCTTTTTAAAAGAAAATATTCATAATTTCGGAATGTCAAGTTTTTAATGAATATGCTTGATTTTGATTTTTTTAACGATAAACTTAGCATTATATTCTTCTCGCCTGTCGAAGGAAATTGCAAACGGCTTCGCAAACGCTCCTGTGGCTAAAACCCAGCACGTTAGCCCCAAAGGAAAAAAAAAGCGGAAGGAATAAATTTAATCTAAACCTTCAAATGGGGTCGTCTAGAAGTCTTTTCCTGTGATTGGTGAATAATCTGCACGTTAAAAAGAAATGATCAAGAGATTCGCCCTCATGGCAACGGAGGCATGAAGGTGACTGTACCAGTCCAGACCTGTGCAAATAAAAATTCAGTGGGGGGACTAGGCATCATATTTTGGTAACTGCGATCTCGGTCCTTCTGGAGGAACACCATCGATCCTTCCAACGATAATTGAGGTGAGGCATAGCCTCCTTTATTTAAAATAAAGGAGAAAATAAAGGAGGCTATGGGTGAGGAAACTCAGCAACTGACAACGCAGACTTTGCGAAGTTGTCCGATACGGCAAAATTTTCAAAACGCGCCGCAGTTACAAAAGCCAACGTCGGCAAAATAGACATTATCGGACCATTACATGATAAAAGTGCGAGTACATCCGCTTGTTCATTTAGAGGTATACCTTTGTGCCCTGGTACCCATACTAAGCGAATAATACGTATATGTCTTGGAATGAGGGAATGAAATATTTCTAAATAAATTGAAAAAAATTGATGCATTGATTGATTGATTGATTTGTGGGGTTTAACGTCCCAAAATCACCATATGATTATTAGAGACGCCGTAGTGGAGAGCTCCAGCAATTTCGACCCCCTGGGGTTCTTCATAGGGCCACTCACCAGGCCCCATACCGAATTTTAGTTAGACAGTGGAAGTAGTTGGGTGTCCGATGAAGAACATTTTGCCACAAAATGTTTTCGAATTGGTTCATCCCGAGCGGAGAAAACAGGTTTTTTGAAGCAGCGCGAAACGAGGAGTAGAGGACGCGAGCTGGGGGAGACGCTACGTGATGGAGTGGCTTGCGGACGCGTCTGCATCGGCTCCGCCAACCGACGTTGTTCAACTAAGTCCGATGTGCTTTCCCTCCGAGATTTCTACTGGAGCAACTCCGGGAAGTTTCAAGGAACACCTGGATACCCCATTAATCACGGCAGGTCCCCTGGAACCTCTTTTGTGGGTCCTTTCTCCGACACCAAAGGTTAGGCCTATTTGTGCTTATACACGGCATCGGGCGCCGCAGCGCGGAAACGCAGAACGCGTGGCCGCTTGTTCGGCCGACCCCCGAGGAGGCCATGCCTCATGAGGCTATGGTAGAAGGAGGGCAAATCTCCAAAGAGGAAGCCGAGTCCAACGGCTGGATTACCGCTCGCAGAAAGCGGAATGCGGATGAAACCCGCTTCAAGCACGAGACGCACTCGGCTAGGCAAACTGGAGCCCACGTTGGCCCCGCTAAAGACAGCCAGCTGAGAAAGGTTGCCGCAGCCTCCAGGCTACCGCGCCTGCCCACATCGCACTTTTGAGTGGTCGTCCGCCCGGAGGGAGGGCTGGACGTGCGAACATGCAGTCAGTTAAAGGTCACGCAAGCCATGTTAATGGCTGCCAGGCTGCCCCCAGTGGCAGCCGAGGAGGATATCGTGTGTGCGAACGCCACGCAGAATATCTTCGTTATAAGCACACCCTCCGAGTCGAATGCCACTGCATACTGCAAAGTGCAGGAAATATTCTTGGCAGATAAAAAGCACTCTATCTCGGCTTACATTACACCTCCGGGAAATACCTGTAAAGGTGTGGTCAGAGGCATCGACACCGATCTGGCCGAAGCTGCGCTGCAAAGCCTTTTTGTCACACCCAGAAACCCGATGGTGCTCGGAGTCAGGCGCATAAAGGAGACCCCTACCGTGATTGTACTGTTCAACGGCATGAAAGTGCCCAACTATGTTCACTGCGGCCCCAACATGCTACGCTGTACACTGTACAAGAGGCAAATCGACACTTGCCGTAAGTGCGGCCGAATCGGCCACAGACACGATGTCTAACCTAGACCGACTGAAAAAGTGTGTGAAAAGTGCGGGACTTCGATCATCGCAAACGGACACGAATGTGTGCAACCGAAGTGCGCGCTATGCGGAGACGCTCATCTCACCGGTGACCGTACCTGCAAAAACAGATACCAAGTTCCCTACGTTGTAGGAAGGCGACGTAGAAAGAGAAGGAAAGGCGGTCACAAGACGAAGAATGCTACGAGCAACGCCGGAGACCGAGAAATCGCCGCTCCTACCAAGGCATGGGTGTGTGTTTGATGCATGGGTGTGTGCGTGTGTGAGTGATCGTGTCAAGTTTTCGCGCTCTAATTAACTTTTCGAAATGATCTACCAACTAGCCCAACAACAAGTGCTCTTAGAATACCAAGGCACCAGTTGCGGCTGCTCCAAGGAACACCGCCACGGAACGCTCTCGGAGTTCCCGTGGTGGCTTCAACTCGCAACTTACCTGGGCGGACAAGGTAGCCGGAACAGGTGAGGCCCATGCCCCCGCGCAACCAAGACAACTGTCACAGTAAACGCGAGACAAAATACAATTAATAGAGCGCGAGAATGCGTCTCTCTGACAGGAATTAGCTGATATTAGGCCGATCTTGCAAGAAATGCAGCAGCGAGAGCGCGCGTCTAGCGATCAAGCTACCGCAGCCACAGCGTCTGTCAACAGAGGGGTGAAACGCAGGGCAGGCCCTGAGCCCATGGACGAGGAGGCGCTTAACGTCTCAAGCATCCAAACACTGCTTCAAAAGCTAAGAAATGACGTTATTGCTGAAATTACTCCTATCAGGCTCCAACTGACCGAGCACACCGCGAGGCTTCAAATTTTAGAATCATACAGGCAGCACGCACTGCTTGGTACACCCCCTTCGAGTCAGTAAAATGGCCAACGCAACCAATCTAGTAATCTGGCTATGGAATTGCGTCAGCTTCCGCAAAAGGAAAGCAGTACTGCAACACTTTCTTAGCTTTGCTACCGAAAGGCCATCAGTAATTCTCCTCCAGGAAACGCTCACCGATGTCATCGCTCTTCGTCACTATTGTGCATAAGCGTATTTCAAAGAGGGCAACAGGGGTGTAGCGACACTCGTTTTTAAGCATCTCGACTATTTACGTCATGACGTTAGGCCGGACTTAAAAATTGAACCCATCATGATCGAGCTCATCCCGAACGCTAAACTTAAGCAATCCGTTTTTATTTTAAACGTTTACAGCTCACCAGCCAACAGAAAAGAGACGTTTTATGCTTTTTTTCCACAAAGCGTAAAAAATTGCAGGTGATCGAACGCTCATCATAGCAGGGGACTTTAACGCACATCATCAAGATTGGGGCTATATCAAGGATACCGCAAAAGGCAAAGCCCTTACTGCACATATCATAGCTTGTGGTCTCACATTGGTCACTGAGCCACGATACCCCACCAGAATAGGCAATTCGGTCAGCAAAGATACCACACCAGATTTGACCATGGTTAGGAATGCAGAGGAACCCATATAGACTAACTTACAAGAGAATCTTAGTAGTGATGACTACGTTACCAGCCTCGCGATAAGAATCTCGTCACCACCGCTCAGAAAATTTCAAGTCACAGATTCGGACCTTTTTAGAGCTATCAGAAAGCAAGACGAGAATAAATACAACTCGTTAAACGAATAATCACTCGCCTCAAAGAAGACGTTCCTGCTTCCACAAAGGAAGTGAAAAAAAAAGAAAGAGAGATATAGCGCATGGACAGTCGATTAGCCCACCTTCTGGAGGCTAAAGACGCGCTGCAGGCTCAATGGAAAACGCAGAAACTAAACCGACGCCTACACAAAAAAATGGCTGAACTTCATAGGCAGATTGATGAGCATAGTGAAACGCTAGCTCGACAGCAATGGGACGAAGTATGCAATGCCATCGACGGGCAAATGAGGAGTGGTGCGAAGTGGAACCTCCTCAGACATCTACTGGGAGATAAACAATCCAAAACCAATCAGCAGCTTACAATTGACAGACTTATTCACAACCTAAAGAACTCTGGTCTGACAGAGACACAAATTATCGATGAGCTCGCCTCGAGGTATCTTTGCACAGAATCCGCCTCACACAATGACCACCCTCCTGCTTTGCCAGAGAACGGAACAGACCCTCTTGGTTCCCCCTTCACGTGCGCAGAGGTACGAGAGGTTCTATATGAGCTCAACGGCAGATCAGCTCCGGGTCCCGATGGGATCAGTAACAAACTCTTAAAGAATTTACCTGACGAGGACATCGAGCTTCTAACGAATAAAATCAACAAGGTGTAGGAGACCGGCGAGGTTCCACTAGAGTGGCGCGACGCGACCGTCATCCTCATTCCGAAGCTGGGGAAACCCATGGAGCTTGGCTCGCTCCGGCCGATATCTCTCACTTCATGTGTAGGGAAGGTCACTGAGAACGTTATCCTCAAGCGGGCCACTAAGTTTGCTGAAAAAAGGCATCTCTTTCCATTTAATCTAATTGGATTCAGGCCGTCCATGTCAACGCAGAATGTAATGTTGCTTTTAAAACACAAGATCATTGACAGGATCTCCAGAGACACCAGAGTTGTTTTGGCACTTGACCTGGAAAAGGACTTCGACAAGTTCAAACACTCTCACATACTTCGTTCCAATAAAGAAGGGGGTCCAAGAGAAGATTTTTACAACTACATCAGCTCATTTCTTAAGAATAGAAAAGCTACCATTCGCCTAGGGTCTCTCGGCTCGAAGACGTTTGATCTTGGACCCAGAGGCACTCCACAAGGGGCAGTGTTATCCCCATTTCTATTTAACTTATCGCTGAGAGCACTTTCCCACACTCTGGCCGAGATTGAAAGTCTCGGTCACGCCTTCTACGCTCATAACATCACCGTCTAGTGCGAGGGAGGTAGGGATGGGCAAATTGAAGAGCGATTACAAACAGCAATCAGGGTTGTCGAAGATTTTCTTCACAAGGCAGGACTCTGCTTGTCGGCTAATAAATCGGAACTGCTCCTTTACCGGCCAACAATCGGTGCAAAGAAAGGAAGTTTCCCCGATATCTTGATCACCACAAGGAACGGCTCTATTATTCCGATCGTAAAGAAAGTTAGAATCCTCGGTATGTTCCTGGAGGAGGATGGCAGTAACGCCTACACGTTAGAAGGCATCGCCGCGAAAGCCAATTCCATGACAAAATTAATCACGAGGGTGGCCAACAAACGAGGGGGGTTATCCCAGGAGAACCTTCGTAGACTCTTTCACGCCTTCCTAATGAGCCACATCAACTACATCGTCCTGGCCCACAAGTGGAGCAGGAGGGATGAAGCCCGATCGGAATCAATATTTCGCTAGAACATAAGAAATGTACTGGGTCTCCCACAGAGCACCAGTACAGAACATCTATTGGCGCCGGGTGTCCACAACACTTTATGCGAAATAGTAGAGGCACAACAGGTCGCCCAAGTTGCAAGACTGGCTTTCACGGAGGCTGGCAGACAGTTACTAGCGCATATTGGTATAAGGTCTCCCATTGACAGACAGAGGGAGTGCGCGCTCCCTATCAAAGTCAGGGAAATGTATACAGTATCTCAGATACCTAGAAACATGCACCCCCAATACAACTGCAGCAGACGCAAAGCAAGGACCCGAGCCCTTCTTCAAACAGTGGCTACGATTGAGGAAAATGTCGCCTTCGTTGACGTAGCGCAATACGCAGCTTTCAATCACTTTGTTTCTGCAGCTACGTCGTTACGGGGAGAGCTGCTGACATCACTTACGCTCAAAAATTCGGATGCCGACAAAGCCGAACAGGTGGCAGTGGCCATCGCCATGACCGCAACGAACCGTTCTACTATTTACACGGACTCGCGAGCCGCCACTAGAGCATTTACGAAAGGCTCGGTGTGCACAGAAGCCGCGCGCGTTCTCTCTGCTGCATCTTGGACAGGCAAAAATCATATAATTTGGTTCCCTGGTCATGTGGGCAGTGATGCTCACGAAACCATCCCAAACGCCAACGAATTGCACACTCCCAGGCGCGAGGTCTCACACACCGTGCCGGAAGTGGGCACTCGGAGGCTGAGGGAGGGCAGTGGCAAAGGGACCCTCTTCTCACTTTCAACGAGGTCTGTAAGCACTATCAGCTAGGGCGTAGGAAGTTTCCGCTTCCACACCCACATCTAAACAGACAACAGGCAATCACCCTGCAAATGTTACAAACAAACACGTATCCATGTCCGTTTATTTGGTCAAAATTCGTAGACGGAATAGACCCACGCTGTCAGCGCTGTGGTCATCCGAGGTGCTCCCTGCAGCACATGCTGTGGCAGTGTCACGACTTGCACGGGGGCTCAGAATCTCCCTCCACTGAGGAAGACTGGCTCCAGTTTATCACCAGCTCCGCAAAGGACCAGCAGCTAAGGGCTGTCCAGAGATCCTGCGAAGTCGCCGAGAGCGTTAACCTCCCGGTGCCATCACGGGCGGGGCCCCCAGACGGTACCCCCTGACGGGGGCATTCTCGTCTTCTCAGGACCAAATAAAGTTCTTTGACTGACTGACTGACTGACTGACTGACTGAGGAGGCGAGCTCGAAACCCTTGCTGCTCCGCCGCGTAGCCTTCGCAAGTCAAATCTCTTCCCCACACTCTCCAGCATCCTGACCATGAGGTGACGTGCGCATGACGTTCCCAAACAAGTCCAACCACCGTGACCGCGAGCAGCGTTCCTTTGTTGACCAGCGTTATTTTGTGGTCTTCTGCCTGTTTCTGCGGGATGGTTTGGAAACGCTAGCTTAGATGCGGTAGAGTAGATGAGAACAATGAGTATGCGAACGCGTAGGAGCGTTTCACGTCGGTCGTCAGCTCAATGCGCTGATCACGGGGACCCAAACGCATGCGAAACGCTGGCACATTCGCCTCGCATCTCGTAGAATTTCACGGGAAAAAATAAAAGAAAAGCGCGCACAATTTCTTATCGCGTCTCATTATTTATTTCAAGTTTTATTACTCTCTTAAAGCAACAAATACATAAACTACACATGTTGTGTTAAATAATTTTTGCCATGTCACGTGGTATGCTGTTGACAACGTCAGAGCACACTCGTCTACGTAAAGGGCCAACGTCTCTGCATTGCCGTGTACATAGGGCCATTCCTACGCCCACGTCATGCCCTCATTCTCTACGCGTGCGCAGGTAGAGGGGAGGGGGAGCAGCTTTGATCTTGAAATTCGACCCATTTCCGCGGCGCGTAGCGTTGCAAAGTTTGGCAGACGTGATCATGAACGCCTCGTCTATGCATTGCACTTGTCAGCTCAAAATTGTCAAACCTGGTGAGGGGCCCTTTAACGTGCACCCAAATCTGAGTACACGGGCCTACAACATTTCCGCCTCCATCGGAAATGTAGCCGCCACAGCCGGGATTTGATGCAGCCGCCACAGCCGCGACCTGCGGGTTAGCAGCCGAGTACCTTAGCCACTAGACCACCTTGGCGGGGCGAAAAGTTTGATGCAGTCATAGAGGAACAGACGGATAGGCTGCCTGTCAGAATGACGGCTTCTGATAATTATAGGGGTATTTCCGTAGAGGTAATATAATGGCAAGTAATTCCGCATGATAAATAGGAGTAAAGTCTGTTAAACGAATTGAAAAAGACCAATCTTAATATAAAGATGCAATTCTCACCACTGCCTTTTCTTCACAAACTGAAGCTTCGGTTGCTATCACTGCAGCCGTTTCTAATCCAGATAAATGATCCTCCAAAATGCAATTTGTGTATATACTGCATAAATGTTTGCAATTCTTGGGAAATATGTCATCAAATTCTATTCGACTTGTTTGTACAGATCTGTTTATGATTAGCATCTCACGGAGCTGCGTTTGTAATGTTTCCAATTGTGTCTGCGCGAAAATGACTTGGGGATACCATAATCTTGGCCACAGATGGCCGAAAAATTGCGTCGGATGATTAAGAAATATATATTGCGATCTCTTCGATGGCGATGCATAGATCTTCAGAAATGTACGCACGGTTAGGATGTTAAACCGAGTACGAAGAGAAGGCAGGCGTGCTTCTTTGTATAAAATAGTATTTGATACAAATATTGCAAGTCCAAGACATATACGTAATGATTCGCGTTAAAAAAAACCAGTAGTCGTAGTTTGTATGCCGGTGCACCAGAAAACAAGACGCAGCCGAACTCTAATATCGGGCGAATATACATGCAGTAAATGATGTTGAGAACATCACGGCGTAAACCTGAACGTTTGTTGCTGAGTCTACGAAGCATCCCCGGCGCACGTGTTCCTTTGGCAGCCATATTTTCTATATGTGGACTTCAATGAGGTTTTTCAGTATAAGTGATCCCTAAATGCTTCACAGATTCTACCTGCGGGATAACGTCTTGCCGGTAATGCAAAGCGATTTGAAACAGAACACTCAGAGGAAACAACTACCATCGCGCTTGACATCAAGTGATATCAAGTGATAAATTAACACTTTGGCATCAAGTGACATCAAGCGATAAATTAATTTGTTTAACCACGTTTCTAGAGCGTTCCTATACGTCCGCAGACTACGATAAAGTGAATGTGTACCTGCAGCTGTAGCAAAAAACGCAATATCATCGGCATACACATACACTTCTACGTCCATCTGTACAGGAATAGTGCATAGTAAAATATTAAACAATAGTGGCGATAACAGTGATCCTTGTGGGAAACATTAGTTTGTTTGTGCCTTAGAGACGACAAACCAGAGGGAGAACAGTAAAATTCCCCGTCGTTTAAGAAGGAATCTACCCCGTGCTACAAAGTACTGTGGAGAGCTGCGTTTTTAAGTGAATTTATTAGCTTTGAATGTTCCACGCTGTCATACGCTTTTGTGATGTCTAGGGTTACTAAGGCGGCATATCGTTTCTTATAACGGGCCAGCTGTATTCTACTTTTTAAATCGACATGGGTGCACCAAATTCAACCACGCCTGAAGCCAATTTGGCATGGGCTCAAGACCATGTTTTCCTTCAATTATCTATTCTAATGTGTAAGATCCTTTCAATTAGTTTCACCGGATTAGATTTAAGTGCTATAGGCCTGATGTTATTTAGTGTAAACCCAGCACCTTGTTTTTTACTAAAGAAATAATCTTAGAAATTCTCCAATCAGGGGGAATCCATGCGTTTCTGATAGTGGTTAATCAATGTCAGGAGTTTTTGGGGTAGAACCTTATGGATGACTTTTATTGTTGAGAAGTAGTTATGCCATCAGGACCTGGTGCAGTATTGGGCAAATTTCTTACTACTTGTTCCAACTCCGAAGCAGCGGTCTCCTCAAAACCGTCACTTTTCTCGGGAGACCGAAAGTGGTTTGAGAAGGCAGACGTAAAGCGACTTTCAAGTCCTTTTGCAATACCTTCAATAAAACTAGACAGTTCACTTGGAGTAGAGACCACTGATTCAATGATGTTGGATGAAGGTATAAGGTTTTTGGTTCTGAGGAAATTAAAGAAGGGTTTTCTGTTGCTAGGTTTTGACAGAAACTATGAACGCTGAATATCATAGTTGCCTTTCGCAGTGGAAACTGTTCTCTTAAAAATGGCAGCCGCATATTTGTAATCACGCTAATTTCTAGGGCATTGGTTGTAATGCAGTTTACGCCACGCAGTTCTTCTTAGCCTTTAATGGCGTGCACAAGCTTAATTCCACCAAAGATTAGCAGGACCTTTGTTGGATCCCGTTACGTTTACGTTGAATTTTGATTTATTTAAGGATTCTTTTATCGAGTTACTCAAATACACGACAGTTTTCTCTTCACTTTCAACTATTCAGTTTGACCAGGTGGCCCGTAGTGATTTTTCAAGTGTACTAAAATTGACGTGGGTTATTGATTGGCTGGTTACAGAGATCACTGGACATACCATCTCTAAATATATAGGCAAGGGGTCACTACTTGTACCCAAGTTCAGGGTAGAGCATGAAGAGATAGTGAGGTTAGAACTGTAGAAAGTAAGATCAATCCTGGAACGATTCCCACTACTAACAATAGTGGGTCTTCGAGTGTTAACGCATGTTAGGTTATACTGTGAAACCAGATCTCACAAACGCTTCCCACTCATATCGGTTCTGAAACCCCACGATGAATGGTGAGAATTGAAGTCACCCGCCAATACTATGTGTTTCCTACACGACGAAATTACTGAATTAAGCACAAGTATTTTGAACACCGGCTGAAAAATAAGCATTCACTAACGAAAAGGGGGAGTATCCCGGAAGAGGGACATCTAAAGCAAAAATTTTATTGTCCGAAATCATTACTTGATTTGTAATTTGATCTCAATGAGGAATTTCTAAAGTAATAAATACGGCTAAGCCGCCATCCCTAAAGGGCTGGTCTAACCTAAAGGTGCAGTAATTTTTTATATAAAAACTCTTTTCTTGTGAGAGCCCAATTTCTTGCGAAATAATTACGTCAGGAACATATTGATTACAAAGGTAGTATAAATCAGTTGTTGCAGAAAAAATGGACCGGCAATTTTACTGTAATATTTCCAATCCACCAATTTTGACGACAAACCTCGAGTGTGGTCATAGAGATTCCGAATTATCACGTTCGTTTTTTTCATTTTCTAGTTCAAACTAGTTTCTAGTTCTAGTTCCAACAATTGATTTTATTAAAATAATATGAGCATCAAGTGCACAATAGACAAAATTGATGAAGTGGTGGACATTCTGGTGAAAGCCGCTATTTGTGGCGTAACACCAGATTATTTCCACATCAGCACTCATGATTCGTGATAGATTTAGAAGGCGTGCCATAATCCGACGCTCTCGTAACAAATTAACCACTCGTCTAAACGAATATCGACACCCCTTGTTATCATTGCGTACGAATTTCTGTACAACACGCGAAGAGTGAGTTATTTTTACGAAATTACGCTGTCGCATTCCGAAATTAGAAAACTGGGTCATTCTCTTCTTTCCTCGTTCTGAAATACGGACCGAACTATCGAGCATTACTTTTTGCCCTGCAACCGCTCCAATTTGCGGATTGAAAACGTTCCGAAAGTGTTTTTTATCCAATTACAGTGGATTTTTCTACTTATCATTATTTATCCTTGGCATGCCCCACATTGGGTTGTTGTCACCGGGATATCTGTATGACTGCAGAAAAACTTGAAAACAAAATGAGCGCACTTTATATTTTGAGTCTCTAAACTAGAATCAATAATGAATGCTGTTCCTCTCGAATGCTGTTCGGCACCAGCGCAACACTGCTTTTCAACGCCAATCATTTCATATCTACGGCTTTGGAGTGTGGCATATCGGCGCGCTAATGGACGAAATAATCGAGGGAGTTCCGGGGCAAAATGCCAAACACATGTTTTGGCTGTCCGTCTTCCACGGAAAAGAGGGCATGAGACCGGTACTGCCGCAGGGAGACGAAGTGCCCGTTTTGTACTTGAGTAGACGGTACTTCGGAGAGGTACCCACTGGCCGGGCCTGTAGCGCTAGAAACAATCTACGGGTGCGTCCAATCGTGAAGGACATCTACCACGGACACGTCACGACGGCACAGCGACCGGCGGAAGAAGTGGAAGCATATCGGAGGGCCAACGATATCGTTGTCACGGGGCGCCACGTTCCGAAGCCCATCCTGCACATCGATGAAGCTGGGTTTCCTGGGTACATATCGGATGTCGTCGAGGCGTGCAACAATGGTCGAGGCATCAGCGCGATTCAAGCGCAATGCTGGCCCGTAGTGCTTGGAGGTAAAGACCTTGCCGCCTTCATTTACGACAGATCAGAAGGCAAGCACATCGCCTACCTCATTCCGGCCATTATACACATACTCCACCAGCCGGCCGAGTTGCGCGCATGTGGACCTTTAGTGCTGGTGCTTACGGCGACTCGGGAAGAAGGCTTACAAGCTCGGAGTGTTGCCGACGAGCTCAAAGTGAAGACGGGAATTCGGACGATGTACCTCCTGCCTGGGGAACCGCGAGAACCGCAGCTCAAGCAGCTTGAGGAAGGTGCCAAAATTTGCTTCGCCACGCCCAGCCGCCTCGTGTCTTTGATGAAGGAGCGTAAGATAAACCTGCGGCGCTGTGGTTACATGGTGCTGGACGGAGCTGACCACATGGTGACGATGGGCTTCGGGAAGCAGCTTCGCGTCCTTGCGAATAACACCCGTCATAAGCACCAGACGCTGGCGTGGCTTTCATCGCGCATGATGGATGCGCTCCAACTCGTAGAGGAATTGACGAATGATTGCGTCACGGTAAGCATCAGAGCGGCGACCCACGAGGATCACACCCGGGTTGAGCACATTGTTTGCGTTTGCGAGATGGCGTAGAAGGAGAGAAAATTGATGGCACTCTTGAATGACGTCCTTACTGAGGACGCTGACAAGGGCATCGTCTTTGTCGAAAGGAAGCAAACGGTGGAAGACATCGTGTCCAGTCTACGTCTTCAAGGTTGGTTCGCGGTCGGCATCCACGGCATGAAAAGTGAACAAGATCGTGAGTCCGCGTTGAACGACCTGCGGTTCAGCAATGCGTCCGTACTGGTGGCAACCGACGTGGCGGTTGCTGCTTTGACAGCTTTCAAAGTGTGTTTCGTCGTGAACTACGACTACCCGAGCAGCGATTGATTTGATTTGTGGGGTTTAACGTCCCAAAACCACCATATGATTATGAGAGACGCCGTAGTGGAGGGCTCCGGAAATTTTGACCACCTGGGGTTCTTTAACGTGCACCCAAATCTGAGCACTCGGGCCTCGACATTTCCGCCTCCATCGGAAATGTAGCCGCCGCAGCCGGGATTACCCGAGCAGCGAGGATGAATATTTGCGCTGCTTGAAGTATGCGGCTCGGCCCGATGGAAGGGGTGTGATGTGCACGTTCCTAGCTCCGGACGAAACTGCACATGCCAAAGAGCTAATTTCGTTGCTTCGAAAGGCCGGGCAGAATGTACCGCCACAGCTGAGGAAGGTAGCGAAAAAAGTAGCGAGGAAGTAGCCACTGTACCGATATTTCCTCGAGCGACTATGGGATCAGTCGTGCAGGAACACTCCCATTGAAAATTTCTTGCTGTGTCCAAGTGGACGATGACTACAGAAGTGTTCTAAATTTTTAAAATTGCGTGAGCTTGATGTCAGGAAGAGTGACGTATGAGAAAATGAAAAAAAAAATCAATAAGAAACGTATCAAGAACCGTGCATGTGTATTTCCCATGGCGTTAGAAGTATTTAAGTGTAAACGGCGCTCCCGCAAATACAGAACGGCTGCCCTTGTTTTGTGAAGAAGGCCCGAGATGGCACCACAGTAACCGTGAGCGAGGCGAGCTATCATTGATGGTCGTTTCGGCGCCGTAGATGGTCATCGAAATAGACAAAAACAAACAAACAAAAACACTGTCTCCAATCTATAACAAGAGCAAATATTAATAAGTGAACAAATGCCGTGAAGAAATGGGAAATTATGCCAATGCAGCCGCAGACATCAAAGGGAGAGTGTTCAATGCACCATTTTGATGGTCCGCAATAAACGGATGCTTCCGCATCTGGACAGGTGAAATGGTGCATTTAGATATAAGTCCAGGAAGTCACGTTAAATAATAAGAAAATATAGTGTTGTTTCTTGAAGTATTCTTTGCAGAAACAAAAATAACCTATTGGCCGTAGTATTACAGCAGGGTCATTCCATGCCAAACGTCCCAAACACTTTGGTGACAATCTCAAATGTGTTTGAAAAACAAAATTGTGAAAATTAATTGGATTTAAAACAGTGAAACGGTAGAATATTTATGACAGAAAAAAACTTTTGGTCACGTGGCTGACTTCTGAACTTCCCGGGTCGTCGTTCAGGTGTTGTTTGTAGAAAAAGTTTTTTTTAAAAGTGCCGCTCTTATTTTCGATACAAAGTTTGGTCTACATGTTAAGTAAAGGTTCTTGTGTAAGGTGTTTGAAGCTAAGCAATATTGGAGCATTTTTCTGGCACATACGCCTCCAAGAACATAGCCGAAATGTGTTAAGTGTGCATTTTTTCCATCGCAGTACTGCACTTTGTATGAATATCTCAGTAATTATATACTTATTTCAAAAAAAGAATATTTTGAGAAAAAAATTATTACAAGCCTTTCACACTGCTTAAATTTGCGATAAAAATTCTCAAATTTCTGACAATTGTCTTTTTTCACATTGAAAAGAAATTTGCACTATGTCCTCGTCCGAATTAAAAATCACCTTTATACTTATATCAAAAGCAAATAAACAATTTTTTTCATATGGCAAATGTTATCATTAAATTTTTTATCTTAAAGAAACAAAATAATTTTAAGAAAGTTTTTATAGGAAGTGTTTTAAGGAAGCCTTAAGGAAGAACACAAGTTTTCCCTTTGACGGCAAAGGAGAATTTCTAGGCGGCAACTGTCGTAAGAACAAATTGGGAGATAGCCGCCAATGGGAAACTTCAAAAATTATTTAAGGTGCCTTACTAGTAGTGAAAACTTCAGAAAACATGATTCTTCTCTACCTGACAACGTTAACCTTGTGTTAAGCTCAGTCTGTTGTTTGGAAAGGCACGCTGCTTTCGTTCTCAAAAACTGCCTCGATGGAACTTGTGGGTGATACCAGTGACTGGCATTGCATCTAGCAGACCAAGCGGCATGCCTGCTAGGCCTCCGGTGGCATGAGTTTCTGAAAAATGATTGTGTTTTCCAGTTTGACACAGCGCGTTTGATGGCTAGAAGGCGCGAACAATCCGCAGGCACTTTTCTTTTTTTCTCGGGGAGCAAGGCAGTCGGAAAACATCTTCGGCACGGCGTCCTTAGCTAGAGACGCCTTTCGGGGTGCACTCACGAAAACGCGTCCCTCGTAGACAACTTCTGACGTATTCATTGTGTACCTCGGCTCGAAGAGCTTCGCGCAGACGTAATCAGTCAAGTGCCGGCACGTGGTCCTTGCATGAAATCACGCATTTCAGGCCTAATAGTTGATTCTTTTTATGCAAATACTGAAGCGGACTCGTGGCAGAATAGCCAGACAATAAGTTTCACAATCATGAGCAATAATTACTGAAACTCACACTAAACAACACATTTCTGCAGTTTTCATTCTTGGATTGTTATAATAAGTCTCTCAAAATCACACAACGTGAATTTCACGCGTTTCTGACTGTCCATCTTACTTTGGGACTGAAGGGGTTAGAGTGTGAAGTTTGACCGGAGTGGTCGGTCATGCTGTCCCCATAGTTTCTGCTTCTGTTGCAATATTTCTATAAAGCTGATAGCTTTTTCTGAAATAACCTCAGCATGGAATAATTGGCTGGTTTTAGTTTTCCTTTCTATTTGTCTAACCGATTAGTGGCTTCGAAATAAGTTAGTTAAGTTTCATTGCGAAATATTCGCTGCGCAACTGAAGTACATATTGATCCGTGTCTACATGTGGACAAAAACGATGATGGGGGGATTTAGCGGACACCAGGTGGTGGGCCTCTGGCTTGGCGCGGGTGGATTTAGCGGACACCAGGTGGTGGGCCTCTGGCTTGGCGCGAGAACGAAGAAGATCTTGTGGCTCAGCTGTTGAGAACACGCTGCTTTCGCTGCCTCAAGGCGTACTTGTGCGTTGTTCGCGTTGTACTGCGACACTGGTGGAGGTGCTGGCCCGCGACCCCGCCTGATGCTCCACACTCCCACGGGGAGCCGTTCATCCAGCCCAGAAGCACTTGTCAACACTCCCGTGCATCGCTTCAGCCGTCGCTTGCGAGGCCTCCTTCCAGAGTTCACTCTCTCACAGGAACACTATACAAAGCACCGCTCAGATCGACCAATGGCCACCGCCAATCCACAACAGTTACTACGAGACAGTAGTTTGCCAACCCCATCTCAGGTAACCTTTTTTTCACCGCTGGTGCCTGATCGCTTTGGTGGTGGAGCGCATGAAGACGTCGAAGAATGGCTTGATCACTATGAACGTGTCGCTTACACCAACCAGTGGTCCCTTGAACAAAGGCTTTCCCGCGCCTATTTTTATCTCGATGACAGCGCTAAAACTTGGTACGAGAACAGAGAAGGCAGTTTGCCATCATGGAGCGACTTTAAAAGTGGGATGATTGACACATTTGCCGATGTTGACCGGCGCGAACGTGCGCAGCATTTACTCGAGCTACGGGTTCAGAAACCCAATGAAACGGTCGCAATGTTCGCTGAGGACATGGCCCGTCTCTTCCGTAAAGCTGACCCGCACATGACCGACGACAAAAAGTTGCGCTACCTCATGCGCGGTGTTAAAGAGCAACTGTTCGCCGGACTTTTGCGGAACCCGCCAAGCGCCGTGACAGACTTCATCAAAGAAGCTATGGCTATCGAACGGGCGCTTCACCTACGATGCCGACAATACGATCGCTTGTCCAGCAGCGCCCACATGCAAGTCGCCGCTACAGCATCTGACCATCAAAGCTCGTTGCCCGATTCGATAAGAGAGATTGTTCGCGAAGAGCTGCTGAAGTTCCGAAATCTGGTCACGGAACCACCCATGGCGTCTGTCGCTGAAGTCGTCCGCGAAGAAATACGCCAAGCGTTTTCAACAGCTGATCCTACTGACGATAAGCGACCTATGAGCTACGCAGCCGCGCTTCGCCGCCCGCCGCCCGTTGCGCCGTCGTACCACCAGCCATCGGCAGCCGTTCCTTGGTCACCACAAAAACAGACACCGCGACGTCCTGCCGTCGTACCGCCGTACGAAATGCCGCCGTACCAAGAGCCGTCTCCCAACGAGACACGGCATTTGCCACATTACGAGCCATTGCGACGTCCACAGCTTCGTTAAACAGACGCCTGGCGCACTGTAGATAGGCGCCCGCTTTGTTTTACCTGTGGAGGGGTTGGCCACATTTCCCGCCATTGCTGGCACCACGTAGATATGTTTCGACCTCTTCGCCAATGGTCTGACGATCGACGCGCCAACGACGGCTACGCACCACGCCGGGACACTCATTCTCAAGGACTCCCCTTGTCTCAGTCCCATTTTGACAACCGCCGTGCCAATAATTACGACAGTGTGCCTGATTACCAGCCAGGTATGGGACGTCGACCACGCTCTCCGTCTCCGGCATATTCGCCTTCGTCGCGCCACCGAACTACAGCCGACGTCAGTGGAAGGAGGTCACCAAGTCCACGCCAGGGAAACTGAAGGCGGCGACCTCCGGGGGTGAGGTTGCAGGCCGTCAAGGCGACGAAAAAAAGCCCCCGTTACTTGTACCACAGGACGCTGTAAAGCCGAGAAGTTGTAACTCCGACGAAACTGTGACCACAGATCTCACCGTTCCGGTAGACGGACAGCAAGTAACAGCCTTAGTTGACACCGGCGCCGACTTTTCTATCATAAGTGAAAACCTTGCCGTACGCCTCAAAAAAGTGAAGACTACGTGGACGGGACCTCACCTGAGGACAGCAGGCGGCCAGTTGGTGATGCCTGTCGGAAGGTGTACAGCAAGACTCGACATCGGTGGCTCTTCTTTCGTGGCGACGTTCGTCATCCTCACCTCGTGTTGCAAGGACTTGATCATAGGGATGGACTTCTTAAGAGAATATGTTGCCGTCATCAACATCCCGGACCGTTCAATTACATTCCGCAACAGCCCTGGTTTAGTTGACTGTTCAGACGCAATAAGCAATACTTTACGTATAATTGATGATGATGTGGTCGTCCCGCCCCGGTCATGTACTCTTGTTTCAGTAGAAGGCGACGAAGCGTTTGATGGCGAAGGCATTGCTGACAAAATTGGTTCGCTGCTATTTAGTCATGGCATTCTGGTCGCACGAGGCATCGTCCGTCTCACTGGTGGACGCACGAATTTACTTCTGACGAACTTTAGTGCTGAGCGCCGGCACCTTCCGAACGGCACAGCTATCGCTTCGTACGACAATATTGTAGAAATTCGAGGCTATTTATGTTTGTCGGTATTGGACGAAGAGCCTTATCAAGAACCAGAACCCATTCTCGATGTTGGCACCACTCTGTCAAAGGACGAGCGACAGAGACTTCTTCAGCTGCTAGCCGAATTCCGCGACTGTTTTTCAACGACATCATGAGTTGGTCGAACACCTTTGACAAAGCACCGAATAATCACCGAGGACACGGTGAGACCTATCCACCAGAACCCTTATCGCGTAGCTTCAAAGGAACGCGAAGCCATACAACAACAAGTCGCGAAAATGCTTGCTGATGACGTCATTCAACCGTCGCAGAGCCCCTGGGCATCGCCTGTAGTGCTAGTAAAGAAAAAGGACGGCACCTTGTGTTTTTGCGTGGACTACAGGAAGCTGAATCGGGTGACCAAGAAAGATGTGTACCCGCTCCCACGTATTGATGACTCCCTTGACAGACTTCGGCACGCTCGCTACTTTTCTTCCATAGACCTGAGGAGTGGTTACTGGCAGATCGAAGTAGACTTAAGAGACCGAGAGAAAACCGCTTTTGTGACCCCAGATGGTTTATACGAATTTGAAGTCTTGCCTTTCGGTTTGTGCTCCGCGCCCGCAACTTTTCAAAGGCTTATGGACACGGGACTTTCGGGATTGAAGTGGAAGACGTGCCTAGTCTATCTGGACGACGTTATAGTGTTTTCGACCACTTTTGACGAGCATCTCAAAAGGCTGGAAGTTGTTTTACGTGCCATACGGTTCGCGGGGCTAACATTGAAACCAGAAAAGAGCCATTTCTGTTTTCACGAACTTCAGTTTCTCGGTCACGTCGTCAGCAACGCAGGCGTCCGGCCCGATCCTGGAAAAATTGCCGCCGTCGCACAGTTGTCAGTACCCTCCAATAAGAAGGCTGTCAGACGCTTCCTAGGCCTTTGTGCCTATTATCGCCGGTTTATCGCAGACTTCGCCCGCATCGTGTCGCCATTAACTCGTCTCACAAGAGATGATGTTGCCTTTGAGTGGAAAGAAGAACAGGAGGCTGCCTTTAATGACCTGTGTCAACGTCTCCAAACGCCCCCTGTGCTCGCCCACTTCGACGAAGAAGCCCCGACGATGCTTCACACAGACGCTAGCAATGTAGGTCTTGGGGCTGTGCTTGTGCAACGGCAAGAGGACACAGAAAGAGTGATCGCCTACGCAAGCCGAACGCTAACACGCGCAGAGGCTAACTATTCAACAACAGAGAAAGAATGTCTCGCCGTAGTATGGGCAGTAATGAAATTTCGCCTGTACTTGTATGGCCGACACTTCAAAGTTATTAGTGACCATCACTCCCTTTGCTGGTTAACTATTCTAAAAGATCCCACCGGCCGATTAGCGCGTTGGAGCCTAAAACTGCAAGAGTTTGACATGACGGCCGTGCACAAGTCAGGCAAGCGACATATGGACGCTGACTGTCTGTCCCGTTCACCCATTGAGTCGGCAACCCTACCCGAGGAGGAGGAAACGGCATTTCTCGGTGTCCTCGACACGACCGCCATTGCGCAGCAACAACGTGACGACACTGAGTTGCTTGGCTTAATTAACTACTTGGAAGGCAGATCTCAGAAGGCGCCAAGAGTTTTCGCAAGAGTATTGTCATCGTTTTGTTTACGGGGCGGAGTACTTTACAAAAGAAACTTTTCGTCGACAGGATCCGCCTATCTGCTCGTCATACCAGCAGCCCTTCGTATCGAAATACTCAAAGCATGCCACGACGAGGTGACCTCTGGCCATTTGGGTTACATGAGAACGTTGGCCAGAGTACAGCAAAGGTATTACTGGCCGAGACTAACCACAGCCGTGAAGCACCACGTTCGTACCTGTCTCGACTGCCAGCGACGCAAGTCACCATCGACTAAACCAGCTGGCCTACTGCAACCCGTGCAGGTCCCAACAGCTCCATTCTACCAGATAGGCATGGATATTTTGGGCCCACTTCCTATTTCCAATGCAGGAAACCGCTGGGTTATCGTCGCGACGGATTATCTGACCCGTTATGCCGAGACAAAAGCTATTCAGAGAGGTACAGCAGCGGAGGTGGCAATATTTTTCATCGAAAATATTGTACTGAGGCATGGTGCACCAACCGTCGTGATCACAGACAGAGGAACCGCATATACGGCAGCTCTCTTGGATCACGTCCTGATGCTGAGTGGAACAACGCATCATAAGACCACTGGTCACCACCCACAAACAAACGGGCTGACGGAGCGTCTGAACAAAACCATTGAAGACATGCTTTCGATGTACGTAGACATTGAACACAAAAATTGGGATGAAATTTTGCCATACATAACGTTTGCGTACAACACGGCCAAGCAAGAAACGACCCGCATGACCCCGTTCAGCCTCGTTCATGAACGAGAAGTACGAACTATGTTAGATGCGATGCTGCTGCACGAAAGTGACGACATCGACCAGACGCCAACACGTTTACGGAACGCGCGGAAGAAGCTAGACAACTGGCACGTTTACGGATCCGCCAGCAGCAAGACTACGATGCAGGCCGCTACAATGCTCACCGCAGAGCAGTTGTCTATCAAACTGGCGACAAAGTATGGATTTGGACACCCGTACGGAAACGAGGACTATCAGAAAAGCTCTTAAGAAGATACTTTGGGCCATACCAAATGCTGCGACAACTGAGTGACGTCACTTACGAAGTTGTTCCCGACAATTCGTGTAGTACCAGTCGTCGCCAGCACCATCCTGAACTCGTTCACGTAGTGCGCATGAAGCCTTACGTCAGCGAGTGATTGCGTGAGACTTATCTTTTAACAAAAACTGCATTATTGACTTCGCATCGGGTCGATGCTCTTTGAGAGAGAGGCAAATGACCCGTGTCTACATGTGGACAAAAACAATGATGGGGGGATTTAGCGGACACCAGGTAGTGGGCCTCTGGCTTGACGCGAGAACGAAGAAGATCTTGTGGCTCAGCTGTTGAGAACACGCTGCTTTCGCTGCCTCAAGGCGTACTTGTGCTTTGTTCGCGTTGTACTGCGACACTATATTCTAGATTCGGTACCTGGTCGACGCACACGTTCTTCCAAATAAGAGTGCAAGGTTTGACTGGCGTGTTCGGCCACGTGATTCGTCTGATTTGGTCATGAGTGCAGCAACAATACTCGTGTTTTGGTATGAAAGTGATTTGATATCTCCCAATGAAGGTTCTTCTCTGGTGTTGAATCTTAATCATTTTCTGTCCTAATGAGCGGGTTGCTAACCTTCCAGTGGATGCGATTCTGAAACTTGCGCTGAACACCATTTAGGTTATGTGCTATGGAAGCTTCACCAAATAGAGATTTTCATGTTGGCTGATTTGTCTGTGCAAGCTATAGGTTTGTCATAACGGGTGTTGGGATGGGGGTTTTATCCCACATCATCCGATACTGCTTGAATGTCCTTAATAAGGCTTACACATTACTACAAATTCAAACAACACTTCACGCCTAGCAACACAAACAAGTCCGCATAACGAGACCGATGCGCAAACTATGAACATTGATTACTTACATGAAAGACGAAAAGGCACCGCTGATGAGTGCATATGATCATAGCTTCGCGGTTGTCAAACGCATCGAAATCTGCGCTGGACCTTGAAAAATAATATTAATGGGAAATTAACGTCTTAAAACCACTATATGATTAGGACATACGCCGTAGTGCAGGACTGCGAAAATTTTGACCACCTGGGGTTCTTTACGTGTTCTTAAATATGAGCACACGAGCCCAGAGCGCTTTCGTCTCCACCCAAAATGTGGCCGGCATGGCCAGCGTTCGAGTCCAGCGCTAAGCCTTATCAAAATCATGCAGTTAGAGGGCGAGAAGGATGCAACCCTTAAATTCGCGATAGCTAGAACCACACGGTGCGGCAGCGGTGGCCGACGCCCTTGCATTTGCCGTTAGGACACTTGGAACACCTAAAATAGAGGTATAGTTGAAGCTGTGTGCTCCCTCCTTGAAATGGTGGGTCCCAGACTTGTTCCGCTCGAGACCATGCTGAAAGACTAGGCGTGTCCGTGAAGCGACGTACATGGCCCACGTTGCCGTACTTTCTCCGCACTGTAGTAGAAAACGAGAAGGGGACGAAGGTAAGTGGTGGTTACCATATTTCTGGCGTTGTGCAACACGTGGACGCACTCACAGTATTCGCATGCTGCAGCATGTGACATAAATACCAGACGTGTTTTCGCTCGTTCATACAGTTTGACGATAAGTGGATGGAAAAGTGATAGTTCAAAGAATAAATGACACAACTGATGGAGGGGTTCATCGATGTAGTTACGTGAAAGTGCCTTTACACAGCGTTGGCCGTTTTGCCTTTTCACTGTTGATGAACAACGTTATGCAAAAACTTTCTTGACTTCGGTGACAGGTTAAAGCCATTTTGCCTACAGTTTTAGGCGAATACTTAAGACTAGAGCCAAGCTCGTTTATCCGGAACATTTTCTCGGTGTCTGGACGGAGGTTGACACAAAATCGATGTCCAATGCTCCGCGCCATGGTCAAGTTGCATGGGTCGCGAAACTTGAACGAAAAGAATTGGAAACATATTGCCAAAGGCGTCAACGCCCGGCGACGATTAAATTGAAACTAGGTGAGGAGGGGAAAATTACCAAAACTAAACAACTCGATAAAACTTCTTATTAATTAGTCGTAATTTTATATATGTCAGAACTATGAATTTATTATACGAGTTACCTGACACCTGGCTAAATGGTTAATTGCCTCAGTTTTTGCTCCAATACCATAAATGGGGAAGAGGGTATGGGCGTATGCAGGCAATATGCTATCGGGGCTTGCATTTAGTCCGGCGCATCGCCAGGTCATCGAAGCATAGCTCACTTTTGCATGGTGGTTTCGGGCGGACCTTCCATAGTTCATTTATTTGCCTATGTGCTGTTCACTGGCATGATATTGTAGAGCTGATTTAGCTCCCAGAGCGTGTAGATAGCCACTCCCTGTGATTGCACTGCCTTCGCTGTCACACGGCTGGTATGCCTTCACCTTTGGTGATGGTGAATAAATGCGACATGCTGATCTACGAGACGCTGTACTCTGTTTCCAAAGCGATGCTCTGATGGCTACTGAATGGCTGCAGTGCTTTTCTATGATTGGGCAACGAGGGTTTTTAAAGTATTATACTAACATTCTTGTGAGCAGTTGTTGCATTTTCATCTGCATTGTTTTCGGTTTATAGTAGAGGATTACTATTTGCTTATTAAAACAACTTTGCTTTTGAAATTTTACTTGTTGGTTTTTTTCTCTCTATTGCCCGCTGTTATTGAGCCACAAGTCACCTAAAATGGCGTATTTATAACGGCACGTAAATTTAAAAAAAAAACTCAGACTTCACGCCAACTAGGGCAAATTCGTGACGTCACCCCTGCTGCTGGTTACGATGTCGTATATATATTTTTTGCTAGCTGTTGCTGTTCCCTACATAGGCAGATGGCGATGGTGGCCGTGAGACGCCAACTGCTGGATACATGAGCTTCTATGGAAGTTGCTCTACAAGTTTCAAGACACGTTGTCCACGCCGTGAATGCGTTTCACGTTATGCAAGGGACTTTTATATGAGTCAATCCTCATGAGAGATGAATCGCAGAACTGATGTCATCACTATCAGTGCCACTATTTTGGCACTCGGGTCACAAATCAAGTGTGCTATTTTTTCGCATTGTGACCATACATATTGTGCGTATTTTCAGGTGCGACCTCTTAGATTAACTTGATGTGGTCGTTGAGGCAGTGCGTTAGTGAGCATTGCTTGTGCCTCTAATATATGCCTTATTATTATTTTCATGATGTCTGTGTAGCAGTGGCAACATCCTTTGATGGTCCCTTAAGGAAAATGGTTGTTCTTAGTGCCTTTTTCTAATTTACAAGGCCTACAAGGTGGGCTTCCTTTATATTATTATCATTGCTTGTTTGAAACTAAGAATACCAGAATTGTTCGAAAACCACACATCTGGGTCGAAACGAAAGAAAGTTTGTCTTTTCGGTAATCATAAATTTCGCGGCGCTCTGTGCAAGATCGAATGTACTTTTGAACGAATGTGTACATGCCGCACCAATAAAACCGAAAACGTAGCCCGGCGTAGGTTTTGAACGAGTCGGCGTGTGCACACTGCGAATCGGCATGGAAAGCAGCGCATATGCTGGCACGGAGATGCCTGGGTATGACGAGTAGCCATTTGCGGCCGTCAGGGTGGTAGCTGCAGCGATGAAATATTCCATTACGGATGGTGAATGGTAGTACAAAAGCGGTCTTCCAATCCAGTACCAAAAAAAGAGGCGACGTTGGTTTACCTGGTAGTTGGAGAGCCCTTAGTTTCAATAACAAATGGGGTTTTTCCTGAAAGAATGTTGGTCCTTCGTGCGCCCAGTACTGAGGCACTCTAGAACCCAGTTGTGTAGACCACACCTCTTACTTACTCTGCACTTAAGCCACAGTGCTTGGGGGGATCTCATAGGATGCGGCGCCCGTTGGAATGCTCAGTCTTTTTACGGCAAAGAGACCCAGTCTGAATCGGCAGTGCCCAAAAGGCTCAAAGCTTGCATGAATACGCGCCAAGCTTGATACACAAGGACGCGGATTGACCTCATTCTTAGTTATTGCTGTATCTAGACAGAACATCTGTAGCATGGATGCATGTGGCTTGATTTTTTTCTAGTGAGGTTAAAATCGGTTGTAACTTTGAAGTTGTCTTTCAACTTGGCTTGATGTTAGTAGCAACGCGATGGTGAAAAAATACACAATAATCGTTACGGTTGCCAAGTAACATTTCCGCAGATCTGTAGTTTCTTTGTGCTGGAACATGCCACGTTAAAGAGAAGTACAACTCTCTTGGAGTCCATTGCAAACGCCATGGTTACCCCTCGCCATTCATTTACTCCCACGGGGAGACCGGCTGCTCTAGCCAGTGGGCCCTAAAGCGGGTGTACTGGATGGCCGGCATTTAATCTTGAAGGTTAGATTGTGACATCCTATTCAGCATGGATGAAAGTCGGGATGAGTGACCCGCACTCCGAAAGCATTGGTTGTCTCCTGTCTTTTTTAATGTTTCTTCTATATCTGGCCCGATTGATTTATCTCATGTTGATCCGGACAAATTGGCCCGCTCTATAAAATGCAAACAGAAGATGGAGAGCGTGCCGGCCAAGTTACTGAGCCCACATTGATGATGGCTTTTTTTACACGGCCAGCCTAGTTTCTTCTCGCGAAGAAACTTGATTGCTCGTTTACGCAGTAGTAAGGCTTCCTAATGCCTGTGGCACATACCCGGTGGAGCTTTTTGTTTGCTAAAGAAGCAATTGCAGTGTGGTTACATTAGTTTAACTGGTAGATTTATATACCATTTCTAACTGCGGCTGAAAAAACTGTATTCGCGAATGCCAAGTTGTGTTAACCTATAAAAGCTACCTCCCGAAGCTTCCGCCTATGCCATCCTTCAGGTTACCGAATTATCAATATCCTACATTTATTTATGTAAATAAACATAGACAAGTATTCAAAAGAGTCAGACATTCGGCAGGGTTGAACGTGTGTGGATCTGAAAAATGTTGTTCGTGACATCGAGTGTTGTACAGCCAGATTAGATAAGCCTCCTAGCGGCTATGTGGACCGAGTACACTAAAGCGTTAAGCACTTTTTCTAAACACACAGAGGGACAAGAGTTTCGTCAGAGTCATTTGTTTTGAAGAACATGGCGTCAAGGTTTCGGCGTCGGTCAAGTCACTCAGGTCCATCAATTGAAAATGACTCCACGCTGAACCATGTTGACATCATTGTAGATGAGCCAGCCATGGATGGGGCACCATACGTATGAACAGTTCGCTTATACGGGTGCACATGGTGGATGACTCAGACTGTCGTCCGAGTCGTCCACGAAGACAGCGTCAATGCTGCCGAAGCTCTGGTGAAAGATGGGTTCGAGGTCGCAACATCGTCGGTCACACTGTACGAGCATGGCGTCTACTCTACGTGCTTGTCCGCAAATAACATGGGTCGACCAAGTCGACTTCCCCACCAGTATTTCGATGGGCATTTCATGAGCCCCGCAAATCGTTTGTCATTGTCTTGGATGAACATCAAGTAGACATCGCTGATATCGACTGCTCCTAAGATAACTACTCTCAAAGTGTTTAGAAGTGTGTGAAATAGTGTTGTCCATTTTCTCGATTGTTCGTTGTGAAAAATGAACTGAGTTGAAGGAAGTTCGTATATGGCCCATCCTTATGCATTTGAATTACATCACTAGTGATAAATTTATAGTGCCTTTATTTGCTAGCTGAAATAGTGAAATGCCCGCTTTGTTCATGTGCATGCATTACCAGAAAATATGATGCGCTCCTTAACTTGTTTGTTCGGTTTTAAGTGTTACTATTTCAAGTGTATATTGAGAATGAAAACTTATTTGGTGTTTGGGACGCCATCTCGATCTCAAGTGGTGGACGGGCAGGCAATCGGTCATTTTGCGCATTGTGTTACTCCCTGCCTAAGTCACTTATTCGTAATGCTACAGCCATTTTCATTCAATCATTCCCAGTTGAGCTTGAATAATTCCTTTTCATAGATATGGTGCAGTTGCACGACCACAATCTCGGCTTCATCTACATGCACAAACCTCAAAATTGTGCCTTGAATGTATGAACGTAAAAACCTGTTACATAACAGAAGGCTTTAGCACTTATTAGATTTTATGAAGCACAGACTGACTGCGTATATACAACGCTGCATGTGTCATAATTATAGTTAGACCCTTCATGTGGTGTCCTAACAAAACAGATGTTAGAAAAGTTTCACGTTTGATTAGATGCACGGGTTCATCGATGTGTCCTAGAGAAAACCTCTCCGCGAGTTTTACTGTTTTTGTAAGTGTTTATGCCCAGTGTGATGAGTGAAGAAAACGACAACGACGGAAGTGCGGGGCAAGGCGCGTGTAATGTGCGCGTGAGTGTCAGCGAATCAGCTGATGACCTGTGGTGGCCCATAGAGGTGGCGTGCCACGATTGGGCCGCGGGCGACCATCACGTGGCAGTGGGCTGTGTGGCTGGGGACGAGCCGAAGCAGCGGCAGACGGGAGACAGCGGGCTGAAGCGTCGGACGCAGGCGATCCAGGTTCCGGCCAGAGAACGCGGCTGTCCACGCTACTGCCGTCCAACTACCACCTGGGGCGGCGTTGCCGGCACGAGTACTGCATCTCGGGGCGCGGTCTGGCCTGCTGTTCTCTTCCTTGCCTAGGGCATCGCGGATCTCGGTGAGGCGTCTCCACGGTGAGCCGTTCGACACAGCGATGAACGTGGCCTGGCTAATGGTCACGGTTGCGTCGAGCATCGCGTCTCGGCGCACGATCTTCGCTGGACGGGCTGGCCATGCCCCGCATGGAGCATTGCGTCTCCGATGCGGGTTGACTGCTCCGTGGCCGCACCCATGCCATCAAGCGCCGGTGTCACCAGAGCGTCGCACTTCGGCAAGGGACGAGCGAGATGTTCTGCCAGGCGAGACGCGGCAGTGCGCACAGAGGAGCACGGAGCCGGGTGAGGTTCAGGGTGACCGAGGATCCAGGTGCCAGGGGAGTTGCTGGCTGAATATAGGATCGCCGAGCGGTGCCGAGCCGTAGCGAGCGACGCGCCAGACTCGGACGTGGGCCACGAGCTCATGAGCTGCAGTGTGCACCCGAGGGTACCTGACGGTGCCCTGGCCAAGAAGAAAGAACGTGCGGAAAAGAGAGCTCGAGGGTTGAGGCCACAAAGGCAGAAGAAGCGGTGCGCCGCTCAAGAGGACGAGTTCCTGGCAGCGTTCCTGAGCCGGACGTGAGACCCGTACGTGTCAGCCAGGTCGAGCTCCGGTGTGTCTGTTCAAGGTCCAAGGCCGAGACCTGCCGAACGGCTCCTGCCTGGGTGCAGTGGCCGGGAGCAGGTTCGTGGACGAGGCCTACCGGGTGTGGTCGTCGTGAGCTGTGGCCTGATCCTGGACCTCCGGAGTTGCGACCCTGACTGCTGGGTTGGCCGGGACGTCCGACTCAACGGCGCTGCAAACGGTAGCGTATCCATGCATCGTCAGCCGTTCCACCCATGCCATGAAATAAAAAATTCATGTTAATCCTTCCTCGTCCGCTATCAACAAACATAGTGACGAACGTCCTTAACCACTACACCCCGCCTTGTGAAATTGCCGTCATTGACTATGACGAGATGTTTCTGCTATTTCGATTCATTCTACGCCTAGACGACTGCTGTAGACTATTGAAGACGCAGTCATAGAGAGAGTGGAGGGGTGGTGGTGTTGAGGTTTTCAGCTTCAAACTAGACCCCCACTCAAGTTTAACAATCCGCATATACACACTTGCTCAAACATACATAAAGGGTGGTTAGAGACACCTGCTCCCTCCATCCGGCCATGAAACCTTTTCGATAGGCACACTTTGCGTTGCAGGAGCTTGCCGTCTATGGGTTCCGTCTGAGTTGATGTTTAACCGTTCGCGCATGGTCTATTATGAGTCGCAGATTGTGATAATAGAAAATGGCTGAGTTAACAATAATACTTTGTATGGAAGAGTGAGTACAAATGTCTTCAGTGACCACAAGAACAGAGTTGCATTCATGTTTAGTGGCGCTGCAGCAATTTTCCAAACTAAGGGTGCTGTTCTTAATCGTTCCCTGATCCGTGAGTGAGCAGCGCTGCAGCGTGCAGTAACGCTGCTGTTTGCTCGTTCTGTAGTGCTTCGGGACGTGCAGTGTAATGCGGCTCCCTTCAGAATTACAGACCCGTCTACGACTACTGTATAAAAGTGTATATCAGGGTCGCTAGCGTATACCTGTGGCCAAAATCAAGAAGCACCAGCCTGTTGGCGGGTCACAGTTTGTTGGCTATGAGCTGCACGAACAACTGAAAGGGAATATGAAAAAAAAATGAGTAAAAAGTTGAGTAACACTAAGTTGACAGTGCCAGCCCTGTAGTGGGATGGAGCACATGAAATGTTAAAAATCAAGAATGAATAAAAAAAAAGGGGGGCGGGGGGGTAGTTAAGTAGCCGCCTAAACCTGCCTGATAGAATAATGCTCCCCAGCAGTGTCCGAACGGAGAGTCACCCCACGTCTCGCTTGGTTAGGCGAGACGTGGGGTGACGGGAGACAATCAAGCCTGGCATTCGCTAGGCTTGATTGTCTCCCGGTGGAGCACAGACCTGGCTACAAACACCACACCAAAGATGAAGACGTTCTTGCCAGGGTACAGGTGCTTCAAGCTGGCGTACTTAGACCTTTCAAAGGTACACATCTGTATCACAATGCCTTTATTGGTGTACCAGGTCACAGCGAAGTCAACAATACTGACTTGGTTACCCACCATCACTACTAGTTACTTCATGTCATTACCATGCCAAGTACGCATCACAGTAACTTACATGAAGGCATCAAGGAATCACAGACGAGGACATACACGCTATTGCGCACATAGAATATCAAAATTTAGCCGGTATCGTAAACTGTAGCAGCGGTTTGAAGGCTATTTATGCTTCTATATTGGAATAGCACACTGTGTACTGGCTAGCAGCCATATAATTTAGAAAAAATAATCAATGTTTTGTACATATAATTGTCGGCTCTTCTAGTTATGTGTGAAATCACTTAGCACCAAATCTTCATTTCAAGGTAATCGACAAAATTAAGATTAGTCTAAAGTTTCCTTAAGGGTGTCACGATTACTGCAAGATATACGATAGTGTTTATGAGAGATCTAGCAACGTATGTGGCTTAGTAGTTACCTAGTTAAAAAGATCAAGAATACATTCCTGGTTAGTAACGGCAAAAAGTTTCTAGCTTTACTGGCTGTTGGCTACAGTAAAGAGATGCCGCGAATGCAATAAAATACACTCGGGGCCAGTAAACACATGCATAATCAACTGTTTAATAACTATTTTAGATTTGTGCTGAAGATGTAAATATCCGAACGTAGTGACAGAACTGCCCCTCTGGGAACTAGAAGTGTGGTTGTGCTGCATGACATAAGTCACCAAGCTGCTATACCTCGACCGTGGTAACGTGTTCAACGTATTTCTGAAGTTGTATGCATTTGATGATATCAGCTTTAAGTTGTTACAGTGATCGTTAGCTCATAAAACTATCAAGATATGCATTTCCCACGTTGAGGAATTGTAGGAATGGAATGGACTTGCTTGACCATTCCCTGAGTGGTAATGCAATTAGTTTTTTTTAATTCCGAGGAATTGAAAAGAATTGAATTACGGCAAGTTGCCATTCCCCGGAACAGAATCGGAATGGGGTGGAGGTGTCTATTCCGCAACAATACTCTCAAACAACGGGTCCAATACGTAGTTGAACAGGTATGGCAAGAGCGGGTCCCCCTTATTAATCCCGCGCCTTACAGGCACTCTCTGGCCATCGGTGCGCCCATAGCACCAAAACGTTGGGCTGCAGTGCTGGTACATGTCTTTTTAAATGTACCGAATTTTGTCTGGAATTCACCATTCAGTTAGATCCTTATTAAGTGCGTCATGCGAGACCCAATCAAACGCCTTCTAAACATCAAGACTTAATGCATAGAAGGGTCTACGCCTCTTCTTTAAGGTTCTCATGAGTGCCTGCAATACCAGGATGTTAGATGATGTGGACTTGTTATCTTGGAAACATGCCTTATATTTGTGAAAGACGTTGTGTTCAGTGAGACGATTTAAAAGCATCTTTGCGTAAACGCGATACAGAGCAGGAGAGACAGTGATAGAAAGAAAGTTGCCCAGTCCTGAGGGATTTGCACACTTGGGGATAAAAACAGTTCTTGCTAGCTTCATCTCGATTGGAATAGACGCAAAGGCCGATCAATTGTTAAAAAATTGGAGCAGTATTCCCGCAGGTATTTTCTTAGGCTCGGAAGGGTAGAGCTTATCAGGTCCAGCAGTGAATTTTCCAGGAAGGAGTGCAACGCCCTTGAACATCACTTTCAATAAACAATCATTAAAACACCTAAGCTCTGGCCGAACCATTCAAACCCTCTTGCCCTGCAGTGGAAGGTTACCTAAAACGGGATCGTACATCTCGTGAAGGTCTTCAGGCGAACACCCTGCAGGTGGCCCCCCAAGCAAAAGAGTCGCTGGGGGCCGCTTGGCCAAGGCTGTGAAGACTGTGGTGCTCTGCTTTGCGCCGATTCTTTCGGCAAAAGGCAGATAAGTTGGTAGTTGGTGCAGCAGGGCGCTGTTTGGAAGGAGAGTGCTTTTTTCGATAAAAGTCAAGTAGAAAATCAATGTCTTGCATATAGAGAGGGCCTACTGTAAAAGCTGACACTAGTGCCTCTTCAGATATCCTCACTTGAGTCAGAGAGATAGAGACGGCTAGCCTCAACATTGAGGGTTAGTGGCTGCAGTTTCATTGCATTATCAAACCGGCGCCTCGGGGTTGGGCTCGCAGTACAGGTTTCTACCAATTCGAGAGCGCCTTTGTAGCGTGCAGTGGGTCGCACACGAGGTTTCGCTTGCAGCGTTATCGCGTGGAATTGCTTAGCGAGGTCTTCGTTAATTTGCCTACTCCCTGGAAGACTAGTCTCAATTATTTCCAGTGCAGCTATGCCAGCCTCGGTTAAACGACAGCGAGAATAAACGGGGGGTGGGAGTTTTAAGCTATATCTTGCTTTCATCTTCACTAACATGTAGCGCTCCAAATGGTAACCTATACTACGCCGTCCTTCTAATATGTTCAATCACGCCTTCAGTTCGTAAAAGAAACTGATTTGCAAGCGTCTTTAACACAGAGTCCTAGGCAGCTTCTGACAGCATAGGCAGCTTGAAGTCGTTTGCCAGTATGTTCAATTTTTTAAGGACATTTTCGTTCGTTTGTTGCGGAAGCCTGTGAATTTCAAGGTACAGTCGTCGGCCGTGTTGGTCCAGATCATTCATTTCTTGCTGGAGTTTGTCACTTTTCTGCTTTTCCATGCGTTCTTCAATTAAGCTTTTTCGCTCGTCTCTTTAGGCAGTTCAAATCTGCACCTTGAATTTTTTTTATTTGTACTATTACTTCTCGAACTTGTCGGACATTGCTTGTACGGGCTTTTTAATGGTACCAACGGCGCCAATGATGCCTTCAAGTGAGTCTCCTTTCTATTTGATTGTGAGCAGCTTGTTCAGTTTACCATGCATTTTAGCCATTTCATTAGCAAGGTCTATTTCTTGATCAACTGTTTCTTTCGCAATGCTCGGCCCACCTCAAACATTCGAGGTTTGGCAAGTCGGACATTTACAAGAATTTCTGGCCTTAGACAATCTTTTTGTATGCGCTTTCTGCAACACCTGAGCGGGGACCAAGACGATACTCATATTTGCACCCCAAACGTAATAAATACACACCGCCAGTTGGGTAGACTTGTGACAAGCAATGCAGTTTTTTTGCCATTTCACTCAGCAACAGCGGCAACTAAGTCTCTCGCTAACGTTTGAAACAGTGTAAAAGAATATGGTCGGGCACCAACCTGCAAGTTGAAAGTGACCGTAAGGGATATCGCGAAAAGGCCATTCAGTGCCACTGGTGCTGAACGTTTGTGCTATTGCGCTCGATATTCATTGCTTTTGAAGATGGTCCTTGATGACGTAGGTCAGCACGTGGTCCTATGGTCGTCACGTGTTCATTCTTCTCTTGCTTCAGTGAACAAGGTACTTAACTCTTAGCAGGCCAAAGTACGTTTCCACGCTTCTTCTGCTCTTTCAGTTTTTGCCCCAGTATCATTACGAGTCGGTAGCTTATGTGATGAGAGACCTCGCAATCTACATAAATACGGCATTGCAAGCCGTGCTACTCGCCAAATTGAGCCATATGACTTGCGTTAAGAATGCATTTACTCGTTAATAATAACACAACCACGATTAGAGGCCGACAATGAAATGAAAACGCTGAAATGAAACTTGCGTACTAGGTACTCGTGAGCCTAGTACACAAGTTGAGTGAGGCCATACCGCAAATTCCTTGATACCTGGTTTTACTACTTGTTCGTACCAGAGGGACAGTTGTTACTCTCACGTTCGTGTACCACCTGCGGTGCAGAATTCAGTTTTACGTTGACAAGAGCATCTGTAGATCCGGAAGAGCGTTTTTGCACCCGTGGTGAGCCTTTTACACCGGCCCTCATAGCGTAATGTACTTGAGAGGTTGTGTGGTGTTGCTCACCCAGGTGGCCAAATCCGGTGAGACCATTCGGTCTTCGTGAGCTTTCTCCTCGTAACCTCTTCCGCTGCGATGTCATCCCAAACTTGCGAATACGCTGTCGGTTTTCTGAATACGGGCAAACTTGTCAGCTGTTGCTGACAATGACATTGACAATAACGGCAATGAAGGACCAAAGTTTTCCAGACCACTCATTACCATTCTACTATCATGCCACTGCACTTGCAAGGTAGCCACTATACGCCATGGCGATGGCGGTGATTATCACGGACAACAACTGGCTTTTGCAGTAGATGGCATCTCGGTGTGCTCTACAATGCATTTCGTATGACGGAAAACAACCTATAAGCGCCAGGGGAACGTGCCGAGACCATGTCTTCGCCTAATTCATGCTAGATCTCGACCACGAATCAATAATTATGAAGAAAAAACGAAATTCACCACTCTACATGACATACCCCGTGTAATGAATAAATAATGTAGATAACTCTACACCGCTTTGTCACTCATTTACTAGCGATAGTGGTGGTCACTGTCCCGGGTGATTTAAGGCAACACCGAACAATACCACTGTTTCACCCACGCACCATTCCATATGCGGTGACTTGACGACAACTCAGATACAGATATTCAGGGGAGCCACATCCAATGTACTAAACTCTAGCACGGCACGAAATGGCCAAGTGTTGTATAATGGGCCACTACAAGGGCTTATGTGGCTGTTTTTGGCACACATTTGTAATAGCACATATTTTCACTCTTACTTACCCTTTGTCCCTCCTTGCTGTACTACACTACACGAGGCTACGCTCTGCCTTCAGTGGGCCTTCATAGCCGAGTGGTCAGCATGATCGCCTTCCAATCTTAAAAACGAGATTTCGAAAATCACCTAGTCAAAAAATTACTTTCACTAACCAATTATTAGTTTCGAAAGTTACCTCGTGAGAAAATTACATTAACTGACAAATTATTATTTTCTGTTTGCACTTGTTTCCTCGCGCATCAGAATACTGAATCTCTCCCCGGACAAGTTGACACACACCATCGAGAAGCAAAGCACAAGAGGAAGATGATGAAAACTGGGTTTTATTTTTATTTTATTTATTTATTTATTTTTGTTTGTATTACTGCAGCCTCAGTGAGGGTATTGCAAGAGTGGGTGAAAAAAAACCAAAACATTTTACCATTCATCAACCGGCTTTCAGAAATTCTGGAAGGTGTAGAGAACGAACACTTCCTGGCAGTGAATCCCAGACTACTATAGTTGAAGGGAAAAAAACTTTATTGGAGCATGTCAGTGTGGGTAAAAAAAGTTTCATTGTGAAGGGCATAGTCACTTGTCGTATAGGAATATTTGGAAAATTTCGGATATGATTATAGAGGGCTGAAGCAAAAATAATTGCTAAAATTGTGCAGAAATTTTCGGCATTCAACATGACGTTTTGCAAGCGGAGTGAGACTTAGCTAAGAAGGAAACTTGTTGGAAAAAAATGCCTGTCATTTTTCTTGCATACAGTTTCCTGATGTCACATTTTATATGGGGTTTCTAAACCACACTACCATGTTCGAGAATGAGTCAAATGGGTGCTTTTTAGGTAAGCAGATTGGTTTCCTGAGGATCATGCCGGAGCAGACGTTGTAAATAACCTAAAGTCTTAAAGTCTTTATTGCATGTAAAATAAATGTTTGGACCACGATAAATTATGTGTTATAAAGATACCAAGGTACTTGAAGTGGGATACCCTGCACCAAATGACATTAGTGGAACTGTAGTCAAATGTCAACAGGCATGAACGTCTGATAAATGACATAATGACACTCTTGGAGAAGTTATTATTCATTTGCCAAGATTTGGACCAGTTACAAAAGTGAGAAAAGGAATTGTTAAGAATTAAATGATCAAGTGGAGATTTTGTAGTATGATTAAGGATGCCATCATTTGTGAAAAGGCGTATTTTTGCCGAAGTGTGCAAGTGTAGGTCATTATTATAAATCAAAAATAAGATGATTCCTAGCACAGAACATTTGGAACTTCTGATGAAATCGGCATCGAAGGCGAGTTAGTAGAGTTGAAGCACACATAATGTGAATGCTACAAAATAAAGTCAGATATCCAGCCAGCCAATCATGCATTCTTTATTAGAATAAAGAATTTGTGCATTAGCTTGGGGTGTGATACAGTGTCAAAGGCCTTGGCAAAATCAATACAATATAAACTTGGTAACCTATGCCCTGAAGAGCTGCTGATCTCATGAACGAATTTTGTCATCTGAGTAATTGTGCTAAGACGACGTCTGACACCATGCTACGAAGAGCTCAGAATCTGGTTTCTTTCAAGGAAATACATGATGTGTTTGAAGATAATATGGTCTAGCATTTTACAAGAATATACTGTTAAAGAGATATGTCTATAATTGCCTAATGTTTGAGGATTACCTGATTTTAATAAATGGGAATTTGAAGCACGTTTTCACAACGAAAGGATTGTGGCTGACAACAGAGATTTCAAGAAAATAACTGTCAGGTATCCGCTACAAGAAAGAGCATATCTAACAAAGAAAGCTGTCGGGATACCATCAGGACAGCATGATTTCTTGGTGTCTAAGTTTAAAATGAGATTTAGTACGCCCCTAATTGGCACTCAAACATCGTCGATTCCAGGATGAGATTATGAATGAAAAGCAGAAATGTCCAAGTTGTCAGTCGTAAAGACTGAGTGAAAGCATGTGTTGAAGTCTGAAGTGATTATCTTCAGATCAGAAGCTGCAACACTATTAATTGTCATCGTGTTCGAAGTAAAACTAGTTGGTAGGATAGCGTTCAAGAATTTACAGGGATTTCCATTAATTAGCTTCGGCAAGGTGACCATGTGATAATGATTTAGTGGCCTTGAGTTTAGCAGATAGTTCTCATTTGGTGCTGCCAAACTGTTGAATCTTTGTCGAGTGACCAGAGTGCTTTGATGGACGAAGTCTGGTCACACGACGTGATAAATTGAAGATGATTCAAGACGTCTCTTGTCATGCAGTGTATTTCAGCGTTCGTTTTTTTTGTTTTCAGTGAAATGAAACGAATAATTGCACTTACTAACAATGCCTTACGCAAAGTAGGTAATGTAATAACATCACTGGTAGTGCTATTTAGCCTAAATTCTTGAAACTATCACAAAGGGCTTCCGTAATTGCTCACTCATCAGCGTGGTTAAAATCAGGAAACATTCAGTAACTGCAATTACGTTTTTGGACGGTATTCGAAGCAGAGAACAACACAGCATTATTATCAGATATCCCATTAAGATCACGTTCAAAACCGGACATAGCTAAAGATGTAGTGACGAAAACCAGATCAAGGACAGCATCATTACGAGTTCATTACTTAACGATTTGGAGGAGGACATTGCGACGAACTGTTGAGCAGCTTTTTTCCGATGGATACTTCGTGTCCACTGGCTGTCATAAATGACCAGTCTATAGCAGGATCTATAAAATCACCCAAGCAAATAATATTAAACGCTGAGGGAACGTAGCTGACAGGTTTCTATCAATGATGCGCAGCCAACCTCAACTTTAACAGTTCAGCTGTAATGAGGCAAAAACTCGGAAATCGTTTTTGTTGTATACTGAAGCCTGTTTGGACAGAGAGAGGCGATGTTTTTGGAATAGGTATTCACATTGTGCCCAGTCAGATGAGTGCCATTGTTTAACTTGACGAAAGCCAATGGCCACCAGACGGCACTGGAAATCGACAGTGCAGTGCGAACTGCTTTAACGCGAACGTGTTAAGCAGCTTGGTTAAGTCACTTCAGGTTGCGCATGTCACGCTAATCTGTCCTAAGAACATGACTGATTGCATTGCTATGCAGTATTTTCATCTTTGTCGCTGCTTCATCTTCAAAAAGACGCAGATGCATCCGCTTATGATTAGAAACAGTATCTATTGCGTATAAATGATGACGCGAAGGGAACTCACACTTGCAGGCTTTTACCCAGTGTTCGAGCAATCGCTTTATTTGGGGGTTGCGCTTAATATCTTTAAGGCCGCACATGCGCGTTTACATTTCCGGTCACCTTGTAATGAGCCGATAGGTTGTGGCGTCTATCGACAGGCTCGATCAAAGAGAGAAATACGGTGTTGAAGCTGGCTTCTTGCAAATGAAATCGCACCTTGTGCTGGAATTACGAGCCAGACTTCACCATGGGAACTTCTTTTTTCTCGGCCACTCTCTATTTGAAGTCCTGAAGCCTCGTTAGCAACTTCTCGAACTGATAAAGGTTGAATTGAGTTCCGCTGGGTCGTTCATAAGGGTTCCCGTTAGGTACAGCATTGACCTCACCCCACCTTCGTACATGTAGTAGTAGTAGTAGTAGTAGTAGTAGTAGTAGTAGTAGTAGTAGTACTTCATTTACAGTAAGCCGGATACAGAGCTCCCTGCAGGGGCAAAGGGCTAAAGGTGAACAGCCTGACAAAGGCACTTGTCCCTCCGCAGTCCGTGACAGTGCAAAGCTTAGACATCAGCACTGGCAAACAATATATATATATTCAATACATTGGTTTCAAGCAACCTGCAATTGTACACACAAAATTCAAACATAAATAGCATAAGAAGTTTACATAATACATTTAAGAATTAGAGGTCACTCTCTGTCACAGAACGAGCACTAAAAAAGAGCGTGCCGCCAAATTCTTGCGACAACGGGCGAGAGAAACGCCGCGAGGTCAAAAAAAAAGAAAAAAAAAGAAAGCAAACGTCTGAGGCTCCCCGGGCGCGCGCTCTCCCCGCGGAAGCGTGGCGTCGCAGACGAACCTCCTCACCCCACATCGGCGGCCGGGATAGCCCGCGATGTTTCTAGAACGAAGGAGGCGGGGCCACGCCGAGTTGACTCATCCGACGCGGAGGGCAGTCGAACCGTCTCGCGACTCTCCCCAGCCTTCGCTGCGCATCGCGCCGACGAAATGAGGAGAACTTTCTGGAAGGTGGCGCGGAACGTATTTAATCGAGCAGCCGAGACGAGAGATCAGGAGGAGACGGAAGTGAGCGCCAGAGCGCGTAGGGATTCCGCCGTGTAGTCGGCGAAGTTTTTGGTCCGTAGGGACGAGGCCGGAGGTGAAGAGGATTTCCACCTGAGGGGTGACGAATCGAGCTACCGGCAAGAGTGTGTGTTTACCGCTATCGAGCGAAGACGCGGGGCAACAGCTGCGGGTGTGAAGCCAACGTGTTCCGGCGAAGAGTTGAAGTTTGAAGAGTGGCCAATTGAAGACGGGAGGTTTCCTGGAAGAGAACTTCGAAGGCGCGGAACGACAACAACGCTGGACTTTGAGTGAGTGATTCTCGGAAGAGTATCATTCAGACTTTTGTTCCAAGGACTTTGGACTGAATAGGTTTTATATCCCTTTAGTCTTTAAGAGTCTTGGTTGTTCAATGCATGCGACTGCATTGTAGTGCGTATTGTTGTCTGTGTCCGTTGTTTCAAGTGTGGTTGATTGTACTGTGTAGTACGTTGTACGTTGTTTGTTTGGTGACGTATTGTATGTAACTATTGTGGAGTGTGCATTCTTGTGTATTGTTTTCGACCTGCCATTTTTGAGAATATAGTATTTGTTTGGTTTATCGACTCTCGGCTCTGACTTGTTCTTTGGGCCACAGCCGGCGTCCGCTGGCGCGCCAAAAAGGACCACTCCTAAATTGTCCACGCTTTCGTGGTGCGGTTCGGAGGGCCGATACTTCGGCTCTTAGAATTAGCCCGGCGATCGCCTCCCTAATAAACGGGACCTGTGTGACACTCTCGTAAAAATTCACAACTAAACAGTCGTACAACTCAAATTCACAACTAAAGTCGTACAACTCTGTGAATTTCTCGAGCATGACGTCTTTTAGTGTCCTCGCGAACGGCGGACTGTCTTGAAGACAAGCTTCCACAGTGTCGCACACAGCGACCCTGAACGTCTCGTGCTGTAGGATGGATTGGAAACGATCAATGTCTTGTCCACGATTTTCTGCACATCACTCAGGAGCCACTGGATCGAATGGAGGAGGCTGCTCAGTTACTGGGCTGGAGTCCATGGCGACATGAATGTGTTGAGAGAGCTGAGGCAGGTAGAAACACGTTCGTAGATGTACTCGTTGAACTCAGCCCGCGCAGCGTCGGTTGTCATAGAGCTCACCTTCGGTGGTTCGAGTGGGTACAAGTCGATGCATTGCGCGTAGTAGTGGAAGAAACCGCCTTCAAGCACCGTATTCTTAGAGTCCATTGTGATGGCGTTGATATTTGTGATGTCGTTCTCTTCCGGTGTGATGAAGATCCGCAGCAGCGGGTCGGTGCTGAACTCGGCGATTTCTCGGTGGATGTGAAGCGAACGCGCCGATGGCACATTTTTAGCCGGTATTGCCGTTACGCCTTTGGGTGTTCCCGCTTGGTTGTCTGTAGCACGGTTTGCTTGATTTCTTGCCTGTTCCTCTGTCCTCGCTCCTACCCCCTGCGGGAGATTGGCCGAGAATCCGGCGGTTAACGTAAGCGAAAAAATAAGGTATACATGAAAGAACAAGAAAGGATTTTGAAAGTAAAATATTGGAATATGTGGGGATACGAAGAAACACTTGAATGAAGACAAATGAATACAATTTTTATGATTACAAATATTACCCCTAATACATATTTCTTGAGCAGGTTAGTTACCAAATGAGTGTCTCCACCACGTTGGTCTAACGGCCAAAGTACTCAACTGCTGACCCGCAGGTCGCGGAATCGAATCCCGGTGGCTACGGCTGCATTTTCGATGAAGACAAAAATGCTGAAGGCTCACAAGTTCATATTAGAGTGCACTTTAAAGAAACCCAAGTGATCAGAATTTTCTGAGCCCTCCACTGCAGCGTCTCTCATAATCTTGTGGTGGTTTTGGGACGTTAAACACGACATAATAATCATCAGTTAAAAAATGAATGGAATGACACACCTTATTTCGCTTCTCTTCCGAGGGTATATTCCTGCTTTCTATAACTGCCCACCTGACGTTACCTTAAGAAGATCTGTAAATTTTTTATCGAAAATTTGCCTGTTAGGAATAAAAATCTATAGTGTTCTCATCAAGGTGATAGATCTAGCTTATTGAGACTTCATGAAAACGAGCGAATGCGTATTGAAGCAATTGTCTAGACGTACGAAAAAAATGAAGGAATGCTGTAGGTTTTAAACTACAATATTGAAGCAGGTGCCCTGGAGTGTATGCACTATAGTATAGTAGATTTAAACATAGCGCCAAGGAAGCTATACACAATATGGTGAGTAGTACTCCAAGGAAAGATGGTGGTGGTAAGAACTGTATTTGTAACTCCAGTCAATTCGTGGCCTGGGCCTCCCCCGAGGAGTACCGGAGACCCCGTCTCCTCGCTGCCTCGCGGGCTTGCTGGATGGCTCACAGTTGATCTTGAAGGTTGGAGCTACGCAGCGCAGCCGTCCGCCGTGCCGCAGTCTCATCTGGGGAGACCAGAACACTTCAAAACAGAAATGATCCTCGTTGGTTCGTTGGGTAGAAGGAGGGTCTTTTACAGTTAACCGAACCGCGATTCACACCCACAAGTCGCCCTTCCTCTTTCCCCTGCGAGAACTTCGGGACAGGCTCCTGAAAGGAGCGGAAGATGACGAGAGCAAACTGGGTGACATAGACCAGCGAGGTGATGGTGATCTAGACTGGTGGCGCTGAATAGTCGAAAGAGTTCGTTGACCCGTGAGATAGGCTTCGATTTCGTGGGGGCGCTAACCGTAACGTGCGCATAGAGCATCAGCGTGGAAGCCGCGGAAACCTAGTTGCTGGTATTGACAGTTTCAGTATACGTGACCCGCTTCGCCGCAGTGATAGCAGAGCGGACGGTTATTCGAGGTTCGCCACGTGCTTGCCTTGCTACCACTTTGTCTTAAGGCAGACGACGGATAGGAGGGTGTGCTCGGAAACATTGAGCCGAGAGGTGGGCTTGAAGCAGTGTTCTGGAATGGTTGCATAGCCTGGTACCTTGCCGCATAGCAGGATCTGTAGCTGGTGGCGCAGGGGATCGCAATGCCGCTGCGTATGCAGTACTGAGGCCTCAGGAATCGGTGGTGCGTATGGGGCCAGGGGTGTGCCGGCCCGCCAGACTTCTTATCTGGTTACATCCGCGAGGGCTGGAACAGGTGGATGGGATCCCACTGCTTGAAGTTGTCGAAATTCATCCCGAACGATGATTCGAATGAAGTGTGCGAGGGCCTGTCTTTCGCTGTCAGAGACGATAGAGCATGCGGTGGCCGGGATTTGGCGTTCATATTGTGAGGACCGCTGCTGCAGAGTACGTTCCATCGGGTTTGCCTCACTGATAAACTCGGCGACTGTCGTTGATGGATTGCGCACGAGTCCAGCGAAAAGCTGTTCCTTTACTCCGCGCATTGAATGCCGCACCTTCTTTTCTTCCAGTATGGTAGGGTCCATGCGCCTGAAGAGCCGAATCTTGTGCTCGACAAACGTGGATAGTCGTTCGTTCGGCCGCTCGTTTCTGCAGGATGTGAATTGTTCAGCCCTCTCCTTCCCCTCATTGTTGCGATAGGTGTCACGAAGCTGTCGGCTAAACTCTTGCCAGATTGCAAATGAGCCCTCGTGCTTCTCGTACCACGTCTTCGCGGAATATTCCAAGGAGAAGTAAATTCGGTGCAGGTTGCGAACACCGTCTCTTTCATTGATGCTGGTGACCCGATCGAAGTGGTCAGCCAGTCATACACATCCTCGAAAATGTCTCCATAGAACGGCTTTAATGACTGTGGCGCATGAAAAAACATGCGCGAGAAGAGAACCATGGGCATCGCTGGTTTGGACCACCTGGCTTGTCATCGGAGTTGCCATCTTCCTGGGTGTCGATGCCAAGAGACCAAATTCAGGGGGTAACCCACGCAAGCGGCAGCTGCTTCTTGCTCTGGGAGATGTAGCTGTCTCCAAGATGTACAAGATCTACTCAGCGTCTCGACGAGTAATGTAATGAGCAAAACAAGACCTACAGCCAGGAGTTCACCAGATCAACGGTTTGCTTTGTTTTGCTTTGCTATCCTAGATACATGGCACGTACCCACTTTGGGGGATTGGCCAAGAATGCAACGTAGTGACTGGTAAGTGTTATTTTAGGTAAGCTATTACATTTAAAACTAATAATAAAGAAATGGCAAATATATGAAAAATAATAAATTTAACTAGAAGTAATATGCTTTTGAGCCTGTATTCCCTGCCGTAATAACCTGACGGGAATAATTTTGAAAACTTAAGTTTTAACCTAACGAAATGACAAATAATTTTAAATACCAAGGTAAAATGGCACTCGTTGAGTATTTTTAATGAAATGACACACGGCATCAAGGGCATCACTGTGGCAGTATCCCAAGCCCGAGGCACCGAAGCTTAAATTATTTTCCTCCGATAAGGTCAAGCCTATTTTTGCAAAAGGAGTGATTAGAAATCGAGTTTTGATACGAGAATATCTTGCACATGTCAAAAAGTAATGTGCGATATTTACAGTTCTCTGCAGAATTTGCAGAGGGGTGATATCGCCAGACCAGCCTTGTACCAATAAATGTTGAATGGTGGGACACGACATCGAAATTTTGTGATCATCACTTCTGATTGTCGAGAATGGCTCCACTCTGATTTCCATGGATAGTTTAGGTGATAATATTCTGTCCACGTGGTTATTGCTTCCATCCTATCTGAGGGATAGCTGATCTTCTAAACCTGATTGCGGTGAAGTATTCAACCACCGGGAGAACCTGAATAATTGGGAGATCTAGCGATGAGCGAGCTGAGGCGTCGGCCGTTTCCCTTAATGTTAACCCACAGCGACCTGGTACCCATACTAATTTTAGGTACTTCAGCTGAGACGGAACTAAACATCGTAACGTCGCGATGGCACGAGAGGTATGAGAAGTTGTAAGAGCTGTGCATACCGAGAGTGAATCAGTAATTAATATTGCTCTGTTCTCATTCTGCGGAAGTTTTTGCAGTGCCACGATGACTGCCATTACCCCCGCCTCAAAAACGGGAGTGAAATTGGGTAGCCTGACAGCAAATGACCAGCCAAGTGATTGGGAGACTATTCTTACGCCTGCCCTTTCCTCATTGATGGAAGTATCTGTGGATATTAAGTTACATGTCTGTGTATGCTGTAAGAAATCAGCTAACCTGTTCTGTAAGAATTTACGGGACTGAAATTTAGTTTGCTGAGGAAAGATCTCATCATATGCTATATTAGGAATATGGTTTAAGATATCAGATGCAATTACGTCACTAATGTTGACGTTTACACTTGTCAGTTCCTTTTGCACATAGATTATCTGCGGTGTATGAAAACGAGGCCAATGAGCGAGAAAGAACGAATCTGGATCACTGATGAAAACGTATTCAGCTCTTCTCACTGGTAAGCTGTAAAATTTTAGAAATGTCTGTAGATAACAGTGCAACAAGCGGAATCGACAGAGCAATGTAGGAAGATGCGTTTCCTGATAAATAGCATTAATTGCTGTAAACTCAGGGAGCCCCAGACACAAGCGCAGAGCTTCCCACTCCAAGAGAACCAACTGCTTAGTTTTGTACGCAGGTCCTCCCAAAAACAAGAAACATCCAAATTCTAATATTGGGCGCATATACATTTTGTATATCATTAACATAGTGTCTCTACGTACGCCAAATTTGCGATTACTCATTCTTCGCAGTAAGCCTAAAGCCCGTTGAGCCTTAGACGCAATGTACTCAATATGTGGTTTCCAAATAAGTTTTTTATTGTACAAAACACTCAAATATTTAAGGAAGTCTACCTAAGGAATGGGTTCCCGATGATATAATATGTCGATTGAAATGAAATTGGCTATGGGAAACGCCAAGGCAGCACCCTTTCTTACATTTAAAGCCATTGAAATTGACGGCAGCCATCTTTTCAGCTTGTTCAAGTATATTTGCAATTTTTGCTGTAGAACATAAATATCATTGTCAGCAGAAAAGAAAGCTATATCATCAGCATATACATAGACATAGATATCCTGGCAGTTTGGTATGTATTTCATCAGTAGAAATAGAAGAGGTGAAAGAACTGCTCCTTGGCGAACTCCATGATTCTGTTTGTGTCTAGATGACGAGAATCCATCCTTGACACAATAAAATTCCTGTGAGGTCAAAAACTCTGCTCACCATGCCGTCATGTACTGTGGGAAGTTTAAAGTCATCAGTGTTTTCAGGAAAATTGAATGTTCAACGCTATCTTAGGCTTTTGCAATGTCAAGAGTCACTAGTGCCGCGTAGTGTCTTCTTTTTTAGCAAGCTGTATTCGGCTCTTTAAGTCTGCATGGGCACACCAAATTGAACAATTGGATCTAAAGCCAATTTGTTGAGGTTTTTGGTATTCACTTATCTTCTATCCAACTGGCGATATTGCCATACAGAACCCTCTATATGAGTTTGACAATGTTAGAAGTCAAGGATATAGGTCTTATATATTTTATGTTGAATCCTGATCCCTGTTTTTGAGGTATTGGAATAACCTTCGCTATTTTCCAATCATAAGGACTCCATGCATGCTTTAGAGAATAATTTGAAACATTAAGAATTTCACAGGTAGATGTTTTAAATATTATTTGGATCATAGGTACTGTAATTCCGTCCGGGCCCGGGCTGAAAGGGGTAACTGCCTTATACGTAGGATAGTTCCGACAGTGAAACTCCTTCAAAATCAGCCTGCTTTGTACGAATCTGCCACCTGGTAGGTACACTTGATGTAAATCTACTCTCTAAGCCTTTATCGAATAAATCCAGAGCTTTGGTGATTTGCTCGGATGATAGTTCATATTCCGAATTTAATGGTGATGGCAGGATCTTCCTTCTTCTAATGTATCGAAACAGTGCTTTCTTTCTTTTCGGTTTTGAGAGGAAGTCGTAATGTCTACGATCATATTCCTCTTTTGCTTTAGCGAGTGTGCGTTTAAAATTAGCTGCTATAAATTTATAATCAGACCAGTTTTTACGAGATTAATTGTGAATGAGCTGCTTCCAAGCTGCCTGGCAACGGCGGTGATCTAGTGTGCAATCTTCATTCCACCAAGCACTAGAGGGCGCCCTTTCGGCCGACTCTACAGTAAATTCAGCTCGTTTATAGACTCTTTTAATAATTGCGTTCAACTTCATCACTTTGCATTCATTACTCTCATCGGAGGAAGTCGATAAATATTATGTTAGGTTATCTCTAAATTTTTGTAGTTCACAAAGACTGACCTGAAAGCGAGGAAGGATTCTCGGGCAAGAAATTTCAAAACTTATAGGAAAATGATCACTACTTGTGGCACAGTCCCGCGCTGCCCAGGACGAGCTTGAAATACTCGAGCTCACGAAACCTAAATCTAAGGCTGATCGACATCGGTCACGAATAAATGTGGGGGTTCTGATGTTTAAGAACGACAGAATATTATCTGTTGCTTACTCTCAGAGACGTTTACCACACTGATTAGTTTTAAAACCCCAACACGTGTGATGAGAGTTAAAATCGCCGACTACAATTTTTGTTCCTTATACCATGATTCGATTGCCATATCGAATCGTCTAATGTCTTGTACACCGTTTGGAAAGTACACATTAACAATGGAGAAAGGTTGGCAACCGGGTAATGTGGCGTCTATCGCAAAAAAATTCACATTCTGGGGATATATACCTTACGAGATTTTCACCTTTAAACTGATTCTGTTAGAGAAGAAAAATGCTAGTGCCCCACCTCTGGACGTGCGGTCTAGCCTGAACGAATGATAACTGATTAGCTGAAACGGTTTATCTACAGAGAGCCATGTCTCCTGCAATTCATTTATATCTGGGGTGTATTTTGAACACACATATACTAGATCAGTTGTTGATGAGTGGATTGATCTGTAATTCCAATAAAGAATCGTAATTGACCCTATTTTCTGAAAGAATTGCCTCCGCGATTGCCTTATCCAGAATAGTTTTTTTTTAAGAAACCTATATTTAAGAGGCTTGTTTTGTCTTTCAGGCATTTTTTTGTTTTTTGCATGCTTTGGTGTGGATGTTTTCGACAGAGGAGACCTTGTGCGTTTTAGTGCGTTTTTGTTAATGCTCGTCATTGATCATGCCGCAGATGCCTGGTAATAATTGAAAAGTTACATCATGTCTTTTCTCTACTACTTGTTGCTACAAGAGGACGTGTTTCCAGCATCGATTGGTCTCAAAATTAACGACGTAGCGCAGTTCAAATACATTGCAGAGCTGGTTTCGAATCAGAGAAAATGCACAATTTTAGAGGTGCTTCTCGATCAATCCTGCAGAGTGCGCAGCTGTGTGCCGCGAGCTCTGCAGCTGTCGATGTTGTTTTGTGGGACGTTCGAAATTGGATGGTTTCGGCTTTTGCTGGGAAGATCACTGCTCCTGCAGATCCCCCAACATTTGTCGACCATCTGTGTAAAGCAGAATGCAGTGTTTGTATTCTTCGCGCAGCATATAAGTGGAGTCAGCTGCTTCAAAGCTGACGTAGATTTGGAGATGCGCTGTCTTGCTAATTCCTGGCGCTGTCAAGCGTAGGTTTGAAGGGACGAAACACTTATGGTGTGTCAGGATACGTTCCGGAGGAGTGTGTCCTGCTGGAAGGTGCTCACGGTACCTCAATATTCTCCTACAGAAGGAGACGCTCGGTCCGTCTTCTGGAAGCGGAGCGAGGTGGTGAGCCAGGCCTCAGAGCCCAGGACCAGTCACTTGGAGTTTGTCTTGAACTACCGCGCTGCACATCCACAGTGGAGACCATCGCAATCGTCAAAGATCATCTGACCACAATGCACAATACTATGAAGGTGCTTCGAGCGCATATTAGACACCTTGCTCGCGCCCCTGCCCACCACCAACTAAAATACAAGGATAACAAGATAAGTATAGGGTATGTTGTTAGTAGTATTAGTACTGGAATTGTGAATAAAGGAAAGCGCATGAAAATATAACTTGCCACTGTCAGGGACCGAACTTGTGATCTTCGAACGATGCGTCTGATGCTAAACCACGCAGCTACGGCGGTGGCCATGCCTGCGTGCTCTTTGTAGGGTATACATATTACATTTAAACGGAAGAGCGTGACTCAATGCGGCCAGTAGCTACTATAGGGTGAGATAAAACCCATCAATGAACAACGATGAGAAGGGAATACTCTTCTTTCGTCCAGTTGGATTCACGTAGCCCGTCATCTTATTACGAGCACCCACTCGTTTTTTCGGAGAAGCACTCACCAAGTACTGTCCAATAAGGCGGATGAATAATCTTAGCAAACCGTACTGCTGAAACGTGTCGTCATTGGTGAGTAGAGCAGTAGTTTTTCCATAGATTCATTCCTCGGTCACGTATAATGCAGCGCCTTAATAATACTGACGACATTTAGCCATAGCCTGACACCGAATATTATTACGTGCGTGCTCAACTACCAAAGAAGGGAGGGAGCGAGTAAGGCATCTCAAACTCTAGTCGGACAGCTGCATGTCTGAAATAAACAAGGCCACAAGGACAAGGTGAACCATCATGCTTCATTTAAAGGTTCTTGAAGTGGTCCTACGGATGTGCCCAGAGTGTCTATCTTCATGACAAAATGTGTATTCTTTCATATTTATTTCTCGTGAAAGTGAATATGCTGGTGCAGACGCCTGTACAATGTTATTGGTTTTCGCGGTTGTCCGTTTCCTGCGGCGACATCGTACTCGCAGCCAATTTTGGCAGGAATTGTGGGAGCCAGTTCTGGGCATCAATGGGGACCAGAATATAGTGATCTGTTTAGTTAGTAATACCTCCGGACCAAACATATTGTCGCGCCATTTGTCAGCGTCCGCACACGCAGATGAGAAGGCGAAATGGCTTGTTGAATTTCGAGTTTCCTTTAGTTTGAAGAATACATGAGACATATCGGTTACAAGTTTCTTTCCCCCTCCAGTTGACGAAATTACTTTTTTTTTGAGCCGAAGCTTAGTCAATGCCAAGTTCAGTGCTTGGAATCTCGTATTTAGCTTCACTTCGTGAGTTTGCATTACGGAAAGATAAGGTGAAAACCATTTCTTTTAAGGTTCTGTTTATCCGCATGACTGCATTGCAGCTGAGCCTCATTATAACATTTGAATTTTGCCACTGATTCTACTTTTATGTCCACGAATGACCCCCAACGACATGATTGCGGTTTCTATCATGTGGGATTTTTATTTAATAGTTAAAGTTGACGCTGCTTTAAAGGAGCAGTGCTTCTCAGGACCCAATAAAGTTCTTTGTCTGTCTGGCTGACAGACACCCATGCATCCTTCCTCTACTTAAAGCAGGTTATGCTGTGAAATCTAGCAACCGTTCCGATCCCACCAGTCTCATTGCGATCGGGTCGCAGTGAAGAAGTTTCAGTTTTTCGGCCATGTTGCTTTTCTACGAACACTTCTGGAATTTTCTTTTTGTGTTGCCCTTGCGGACCACAGCCTCACGTAAGAAATTCAAATTACGTGCCTAGTGTAAAGATCGGACTTCGTTATCCTGGTAAGCTTGTCAGAAAGTCTGAAAGTTGAGACACTTGACGAATTCTAACGAAGGCCTTGTATTTAAGAAGTCATAAGCTTTGTGCATCTCGCATGGTTTCGCACATTCCGCGTAATCAGCCCTGCTTTCACTTACCAAGCGAGAACGTCATCTCGCGGCGTGATATTGTCAAGTCACTATTGTAAAGCCACTGACGTAACGATTTCTGGCTATCTGCGATGTCACGACGACTTCACATGGCGACATCATGTTACTCAGACGCCATGTGACTCGCAGTCATACTTCGTACACCCATTCATTATGTTGCAATAGAGAACAACGTGGAAAAACAGCAAATGCACTCTTACGAGAGGACACATCAGTGGCTGTTTGGTTCGTTGGTGTAATAACTTTGTTGGGTATTGCTGAAAAGTCTGCGGCGAATGACTGAAGTTTGTTTTTTTATTGAAGACACGAACAAACTTCACAACAGTAGTTGCTAACTACAGCTTTTTTTGCGCTGGTATTTACACTTCATGGTTAACTCGATACAAAAATGCAGTCATTCCAAGTTTATCTGGACGCAGCTTTTCTGAGGCCGGTGCAATGAACATCGGTATGTATCCGAATTGCAAGAAGGGGGAAGTGTCTACGAAATTCTTCAGGAAGAGCAGTGGTCAAGGTGCTCGTGTGCTGGTCCGAAGGTCACGAGTGCGATGCCAGCCGTGGCGGTCGCATTTTGATGTCGGTGAAATTGTAGAATCTCGGTGTACGTGCCGTGTGAGTGCATGTTAACACGAGATGGTCCAAGTTTCTGGAGCTCTTCACTATGGCATCTCTCATAATCATATTTTGCTTTTGGGACATAACACCCTAGATATTATTATAAAATTGTTCTGTATTGAACCATCAAGTGCTTGGGATGATGACGTTTTTCCCCGTGATTTTCAGTGATGATGATATGCGGGCTTTGACGTCCCAAAGGCACCATATGAATATGAGAGACGCCCCAGTGGGGGGCTGCGGAAATTTCGACCACCTTGGGTTCTTTTAAGGTAATTTTCAAATGCCAGGCAATATTGTTTAATACATGTGTCGATTACAGCCGTTTGTCACGAGACGATAAACCAGCTTGGCCCCGCCGCGGTGGTCTAGTGGCTAAGGTACTCGGCTGCTGATTCGCAGGTCGCGGTATCGAATCCCGGCTGCGGCGGCTGCATTTGCAATAGAGGCGGAAATATTGCACGCCCGTGTGCTCAAACTTTCGTGCACGTTAAAGAAACCCAGGTGGTCGAAATTTCCGGAGCCCTACACTATGGCGTCTTTCACAATAGTATTGTGGTTTTGGGACGTTAAACCCCACATATCAATCAATCAATATATACTGAGAGTAATAATTCAATGGGCCCGTTAGTCTTCGCGAAGGTATGGGATATGACACAACGGAAGCGTTGTGAACAAGGATAATGATATTTATTTCCCAACAGTTTCGGGGGGGGGGGGTCCTCCCTTCGTCAGGGGATGAGGACCTATTCTTTTTACTGTATTATGAAAGCAAAGTTATAGTAATTACGTCATCACTGAGGAACCAATCAATCTTATAGTGGACATAAATATGCACCATTAATAAAGAAATGCAGTTTCATTGACGCTTCCAACATCATGAAAAACCAGCAAGACAAGGAACATTTATGAGTTTGATTTCTAAACAAGAAACCACTTGTTACGGTGCTTTCAATGGTAGTTGCTTGCCCAAAGAAAGTACAATGTTATTATATATATATTTATACTTTCCTTATGAATATCCCGGTTTCCCGATAGAATCTCGCCGAAAGGAGGCGTGAGCGAACGCCGGATCACAGTAAAAGGAGAGGAAAAGGAAGACCACGCAGAAGTGCGGCTTTGAATGTTGACGCCATCTCCATGGTCACTACATACCTTTAAAACTGCGACGAATGAGAAAAATGGCTGCATATCCACGGAATGAATGATGATGAGTGGGGCAAAGTGGCTGTCAATCTGTCCATGCATCCGCCCGTCCACGCGTACACCCGTTCGTGCGTCCCTCCATCCATCTAGTGAACACATCAAGTACCGTGTTCTCACTCCTTTTTATCATATATTAATCATATACAAGTACCGCCTTCCAGTGAACAATCCGAAGACTAAACGAGAGTAGGTACCACATTCCTGCTGTCAGCGCTTTGTTAACACCGAGAACGTCATAACGACGCCATGCTACGTTTTTTTGTAACATGTGGAGATGCGGATATGCGCCCGAGGGTGAGTATGTGCCATAGATATGTGGGTATGTTCCATAAATTACGCACTACGACTTCGGTGGATGCACAAGACACGCCATAAGGAGCTTAGCCTCTAAAAGAAGTAGAAGAAGCAAATATTTATTTTTGCGCGCCACACTTCACAATGAGGAAAAAAGACGCGAGTGACAGCATTAAGCCTGGCAGACATCAGCAAATTAGGCATGCGAGGAAGACCTACGGTAGAGTAGAGAGCCTGAAGAATCATCCCTTTTGAGACGAATGGCTGCTTCAATCCCGCCAGTCGTCAACGTGATTTTACGAGCCATCCGCTCCGTCTCGCTTGGGGCGTAAAGCTGTCGAAGAGCAACTGATGCTTGCGAAAGAATCCCGAATCATCTCAAAGAACGGGAAATTATTATCTCATTGTGGATGGCTTTGTTGCCAAGAGAAATGCGGCACCCATCAAAAACCATTCCTGCTTTGATCACTCCAGAGTAGCCGACTTCACACGGCCATACACGTACGCTCCTTGGTGTCCATTCGAACTGCGCACGGGAGACTCTTGAGCAGACGGAAGCTAAGAATGGCTGAGGTGAAACGTGATTACTTGCCGCTGCACTTTCTAAACCTAGTTCACAATTACCAAAAGCGTGGTGGACATCACTATTACTTCTATGTAAGTACTACGAAGATGTACTTTTTCTTTTTGTAAACTCAACCCGGTGGCAAGCAGTATGAAGTTTGCAAAAATGATGGAGTTGCGCTTGCCCTAGAGTGCCTCGATGCACGTTACTCTTTCAGCCTAACTTGCCCGCGTTGGAACGTGTTATTTATTGTGGAGTTTTAACTTGATAGTGAATGTGATTATGCGGGACCGCGTAGTGAGGGAATGCCAAAAGTTCGAGCGGCTGGGGGTGTTTCCGTCTGCACTTAAATGCGCACACGAGCCTTTAACGTATCGCTTCCATCGAAACTTGGCCTCCACGGCGGGAATTACATTGCACGGCCTTAGTGTCAGCAGTCGAGCAGGATGATATCTAGACCCTATCGACGCGTGTGTGCTTCCTTCAGCTGTTTAGACCTGTTGTGTGGGTGTCTTGAATTACGTTATTCGTATAGTGCGAATGCAGGAGAAAGAACTTGTGGCAGCATCTGCCAACTCTGTTGCTGCTATACCGTGACTGGATGTCGTATTCGCGTCGAATCACGCTTCCCAGGTTCACTGTGAGGCCAGCGGTTTATGCGTGATATCTGTCGGTATATCTGGCAAAGATTGTATGGCTTGCGGACGCTCATTTGTTATTGGCTCTGTTCTAGGAGGTATCTGCTGTTTTAACCAGACCTATAGCTAAGGAATTTAGAAAGGAGTTTGATGAAACGGTAAATAGAAATCATGGAGGGTAACCAGCAAATGAACAAAAAATCTAGAGAACTTTGATACATGTGAAACACCACCGATAATAATAAACGGTTGCACCGAACTAAACAAAGGATTACTTGTAAAAATATAGGATTATAAAATGATCAGGTGGATTTGCGAAGCAATGCTTTAACGTGAAGTACGAAAAGAAGGCAAACTAATGCTTGTTAGCAATGACGTAGGTGATGGGGTGGGGTCCAGGGAGGTCCGGACTGGGGGAGAAGCCATTCGGTTGTTTTCCCCTTTAGGTTTAGCTCTGGAACATGTGTTTGAATGAATTGACAGCTAAGTGTTGCGCATTCAACATTGCCTAATTGATCAATATTTTTTAGCACGTACCAGCGTACAATACACTTCAGCTGTGCGAGACCACGAAAATTGCAGAAGCTGCTCGACTGATTTAAAGTCTGAATAGATCCCTGAAATTACTTCAGATTGGGCCCCGTGCTGTTTTTGAAAATTTGATTTTAATGCATGAACCAATTCTCATGTAAATGAAAATAGAAGCCACGAAAAAATGACCGTCATGGTCTGATTTGTGTCTCCTTTCGTCACTTTTTTAAAATAATGCCACTGAGTTTCAGAGACACTAAAATAAGCAGTCGAGCCATTTACTAGTTAGTATAAGGCTTTGGGCGACTATAGTAACACTCATGTTCTCCGGGGAAATTACGTGAAATAGTTAAAACTCAGTGGTTATATCGCCTGATTATTGCGCAGACTTATAAAAGTGCCACCTGATTATACGCGGAACTAGCGAAATGAGAAAGCTTCTTGTCTTAGTGCGGATCAGCATGCTACGAAGGGGTATTGACAGACACAAAGTTAGTATAGGTTCGACAAGAAGAGATTGCGCTTCAAGCGCCAGATGAATCTCTGTAACTCTGCTCATTCCTCAACAGATTCTACAAAGCGTTTTGGTAGTCGAGAGACAAAAGGCAGTTTTAACGCAGCCATTCGATGATTACTTATAAAACTGTTTCAAGGCCCGTATAACTGCATCATCTAAAAACATAATTGCATCAAATCCTACCTCGTTCACGCCATACAAAAGTCTATCATCATTATAAACGATAATTCGGCACCGAAATTAAGTATATGACACTGCTCAACACTGCCCCACCAAAAATGAAACAAATGGGTGTCGACTACAGGATATTGTGCCACCTATAGAGAATCGATCGCCACATAAATGAAGTTAAACGCTACATACAGCTTCGACTAAAACGGGAACAGTTATTCCAACAATAAAAAAGTGCTTGCGAGCTGACGTGGCGAAGCTAATACCACGGGTGCGTACATACAACACGAGGGAACGGGAAAGGCAATGGCCACGGCGGGAAGACCCCGAAGTGATAGAATGCCTTCGCCAACATGGACACGCCCGAGTGGTGTTTCCGCCTGTACCTCTCTGAGCTGCAAATAAACGTAGAAACAATCTAGTGTCGCCAAGAAAAAGCCTGGGAACACCCAGAAACAGCCAGCGTCACTTAGCTATGGTGCCATGTACTATAGCACTACTCATTGCAAATAGCTGAAAGGGCCTCTTCTTGCTTCGAGTGTCACTATAGGAGTGGGACTTGTAGGGCTGGTGCCGCCATCGAACACTCTTCAATCAGACAGCTTTGGACGCGCCCAAACATTGAATTTCAGAGCTTGCATTATGCGGCTTTATGTTCTTTGTGGTGGCGTTTCGCCAGTGTTTCGCCAGGAGCTGCATAATCCAGTTTTCCATCCGGGAATATCCATAGTTAGTCGGCGATGGATAGCGGCGGGGTTGGGACAACGGAGAACGGCGGCGTTGCGATGACGATGAACGAGCGGTAGAATGGCTGTTAGGTGCGTCGAAAGCAGGATACTCACGGCTGGGCGAACACCGACGGGGGTCCACGTATGGCCGAGGAGAAGAAGAAAATTGGCTCCAACAGGGGGACTTCCAAGTGCTGCGGCAGTAGCGGGAGACATGGCCAACTCGGTGACAGCGGAAGCAGATTGGCTTGTCGTCTGCTGTTCTCCATTCCGTCGGATTGCGAGATCTAGGCAGACAGTATGGGTCATGAAGTGGTGCATTTATTGGCATCGGTCTGTAGTCCGGACAGGAGATGGAGCAGGCGACAGGAAAACCAAGGTTAGCAATTTCCTGCCGAACGACTGCCTGAATGATTGACACCACTGGAGGTGTTTATCCGGGTCAGGCTTCACACCTGATGCGTCGACAAGGTGGCCCAACACCGTAATCTGCTGGCGGCCGAAGTGACATTTCGGCGAGTTCAGTTGAAGGCCAGCAGTGCGGAATATGTAGAGAATCACTGACAAAAGCTGTAAGTGTGTCTCAAATGTAGGCGAATATACAAGGACATCATCCAGGTAGCACAGGCATGTTGACCACTTGAACCCTTGTAATGGCAAGTCCATCGTGAGGTTACTCCTGTGACATACAAAATTGCCCCTGCTGCCTCATCGCCTTCAACTGCCTCACCGACCACCGATAACGTACATGTGGCACGCTTGAAGCCTTACCACTCTCCCGCTGACGTTGATGTCTAGATGCGCCGAGACGGCGCTTCTGCCACCGGGGATTATGCTACATGCATGTGTCATTTTGTGGGACGATGCGCGTGTGTGCCTGACGAAGAGGACGAAGAGTGGTTGCTCGGTGTCTGGTCTACCGGTCACGCCGCTACTGCTGGTGGTTTGAAATATATTTCATCAACAGCCTCGTAGATACGGCGTCTCTCTTCCGTAACACTTTGAACGGGCTCACCTGCAGTCAATAAGTGCACCGCAGCGTCTTCACCGCTGCTATTTTCATAGTGTAGCACAGCAGATGCACGACGCCATAACGCTGTCGCTATCCGAGGCAGGCGCATACTCGGAATGACGATGCACGCGAGAAAGAAATGTTCCCGAGCTGACGAGCTGCTAACGAGAGATTGCGCAGTGTCTGAGCAGAATTTTAGGCGACACTTTATTTTCGGCCACCATGTGCCTGCGTTGCCAACCGATATTTAGAAAGTATCTAACGTCATATTCACAACTATACGCTACTTACCTTCCACAGTATTTTCGTTACCCCCCTTTTACTATATGCTTCATACAAGATGGTGTTAAAAAGAAGGCAACGACTGTGCTTTACTTAATGACCAGTAGACGTTTGGTGGCGCTGGAGCGGTATCGTGGTGAGATAAGTAGTTTCACAAAAAAGTAACGGTTATGCCAGGTAGCGGATGGTTGGAAAAAGTGTGCCTGTATTGTAAGGGAAGGGCGTGAACTCACATTTAAAAATACTAAATAGGAGGCTCTTTATGGTAGCTATATGGCTGGCCATGTAAATGATGTGGCTGGAAATATCCTTAAGTGAAAAATCAATCACGAAGCAACGAGTGATTGGGTACCAGCAACAAAAGCAACAACAACAAAAAAAATGGCTGGGAGTGATTCCCGTGAGGGCAGAAACGGAACATGCAAGGACGCATGGTGACAATTCGAAGGGAGAGCCTTAGCTGTTAAAAGCGATATTGGGTTGCCTTACGAAAACTATTTAGTGCAAAGTGAGATTCAATAAAGAAGCGAAGTGCATACATGAAGGGAAAATAATAAAATGGTGCAGCATGTTTTAGTGATGGCGATATACACACGAGTGTACGTTAGGGCTAGTCTAATGAAGCAGTGATTTGTGAGGACAACATTAAAAAGGTAACTTAGTTCATAACAGAAATGAGTTAAAGACAAGCGGTGACTACTCGGCTTGTTGCGGAAAACCAGGCAAAATGGGTTAAACTGTAGCAAGAAAGCTAAGGTTGACCTACAGTAAGGCACCGGAAGCAGCGTGGTGTTTTATTACACCATAGAGAAACAGACCTATAATTCAGATAGACAAGTTTACGACTGAGCGGTATGATGACCATAACAATGATGATTGCGGTAATAAAATCTCCAGTGTGGCTGCGCGCAGGCCTACCCTCTGCTATAAAGGGAACGCTCATAGCATCCTTACATCTGCAGTCATCGAAGCAGCACAATGGTCCATCATGCTTTAAGATTCTTTGAGGGCGAAATGTACTTTATTTTAACATAAATGTATGTAACGCGAGGGTCAATTGTGACTCCGCTGGCGTATTTCCACCACGATTATGACACTGCGATGCATTCATTGTTATTTTGCGAAGAAGAAGTTCCGTCACCGAATGCCGAAATTACGACGTATCGTTCCGCAGCGCGCACGTGAAACCACTAGGCTACAAAGTGTGCATTGCCCAGCTGCTAACGGGTGGCTATTTATGTACATCATATACAGTCGGTGGTCCTCAGATCTCAGAAGCGTCATCGGGGTTTTGGCATCAGTAGCGAGATGGCGCGAAGGGCGTTAATTGGGGGCGCACGACAAGTCGTCGCCCTGTTAGTTGGGGTGCGCGCTTATCTAGTGATTCACGCGCTTTGCGACTCTCGTGCGGCGACCGCAAGCTTGCTTTGAAGTTAGTGGTCACAGACGGCATGAAGGCCACTTCGCTGACTGCCGCTGTAACATTTAGAAAGGAGCCCGCTGCTCACGCCATAAGTAAGAATTGTGGCAGTTCTTCACGCTCACCTTGCGTATGCTTTTGAGTTTGTTTCGTGTACCGCTTATAGTGTTTGAGCAGCGAGCTTTAAGTGTCGAGCTGTAAAAGTTACTAGCCCGCACTCGTCCATTGTTCGCTTTCTACCTGAGGTGGGCCGGCATTTGAGCATTACATACACCATGGTGGTCCCCAAGGTATTGAGCCCCACACTATTCAGTCTTGTCATGATCAGCGTCGTGGAAACTATACCAGAGTCTGTGCATATATCTATCTATGCAGACGATATTGGAGTTTCGACAACTAGTTTAACACATCCGTCGATACGTGTGAAACTTCAGAAAGCTGTGAACTCTATTTCGGCGTAACTTCAAGAGCAAAGCCTCGAGATTTCCGCAGACAAATCGGCGTTGGTTGCGTTCACGCGAAAGGCAATGACGTCATATCTCATCACCATCAATGAACAAATTGTCTGCTACACGCGCACACACAGGTTATTGGGGGTCACCATTTATCGAAATCTCTGCTGGAGTCCTCATGTGGGCCTTCTGCAAAAGCGCCTAACAGCCATTTCCCAACTTTTCAACTTGCTCGGAGGAAAAGAGTGGGGCACGTCAGTACAGGCAGTGTTGCAGCTATACAGGACGTTGTTCCTGGGGTACCTGTGGTAGCTTACCTGTTTTGACAAACACCTGCAAAAGTAGCATACGCACAATCGAAAACACCCAGGGTAAGGCACTCAGAGTTTGTCTTGCATTACCACGCTGCTCATCCACAGCGAAGACTATGGCAATCGCCAAGGATCATCCGGGCTCAGTGTACATTATTCTGTAGGTGCTTCGAGCGCATATTAGGCACCTTGCTCGCACCCCTGCCCACCACCTCACTTCGCTTCCAGAAGACCAACCGAGTGCCTCCTTCTGCAAGAGAGTATTGAGTTACCGTGAGTGCCTTCCAGCAGGCCAGTCACCTCCTTGGTGTTTAGACCGTCCAAACCTACGCTTGACAGTGCCAGGAGTTCGCAAAAAGGCGGACATCTCGATATTATCTTCGAAGCAGCTGACTCCACATATGCTGCACGAAAGATACTAACACCACGTTAAAATTTGTACGGATGGTTCGACTAATGTTAGCGGATCTGCCGGAGATGTGATCTTCCCAGCAAAAGCTGAAACGATCTACTTGCGAACGTCTCACAAAACAACCACGACAGCCGCAGAGCTTGCATGCTGTGCACTCCGCAGGATTAATAAAAAAGCACCTATAATATGGTGCATTTTCACCGATTAGAAACCAGCTATATATTGCCATCTACTTCTAGTAGTGGGTCGTATGCCAAGGCGAAGGCTCACACCACAAAAAAGAAGGAAGTGCGCGTGGACCCCCGCTCTGGCAAACAAGCCCAACCAACGCGCTTGGTTAGAGCCCTGTTGCTCAGACGTCAATAAACCTTGTCGACACCCCTGGAGCGACGTGACAATTGGTGGAGGTGCGGGGTAGCCCCTCACGGATGTTTCAGAGCCCTCCTGGAAGCGGCACCACAAGCCCAGTGCGAGTCAATACTCCCGTTCATCGGACAAGCCACAGGATCAAGGGATTACCACCCTAAACTGACCTTACAGTTCACATCAGTATGATGAGCACGTCCGTTCAAACCACTTTAACAGGTACGAAAAACCCCACGGTGACTCGGTACGCCCTCGAAAGTCCACAGGTTCCGACACCGTTTCATGGTACCGAGCTCAAAGACGTCGAGGACTGGTTGGTCGACTTCGAGCACGTGGCTGCTTCGAACTATTGGAACGACGCGGCCAAACTACAGCGTGTGTACTTCTATTTGGAGGATGGAGAACGTACCTGGTACATGAATCATGAGGAACAGATGACATCGTTGCACGAATTCCGCCGCCGGCTGTTGGATACTTACAGAAGTGCTGATCACCATGAATGAGCGGAGCGAGCGATCCAGGCCCGCATCCAGATGCCCAATGAAGCTGTCATGACCTATGTGGAAGATATGACGCGCCTGTTCCGACGGGCTGATCCGAGTATGACAGAGGAAAAGAAGTTGCGTCCCCTGATGCGGGGAGTTAAGGAGCACCTTTCGCTGACCTTGTACGGAGCCCTCCGAACACGGTCACCGAGTTTTTGTACGAAGCCGTCACGATGAAAAACATGCTTCAGCATCGATTCACCCTATATGAGCGGCAAGTGAACATGTTCACCGCTCAAGTTTTCACGACTATTGGGAGCAACACCGAGTGTCTGCGCGACCTTATCCGCTCTATAGTACGCGAGGAGCTGCAAAAGGCTGCCGCACCACCACTACCTACGGTGAGTTGCATTGCAAGCATCGTCAAGAGCGAGCTGCATCATGCCCTTCGTGACCCTGTGAATCTTCATAACGCCACACCCGCCCCGGCTGACTACCACCGTGCGACCTATGTGAAAGCCTTAAGGCGCCCAGCTTCCTCTTCTCCGCTGTTTCTTCAGGCACCTCCTATGGTTTCACTTCAGTCGGCGCAGCCTCTACGGTACTAAGAGAACACACGCATGCTCCCACCCCTCGTTTACGCCAGCCCTGTACATCTAGCGGAACAACCAGCACACTACCTTGACGACAGACGCGCTTCGCCTCGGAAATCTGATGTTTGGCGCACTCCTCATCGCCGACCTCTGTGCTTCCACTGCGGTGAAGTGGACCATTTGTACCACCAGTGTCCATACCGGCGCCTCAGGCTGCGCGGCTTTTCAGTATATTCAGCGCCTCCTCGGTATGACCAGCGACCCCGGGACATTGAGAACTACCTGGCTCAACAGCGCATACCACTGTCTTCTAAACGGCAGTCACGCTCACCGTCGCCGAGGCGCTTTTCGTCTTCGCCCATGCGACATGCTGGCGCACGGTCCCCCAGTCCCCGCCGGGAAAACTAACGCAAGCGACCCTTGGAGGCGAGGTCGCTGACAGTCGACGTGCTGAAGACTTCCGATTGACGCTAAGAGGAAAGGGTGTAGATTCGACTGAGCGATATGTGTGGCTTTCTCTGGTTATACCGGTGCTGATGGACGGCTATGCAGTAAGTGCTTTAGTTGATACCGGGGCTGACTATTCGATACTAAGCGGGAAAATGACCAGACAACTAAAAAGGCAATCACGCCCTGGCATGGCTCCATGATTCGAACAGCTGGTGGCCACACCGTCTCTCCGCTTGGAACCTGCACTAGTAGAGTTCAGGTCTGCGGTTATACTTTTGTAGCAAATTTCCTTGTGCTCCGTAAAGGTTCACGCGACGTTATTCTGGGTGTTGACTTCCTCCAGGAGTATGGAGCTGTCATTGATCTTCAAGAGAATCGCATCACCTTCTCAGCCGACCAAGCAATCGACACGCAGGACGACCAACAGCGTGCTGACGTTCTTCGTGTTTCTGCTGAAAGTATAACGCTTCCTCCAAGAGCTGGTCTTATAGTCGATGTCACATGCTGTGGATTGCGAAATGGTGAAGCGATTGCAGAAAGTAATTTTGCACACCTGCTGACTCAAGGTGTTTGTGTGGCTAGGAGTATCATACAGCTACGTTATGGACGATCTCAACTGCTCGTTACAAATTTCAGCAACGAACACCGACACCTTTTCCGGGGCACTTCGTTAGCGTTTGCAGATGAATTAGAAACCGTTCCCATCTGCTTCTCGTCCGACGCAGTGGAGGCCACCGATACGTCTCTAAACAGTATCGATATTAATTCTAACCTCACACCAGAAAACCAGACAGCACTGCGAAAACTCTTGCTTGAATTCAAGTCATGCTTCGCTATTTCCTCTAAGGTGCGCCAGACTTCGATCACTAGGCACAGAATCATCACTTACGACGATGCCCGCCCAGTACACCAACAGCCTTACCGCATGTCAGCGAAGGAACGAGAAGCCATTCGTATGCAAGCTCGAGAAATGCTTGACGACGGCATCGTCGAGCCTTCCAACAGTGCGTGGTCCTCTCCGGTCGTCCTAGTCAAGAAGAAAGACGGAACGCTACGTTTTTGCGTCGATTACCTGAAGCTGAACATCATGACTAAAAAGGACGTATACCTGCTGCCACGCATCGACGACTCGTTAGACAGATTACGCCGCGTCCACTATTTTTCCTCTTAGGATTTAAAAAACGGGTACTGGCAGATTAGGGTGACGAGCGATATCGTGAGAAAACGGCCTTTGTGACCCCTGATGGCCTGTATGAATTTCGAGTTCTTACTTTTGGTTTCTGCTCAGCGCCCGGAACTTTCCAGCGAATGGTGGACACTGTGCTTACTGGTCTGAAGTGGCAAACTTGTCTCGTATACCTTGATGTTGTCATTTTTTCTGGAACCTTCTAGAAACATCTTCACCGCCTCAGGAGTGTGCTACAGGCTATCCAATCAGCAGATCTTACACTCAAACCGCAGAAGTGTCACTTTGGTTATGAAGAGCTCAAATTCCTATGCCATGTAGTCAACGCGAAAGGAGTCCAACCCGACCCCGACAAACTTGCCGCTGTAGCTGCGTTTCCGCATCCTACAGACAAAAAGGCTGTTCGGCGCTTTCTGGGCTTGTGCGCCTACTATCGACGAATTATTAGAGGGTTTTCGAAGATAGCGGAACCCTTGACTCGCCTTACACGCGACGACACACCGTTTGTATGGGATACCGAGCAACAGGCTTCTTTTGCCGAGCTACGACAGCGGATGCAGTCAGCCCCTGTTCTTGCGCATTTTGACGATGATGCTGACACAGAGCTGCACACTGTCGCCAGTAACGTTGGCCTCGGCGCAGTGCTCGTCCAGCATCAACACGGCAAAGAACGAGTCATAGCCTATGCCTGCCGCTCACTGTCACGTACCAAGGTGAATTACACGGCCACAGAGAAAGAGTGTCTCGCAGTAGTGTGGGCGATCACCAAGTTTCGCCCGTACCTCTATAGTCGTCCATTTAAAGTGGTGACGGACCACCGTGCCATCTGCTGGTTGGTAAACATACGTGATCCTTCTGGACGACTGGCCCGATGGAGCTTGCGTCTACAGGAATTTGATGTGACCATCGTATATAGGTCTGGACGGAAGCATAAAAAAGCTGATACACTGTCGCGTGCACCAATACCTTTAATCAATCAAAAAGAAGAGATGATGACCGTTTCCGGGGTGCCCTCAGCTGATCTGACTTGAGCAGACGCCAGCGAGAAGGCGAAGAGACTCGACCGCTCATCGACTATCTGGAGGGTCATAGCGCCGTTATACCTCGCCATCTATCTCGCGTCGTGACGTCTTTCTGTCTCCGAGATAATGTCCTGTACAAAAAACGCCCATTCTACGAGCCGCGCTTGCCTCCTCGTCGTTCCCAAGGACATGCGGGACGAAGTTCTCTCCGCGTGTCATGACGAGCCCACATCTGGTCATCTAGGTTACTCGCGAACGTTCGCGAGGGTGATTGAGGCGTACTACTGGCCCGGACTTTCAGCAAGCGTGAAGCAGTACGCCAAAAGCTGTCATGAATGCCAGCGTCGAAAGTCGCCACCAAGCAAGCCGGCTGGATTACTTCAGCCAATTGATCCACCCCACAAGCCATTTAACCAAGTCAGCATGGGCATTCTCGGCCCATTTCCTTTATCGTCTGACGGCAACAAATCGGTTATTGTTTCAACTAACTATTTGAGCCGCTATGCTGAGACACAGGCGATAACACGAGCCACGGCTTCTGAAGTAGCACAGTTCATGTGCCACATTGTTCTGCGCCACGGTTCTCTCTCTACAGTGATAACACCGACAGAGGAACAGCATTCACTGCACAACTTATTGATGAATTTTTTCGACTAAGTAACACTAGGCATCGAACGACGACTGCTTACCATCCGCAGAGCAGCGGCTTAACCGAGCGACTAAATAAGACAGTCACAAACATGATCTCCATGTACATCGACGTCCAACACAAAACATGGGATCGCATTTTGCCTTATGTGACGCTCGCTTCTAACACCGCCGTTCAAGAAACAACCCGATTTACACCGTTTCGCCTTCTCTACGGCCATGAAGTTCAGACGATGCTGGATGCGATGCTTCCCTGTGAAGACACCGATCAATTGACAACTGACGCAGAAGAATTTGCAGAGCGTGCCGAGGAAACTCGCCAGCTCGCCCGGCTACACATTAGTCAGCAGCAACAGGTCGATGCACGACGTTATAATATGCGTCACAATGACGTATCTTACATTCCGGGAGACCAAGTTTGGATTTGGACCCCTGTTCGTCACCGTGGCTTCTCCAAAAAGTTGCTCAGCAGATACTTCGGTCCATGTGAAGTATTACGCCGCGTGAGTGACGTAAATTAAGAAGTGGTTCCGGACGCTACGTCGTCACGATGGGTACAACGAAGACAACCGACCTCTGACATAGTTCACGTGGTGCGCATAAAGCCTTATTTTGCGCGTTCCTACAGACCACTTTTACTGTGTTTTTTTTATTTGTGCTTCTACAATTGCCTCATCATTGGTGAACTTATCGCGTGTAACATTTGATTATTGGTGCCCTTTTTTATTGTTTAAGCTACTTTGTTTTGGTTTTTTCGCAATAACTTTACAGCATCGGGACGATGCTCTTTCTTTTTTTGTTGAGGAGGAATATTGCCACCTACTTCTAGTAGTGGGTCAGATGCCAAGGTGAAGGCTCACACCATAAAAAAGAAAGAAGTGCACGTAGGCCCCCGCTCTGGCAAACAAGCCCAACCGACGCGCTTCGTTAGAGCCCTGTTGCTCAGACGTCAATAAACCTTGTCGACACGCCTGGAGCGACGTGACAATATTGTACTCAAACTGTGCTATGTCGTAGATCTCAAGACCAATTGGTGCTGGAAGCAAGATAATTGTATCAGCAAGTACTACAGAAAGGACATGATGTAACTTTTTAATGGTCACCAATCCACTGCGGAATCATCGATAACGAGCATGCCGACGTTGCAGCAAAGGATGCTCACGAAAATGACATGATGAGTCCCTTTCCACTGCCAAGAAGTGACGCAGCAGCAAGGATTAATACGCTCGCGCACCATGTCACCAGGTCTCTGTGGAACACGTCTAGATTTCTACACACCCGTCTTCACCGTCTACACCTTTACCTACGACTTTCCATTCCATCTGAGTTATCCAGATCTTTGACAACCATTCTTTGCCGCATGTGGCTTGGTGTGTCTTACACGAACGCCTTTGCTTGCCACATCAGATGGGCAGACAATGCTGCGTGTTAAAATTGTGGCGCTGACAAAACAATCGAACATATTTTGTGTCATTGCCCTCAGTACAACTGTCAGACAGCGCATGTCAGCAGTGTTCTCACGCCTCGACGACCAGCCACTCCGCAAAACATTAATTTTGGAATACCGGAGAGATTGAGCTTCACGCCGAAAAGCGACGAAGGCCCTCCTGAAGTTCTTGTGATCGACCCACCTCTTCGAACATTTGTGACGTTTTAGTGGGTTCTCTCTTCCGTCCCGCTATCTTTCTCTCATTTCCTTTCCCTTACTTTTCTTCCTGCAGGGGCGTCTGCTTCGGCAGGCGTGTGATGCGGAGCGACACCCCGGAGCTGAGCTGCCCGCAAGGGTATCTTGAGCTATCAAGTTAATGGAACTTGGCGTCACCACGGGACCCTTAGCCCCCAAACTGACACTGTTACTCACACCATGTCTACAGGTTGTAAGGTTGAGGGTTGAAAACAGCGAACGGTGGTGGTCGGGGTCTTGGTCAAGCCCTGGCCGACGGAGCTCCACCTGTTCTTCAGGTCGGAAGCTCCGGGACCTTCCTGAGAGTATGAGGGTGAACATCCGGTTACAAACCAATTTGGAAGCGGTTACGGTTAGTGTAGTATCATTTAAAATAGTAACCATTTGTTCTATATACCTTCCCCCTCATACGCAGGTAACTGTTAGAGACCTGGAAGAACTCGTTGAACAACTTCCAAAACCTTTCATCTTAGTACGCGACTTTAATGCACACAGCTCGATGTGAGGCAGCATGACAACGGACACCATGGGGCAAATAATAGAATACTTCATTCTGACTAACGACATTTGCATCCTTAACACAAAGGCTCGAACTACTGCACAGCAAGCACAAGAAAGATGAGTTGTCTTGACTTAGCTCTCTGCTCATCGGATCTCTACGTCTACTTAAGTTGAAATTCATACGGGCGAGATCACCTGTCATGCCTGATACATCTGACCCAGCCAATTTCACTACCCGATAAACCGTAAAGGCGGAAACTACACTTAACAAACTGGACCCTCTACACTAGTTATGGTTGTCTAGAAGAAGAATACGGGAAGCGTCTGAGCTTAGACAAAATAAATGAGAAGTTTATTATATGTCTCCTAGCAGCGGCATCTATATCAATACCGCAGACATCGGCAGAAGTGCGAAAACATAGAAAACCATGGTGGACCAAAGAGTACCGTGCTGCGAAGAAGAAACAAAACAAAGCATGGGGTGCTTTCAGGAGATGCCATACGTACGCAAAGTTAGTAAACTTCAAACGAGCTCGATCGCAGGCACGCTACATTCGCAAACAAGCAGAAAAAGTGTCTTGGCAAAAATAAGTATCTTCCATAAATAGCTCGTCAACACGCAAAAAAGGATGGCAGGGTGTCCGAAAAATTAGCGGGGTTACACAGCCTATGCTATCCCTCTGCTCACCCCTCCTGGTGTTCAAACCACAGTCGAAGATCAGGCAAAAAGTTTAGGAGAACATTTAGCACATATATCCAGTTCGGCAAACTGCCATCCGGCTTTTGTATCATACAAAACAAAAATAGAAAAGCAGAAACTTCCTACCAAAAGTGGTACAAAGGAAGAATATAACAGCCCAATCACTATCGACGAATAAAAAAATGTGCTCAAAACAGGAGAGAAAACTGCCCCGGGCCTTGATAACGTCCACTACGCTATGATCCAATACCTATATGAAAGGGGAACGTATGCGTCATTCAAGTTCTTCAACAAGGTGTGGGTTACGGGCATTATACCTCTAGCATGAAAAAAAGGCTGTTGTCATACCTTTCCTTAAGACAAGGAAACCACATGTTCTACCCAATAGCTACCACCCTAGAGCCTTAACAAGTTGCTTAGCAAAATCATTCAAAAGGATAATAAATGACAGGCTCACGTTCATCCTCGAACAACGTAACCTAGACACTAACCAGTGTGGTTTTAGACAAACGAGATCAACATTAGACCACCTTGTCCGCTTGGAACACACAACACGAGAAGCACTTATACATAAGCAACAGTGCCTAGTAGTTTGCTGCGACTTAAAAGCTTATGATACTACCTGAAGATTCGGAATCCTGTGCGACTTGGCCAATACGGGAATAAGAAGCAGAATTCTCTACTTTCTCGCAAATCGTACTTTTATGGTTCACATTGGCACTGCCCTCTCGCGTACTTTCACTCAGGAAAATGGGGTACTACAGGGCTGTATTTTAAGCACAACCCTTTTTATTATAAAAATGAATTCCGTTGCAAAAGAAACACCACGTACTGTAGAGCATTCGGTATATGTGGATGACCTACAAAGTGCATGTCGCTCTTCCAACATACACACCTGCGAAAGATAGATACAACAAACTATAAATAAACTGTCTGAATGGGCAGATAAGAATGGCTTCAGGTATTCAAACGAGAAAATAGCAACCGTGCTGTTTTCACGCAAAAGGGGACTCCGGACGGACCATAATTTACGGCTTAACAAATAGAATATGCCGTAAGAAAAGAACACAAGTTTCTTGGTGTTATATTTGATAAATCACTAAGTTTTACTCCTCATATAAATGCTCTGAAGACAAAATCAAATAAATGTCTCATCATTTAAAGATGCTTTCTAAAATGAGCTGGGACTCCGATAGGGCATGCATTCTTTGTCTGTATCGACCATTGGTACGCCGCATCCTTGATTACGGTTGTACTATATACGGATCAGCAAGACCATCATACCTCCGAAAGCTAGACCCCATTCATAACTATGCTCTACGACTTGCCACGGGAACATACAGAACATCCCCAGTAGAAAGCCTACGTGTAGAGGCTAACAAACCATGCCTAGACGCCAGACGGTGTTTACTTTTAGCAACATATGCACTAAAAGTTCACGCATTACCCTCACATCCATGTTTTACCATTGTTACACATTGCAGGGAAAGACTCCCATATACCAATAAGCCTTCTGCTGTAAAACAGTTCTGCCTCAGATTAGAAGAGGTTTGTCAAAAATTAAATCATCCAGAAAACTATCTGTATGTCTGGAAAAAGCCACAAGCTATTCCGCCATGGAAAAGTATTCACGCCATCTGTGACTTTAGGTTTACAACGCTCAGAAAGAGGGAAACGCCGAGGGAACACATCATACAGCAGTTATAGTCTATGCAGGAAACTTACCAAGGCTTCACAGAATGTTACACCGACGGATCTAAAACACAGGAACATGTCGGCTGTGGAGTTATCGGAGTGGAGTCGGAAGAGAGCATACACTTACCGAATCATGCTTCGATTTTTACTGCTGAACTCTTCGCGATATACACAGTCGTAAAAGAAAGCAATAGAAGACAGCAGCCACATCACAGTTATATATAGTGACTCTCTCAGCGCACTGCAATCACTCGCATAAAAAAAAACTGGCTCCCCAATGTAGGATAGATATTGAGACGCCGCAGATGCAAACGAAACAGAGAAAGCTATAAAATTCAGCTGGATCACAAGTCATGTCGGTATAAAAGTAAATGAAAGGGCAAATAACAGTGCAACAAGGCAACAAAATTGCCCATAAAAAAACCCTGAAGTACCTGCTACCAACTCTGTAGCAGCGTTGAGGCGATCACTCAACAAACAATGGCAACTAAAGTGGGATAAAAATCTAACAAACTCCGTGATGTCAAACCAACGATTGGAGAACGGAAGTCATGCAGACACTAGGAGCGTTTCATAGAAGTCATTCTGGGCAGACTACAAATCGGGCATACATACCTGACCCATAGTTACATTCTGCGTAAGGAGCAACAACCGACTTGTCAGAGGTGTGGAGAAATCTTGACAGTAAACCATCTTTTGATATCTTGTAGAAAACTAGAAAGGGAGCGAAACTTTTTTTTCAACCCCTATATCATCAACGAACACCATTTCTTCAAGTTTTTTTTATTGGCGAAAACCCTACAATAAAACTGAACAATCTCACCAGATTCCTAAAAGCTATAAATTTACTGAAACTACTGTGATCCTTATTACTAAAAATAATAGGAACTGTTTTTATTATTTTTCTTGTACACAAAAATATCTAGCCTTTGGCGCAATATAGCCATAGTCGCTTTTGCGCCACAAAACCCGACACAACTTTTCTGTCTCCTATTTCCCCTTCTCCCCGTACAGGGTAGCAAACGAGACACACACACACACATGTACTATATATATATATATATATATATATATGTATATATATATATATATATATATATATATATATATATATATATATATATATATATATATATATATATTGTGATGAGCGAGACAGAGAACAAGATACAACACCCGATGCTGGGCCAGCTGTTCTTATTCTGACTTCGTTCTTCTCTTCTTTGATCTAGCTACCCACGCGCCGAAGCGCCAGCGTCTGTCTTCTTGGTCATGACACTCGGCCATGACTGCGCGCGTGCGGATTTGGCGGCAAAGTTTCTGATGGGCGGGTTTGGCTGCATCGTGGTTGTCGGCCGCGACCACGATGGAAGTTTGTCGAAATGGGCCCCGGTGGCCGACACTGGCTATGTCGCCTGGGTCGTTCGCCATGTCGTGGTGGGGACTGAGTCCTGGTTGGTCCCTTTGTTGATGATGACTCCCGGGACGACATTGACTGTCGCGTGGCAGTCTACAGCCTCGACCATGCTGCGACTTTTCAGAGAAAGCTGTTCGACTCCGGTTTTCCTTTGCTAAACTGAGCAGGCATTCTCGTGGTAGAAGTTTCTTGCGGTGGTGTGGTTTTCTTCGAGATGGTTCTGGTGGGCGGCCCCGACTGGATCGACATGGTCGCAGGTTGATCACAGAACGCTTTCGTTTGTCTCACCACATTTCAGAAAACAGGGCAGGAAATGGTGGATCCGGCAACGAAACGAGTAGCATCTTGTGCAGCCGTCTGCGCAATTTTCTGCGGATCGAGAGATGTTTTTCGGTGAGATTACACATCTTCACGAACTTGAGGTGAAGTCCTCCTGCTGGCCTGTGGCGTGGCTCCTGCGAAGTGACTTGCGTAGTCCGTGACTTGCGCAGCGTTGTCGCTATGGGGCTCCCGGACGCTGTAAAGCCAGCGATTCTTGAAGCCACGCTGCGTACTGACAGAAGATCCTCGACGGAAGCCGTTCCAAAAATCGGATACTCTACTGATTCAGGCAGTGCATGCGTCGCACACATATCCTCTTCTGTCTGGTCAGATGAGATGTTATTAGACTCAGCGGAAAGACCTGTGTCATTAGGTGATAGAATGTCTAGTAGGATGGGGGCCGTCGCCTCTAAGTCGACCGGACGACCAGCGTTGGGGCCTCTTGCGGAGCGTTGCGCAGAGCTTGCCATCAGGGACCCGCCGGACACAGCTGCACCGTCGGGCCGGTGCTCCTCAGGAGCTCTAAATACGACAGCGGAAATGTCTGTACAAGGCAGAGTTACAGGATCATGATTGTTCCCTACATCTTGGTCACCTAGAGATGGCAGGATGGTAGGGGCTCGAATCGCATCCTCTAGGTGGGGCTTTTCCCGAGTTCCGTCCTGAGAGAAGGTCTAGATACATGGGCAGGTGGCACAGGGCATCGAACCGAAAGCAGCTATGAGCTTGACGCTCCACTCCGCCCATGACTGCTGCTTCCAACCTTCATACCGGTGCCACGCCGCTGCACCTTCCCGAAGACGGTCTATGGCCACATACCATTTCTGATTCTCTGTCCAGGCCGCGCGCATTGCTAGCGCGATGACGGTTGCCGCCCAGTTGTCGGCGTCGTTCCGGACCCCGTCGAATTCCGTCAGTTCGTAGGTGGACGGCGATGGTGGGGCGGCACGTGAGAATGCTGATATCACTGAGGCAACGCCGTCGAGCTGGTCTAAGAGCTGCAGGAGGGTGCCCCAAAGCTGCCTGCGTTGCTCCAATGGGCTTGCCTCAAGGTCATGCGAGGCAGCTACGTCCAGCATAGCGTTAGTGGCACGCAATTCTGGCAACACTGTAGGAGCTCACTCGGAGATTGACGCTGTCAGTTCGTTAGTCTTGACGCGGAGTAGCGCGATGGTACGCAGCAGGTTCGCGGCGCTGTCGTGTGTGAAGTCCGAAGCGTTGGTGATCGTGGTCGTCGAATGAGTAGCGGTTGCAGCACTCACGCCGGTGAGGTTGACGTGCAGAGAAGCCTGGATGCTCGTATGGCAGCTCGTATGTTGAAAGAGTGCGGCAACGGGAATGTAGGCCATAGGAAGGGTGAGCGGCATTCCCAAAGGACAGGAGCCGGTGCGGATCCCTGCCGCGAAATGGTGGCAGGGTGTCAATAAGGTCATGCCCTACAACCGCAGGGGAGGCCTGGACGCCGTCCACTGTAGGTTTTAAGGGTAGCTGAAGCGGCGGGTGACATCCCATTGCCATGAAAGCGTGGACGGCGTTCCTCGATGGAGAAGCCCGCACTGCCGACGAACCACGAAGACACGTACCGGTGGCTTCCCGCAGAGGGTTCACTTGCCGACTGTTCTGACGGCAGAATTCATAGCCAAGGACGCGTGGATGGCGTCCTTTGTGAAATGGTACCGGTAGCGTGTCCTGCAGCCACCGAGGAGGCCTTGACGCCGTCCACGAACGGTGGTGGCAGTGGCGGCAGGTGAACAGCTGCCGAGGAGACCTTGACGCCGTTCTCGAGCAGCGCTTATCAGGGCTGTCCTGGATGACGAAGCCGGGACGTAAGACTTCTTCGTTGACTGCGCCATTGTGATGAGCGAGACAGAGAACAAGATACAACACCCGATCCTGAGCCAGCTGTTCTTAATCTGACTTCGTTCTTCTCTTCTTTGCTCTAGCTACCCGCGCGCCGAAGCGCCAGCGTCTGTCTTTCTGTCTTTCTTAGTCATGAGAATATATATCTATATATATATATATATATATATGGGATTTAACAGACAATAATGCCAAGGAATGTATAGGGGAAGTTATTAGACCAATTGCAATGTAAATACGAAAAAAGAAAAGTGGGTGAAAAGATAACTTGCCGTGGACAGGATCCGAACCTGCGACCTTCGAATAACGCGTTCGATGCTCTAACACTGAGTTACCACGGCTGCTATACCCCCAGCCACTTATTGGGTTTATACGTGAATTTAAACGTGGAAGTGCCAGTCCGTGCCGCCTGTAGCAATGAAGGCAAGGCGAGTGTGGCACACTCTTTATGAGCCTGTTTGGCGTCGCGTAGCACGTGAACTTATTACGAGCTGGCAGCTGACCAATAGTCCCTCGTATATAACCTATAAATAAATAAATAAATATATATATATATATATATATATATATATATATATATATATATATATATATATATATATATTGCCGCATGTTTTTAGACACCCACTGAAGACTTGCGCCGCTTCCTGCTCCTATGAATACTGCCAGACCAACTGACAAGCGAAACGTGCCAAGCTATAAACGCGCCATGCATCGCCTGCTGCACGTGTCACGACACCACGCGCTGGAAAAAAAAGGCTGGCGGTTTTTCGAAGGAGCGGCACGCAGCGAGACGCAAAAAGAAGAGGTTGACGAGGATTTCTCTAGTGAGCTTAGATCAACCCTTGTGTATTTAGTTGACGGCACAAGTTCGCCATAAATAAATAGCTGATTTAGCTTCCGGTGTTGTATTTGTTCGTGTATATATATATACATATATATATATATATATATATATATATATATATATATATATATATATATATATATATATATATATATAGGCAGACTTTGTGCCTTTAGGTTGTATAAGAGGGACTATTGATCAGCTGCCCACTCGTAACAAGTTCAAGTGCTATGTGACGCCAAACAGGCTCAAAAGAGTGTGCCATACTCGCCGCCATGGCTACTGGTGGCGCTGACTAACACTCCCACGTTTAATTCACTTATAAACCCTATAAAGTGGTTGGGGGGATAGCTGTCGTGGTAGCTCTGCGGTAGAGCATCGAATGCGTCAATCGAAGGTCGCAGGTTCGGATCCGGCCCACGGCAAGTTATCTTTTCACCCACTTTTCTTCATATTTACATTACAATTTGGTCTAATATCTTCCCCTATACTTTCCTTGGCATTATTGTCTGTTCAATCGCATTATTATTGTGTAAAAACACGGAAAAGAAGCCCTTAGGTATACACTTCTTTCCTTAATATATATATATATATATATTATGTATATATATATATTATATGTATATATATATATTATATGTATATATATATATATATATATATATATATATATATATATATATATATCCAGCTGCTCTCATTTTACACAGGTTCCTAGACAGAGGGATCAGCCATATCTTTATCTTAGCAGGCTTGTGCGCCAATATAGGACTATCACCGTCACGATGGGGCGAGGCGGCTTACGATATGTTGTGTTGAAGATTAAAATCACCATGATAGTCTTTCATTCGCACGAATTGTTTCTTTTTCTTCAGGACGACGCGCAGTACCCATCGAAAGCTACGCTAGTGTTACCGTACTTCTTCGTGGGCATGACAATACGCCTTTTCGTCTACAAGAGAGATGATGAGTAAGTGCACATTCGTATTTCTTGTGTGGAGTGAAGTAAAATGAGGAGTGAAGTGTTCCTTACGGTTTTTTTATGGACTTGATACTTTTAAGTGTAGAAGGCAGTACTTGGCACAATCATGTGTAAAACAGGGGGCATCACCCTGGCCCAACAGTAAGAATGCTATCGCAGATTAGCGCAGACTTCTAGTTGGGGAGGAATACGCAACTGATTTCCTCCGTGAAAACATTTGCAAGTCTGCTTGTCTGGGACATGATTTTAGCTTAAGTAAACAACCCCCGCAGAGGCTTCTGCGCAAGGATGCGTGTGGGGAGTGGCGTCACCACAGACCCGAGCTAACAGCTGCTTTCGACCTCTTCCACGCCTAGTCATGCATGGCTTTGTTGTGTCTGGGGAAAAGGGGTTCCCGGGGGTTGAAGCAATGCCGGGGTATTTGACCTTTACTGCCTCCTGGCACCGGCAACACACCGCCTTGGCCCTATGCTTCATGTACAAAGCATCCATGGCATGACCCACCCAGGGAAACCAGGAGTCGCCGTTTGGCGACAAGGGTTGCCCTTTTGTGGCTGACGAGTCTTGGCTCGCCACATATGGTTATGGCAGTTGTACGGCTGGAAGTGGCCGACTTGTCATCACACATTTTTTTGTCACGTCCCCTTCTTGCAACAAGGGGACGTTGTTGTAACCATGAGAGTGGTGTTGCACAACCAATCCCATAGGATCGGTGGTGGGTGGTTAGCACTGCCACCGAAACGTAAACGCCTATGTTAAGTACATGCTTTCGCGAAACGAATCGTTCTCTAAAAAGAGTACGCACCGAAGCATTCCTGCAGTTTTTTTCCAGAAACCAAAACATCTTCAGGAATTGCGTTATGTACAGTGAGCAGCCAGACGCAGAAGCCAGAACAGTTACAACATTACTTGTGGCAAAAAATCTTACTGAAAAACAAGGACCACGTTAAAAGGATACTAAGCTGACCAGTGGTGGTATGCTTCTTGATCTCAGACAAACAGTATGAAAACATCTTCAACCTTACACTGTTCGGATATATCTGTGTCTTGAACATTGTATATGGTGTCGCCTTATATGAACATATCTTGAACCTCTCTGAACCTTAACTACTTGATTGATCTACCAAAATATCTTCCGTGTGCAACAATTTAAAGTAAGGGACAACTGAGAATAGCTGACCAAGCATATTCCACTAACTTTTGAATCAGGTGAATTGCAAGAAAGCAGATTACATGCAACCAAGAGTTCGTCAATACGCACCAAACTCTCGCAGATACTTTATGTGCGAGATTATCCGCTTTTAAGTGCCACATGTTTCACACTATAAGAGCCACAGTTACCACGGTTTCAATTGCCACAGTTCTCACATTTGCGAAAGCTGGTGTACTGGTGCCAAATCTGCTTTAACGGACCTGATGTCGGAAAGCGGTGAGCCCGCAACTGGCTGTGTGAGCTGCTGCGGCGACCACCAAGCGTAGTCTCGATCGTGTTCCACGGGACAAAACAAGGAAATATTTACGTTTTTTGAAGGTCACAGAGAACATCGCTTCCATGAAAGCCAGGAGGTGATCTTCTCCCATCTATGGCGCCACTTACGCGGATGCGGTGCTTCATGGACCAGCGTCGCACCGGCCTCCACCAACGGTCCGACCTGCGTCGAATGAGCAGTCAGCTGTGATGACCGTCCCAAAGGCGGCAGTAGTTCAATGTACTCTGCCAACACAAAGAATCTCGGTGACTGTGGAGCCGTCGAGTAGCAAGGCTTCGTATTGCCAGGTGAGGGCTTACACTCGAGCTACCAGACTAGCATCATCTAATGGCTTCACCTGAACCATTACAAACACGGTTTGCGGAACATGCTGACTGTGACATGTCATTTACGGAAGTGACTAAGTCTGCTCCAGAAGCCCATACACACGTACATGCTCTTGAACTGCAGTCGCAATACTCCTGCCCATAATAGCCATACCACGTTGGTTCAGTGGCCAAAGTACTCGGCTGCTGACCCACAGGTTGCGGAATCAAATCCCGGCTCTGGCGACTGCATTTTCGATGGAGACAAAAATGCTCTAAGCCCGTGTGCTCAGATTTGGGTGCACGTGAACGAACCCCAGGTGGTCAAAATTTCCAGAGTCCTCCGCTGCGGCGTCTCTTCAAAATCATATGGTGGTTTTGGAACTTTCGATCGTCAATTTCGGCACGTTGAATTTGTTTCTGTTGCATCCAGAACTTTGTAGTAGTTGGTCCAGCCACTCAACTTTGGGAATCAATCTGAATTTGCACGTTTTGAGAACATAGGGATTTCTGACAGACCTTTGCGCGAACCAATGTGCGGTTTGTCGCTGGAAAATGCACTAGCTGGCAAACTTGACAAAAATGTGTGCCCCCTCCCTCGTGTTTATGCTACAGTACTGTCAAAGTTCTGTAATGAAAAGAATCTTTGCAAGTCAGATGTTAAATTAAAGGGTCACCCTCGCTATATGAGAGTACTTTGTAGTAATATTGCCAGAAATTCGTGCCAGCTATTCAATAGAGAGCTCTTCTAAGGAGCAAGGGAATTTTTATTTCATAAAATATATTTACAAAGGTCCTCTGCTTGTTTAAAACGTGGAGGTGGCCTTCCCAGCCAGCTTGTGGCAGCTTTTGTTTGACTTGTATTGTTATAGAAGACACCAGAGCTCCCCACAGCGTCGCTCGTCGCTCTTCTGGTGGCAGCGTGTCGCGTGATTGGGTGAGTGCTTACAAAAAAAAACCACCACTCGAAACTCTCATGCAACCACAACTAAATTGAGTGAGGAGGAGGTTATACAGTTCGAGGATGACAGCTACTCTGCCTCAGGTTTTATGGTGACGATGTTTTGCGTAAGCCTCAGACATCTGCAGCCGTCCATGAGTTTTTGTGAACGGCCTCAAGTTATCTTCTCCGCCGCAAGAGCATGCTACTGACTTTCGTGCACAATGTCATAGCTACTTCGGTTATGCGTGAGGTCCTCACGTCGCAGGGGCGCGGTGTATGGCGCCGGCTGCAGAGGTTCTGCTCAAGACAAGAAAAATAGCACAGCCCATAGTGGCACTGATCAGTGAACAAGGCGTAAACGTTTAGGAACTGGGCGCAATATTATTTTTTATATGATGTACAAAATGCAAATATGCTTAGATGCTTATAATAAAATGTCAACTTATGCGAAGTGAGGTGGGTCATGGAAAGACGGGACGCTAGACCAAATAACGAAGTTTCTTGGACGTCTGCTTTATCTGTGGATTGTTCGCATCTCGGACATCTATCTATAATAAACACTTGCTGTCGCTTATAAAAAAGAAAAAAAATATTGAGAAAAATGTACGAGTTTTTTGTGTTTCTCGAAAAAGCAAGGAACACTTTGCCGCAAGGCACGATCACTGAAGCAGTACCTATGTTTCGATTTTATTTGTCTATGTGAAAAGAAACATTTTAAAAACGTCTATTGTTTTTCATACTGTTCCCGGGTCATTTATCTTCAAAATGCGTATTCTGAATTCTTATCGTTTTCAATATTTTTGCATATATAGTGTTTTTTATTAGATTGTTTACCAGCTGGCAACCAAATACTACACATTTTTCACTTTTCGAGTCATTCCAAAATCTTTTGGTGGGTTTACACCATATATTTTTTGGAAAGAACATTTAATTGCGAAAAATTTTCTATGCAGCAGTGCGAGCTGGATGTACTTTTCAAACTGGCAAAACCAATATGCCCGAGACATATAAAAATAGCCATTTTCGCACGCTAATGAAAGAGTTAATAGATGTGCCCGCAATTCCCCACCCGAGTATTTCGGTTAATTTTATTTTTTCAACTTTGCCTTTCTTTCTTTTCTTCCTTATATCACTTTTTTCCCAGAGGTTAAGCAACGATTAATGTTGAATATTATAAAGCTCTTCGATATTGGGATGCACTAGTGGAATATAGAGACCATCGCTTTAGATTCTACTCAAAATCCGGAGGAGCAGGCAATACAAGCTACGAGATCAACGACGTACCAGAAAGCAAATTTTACATATTGGGGATTAAGTGCAAGGACCAAGCAAACTTCGAGGTGAGTCTCTTTTTGCAGCGTCAATATCACAGGAATTAAATCTTTTTTAATGGAGACCAGCCAACCTCCTCGCTTAAAACGCGATCAAGCAATCACCGCTCAGGACTCCATGCATGATTCGGTCGACATACGCCAACAATAGGCCTCAACCGGCCGACCGCTCTTGAGCACTGGCATACGTTTAGCCCTCAAAGATGAACGCTACTATACATCTGCCGTGGTGTCGGGACATATCTGACGTTTCATTATTTGCACACATTCACTTTATCCAAGTAACACCTATATAGAGTAGTTAGGACTGTGTGTGTGTGTGTGTGTGTGTGTGTGTGTGTGTGTGTGCTTGCGTAGTCACCGACGGGTTCAGGAACTTGCTATAGAGTCGATATTGACCATTTTCAACAAAGGACGCCGGCAGGTTCTGAAGGGCTCAGCTCGTTTTCATGTGGTAGCAAATGTCCGCGGTAGCTCTCCAGCTCTTGGACCAACACCTGACCAGATTCACAAGACATAGCAGTTGTACTTGACGTCATCCGTACCAGGAGCGCGAGGGGTTATTAGGGCTGAAAGGCCAGTTCCGCGGCTGTTTTGCGTGAGCATGAAAAATTAGCCCGGCACCTTTGACCAAGCACTGAATAATCAAATAGGACAACGGCAAGACAAGCTCATTGATATCCACATCGTGTGGATTCAAGAGAGCGAGGAATTTGAAAAAAAAGTCACAGCTTTGCCGCTAAGGCGAAGCAATGAACGCGATAGCAACAAATCGAAAGGTCACGCGCAGAATTGCAAGCAGATCGAAACGTGCCTCACATTTCTCACGCACAAATAACGCACGAAGCGTTCTGACAGGTACAGATGAACGCGAATAAGCGTCTCAGTTGTTACTTCGCCGAGTCTGAAAAGCGCGCCTTTTTCGCAAACGGTGGCTGTGCAACGATCGCAATGACCTTTGCGCGCCCGGTAACTACAACAGAATCATTCCGACAAAACCCAAAAGATTGGCAAGATGTATGATTCTCCTCACTGCAAGACAATGGTACGCGATCGAGTGTACACCACCTTATTCTCTACGCGGGGCAATGTACGCGTGAGAGAGGAGGAAGAGGAATAAACATTATTATTTAGGAAGTGGAGAGGTAATGAGGAAAACCAAGTTTTACGGGGTCTAGGTTGGGGCCCAAGGGGCCACAACACTAGCAGATCAGTCCACCAGCTTGGCCTGTATATGAAAATTGGGGCTCCTTAAGAACCTCTCCCAGGCTTCCGGTGATAGGGATTATGCGGTTGCCCCAACAACCTTCCACCCGAGATGTACGCGTGAGAGATAAAAGCCGCCGCGCGCTCACTGCGCCATCTTGCTGATAATGCTTAAAACATGGTAGTTCCTCCGAGATGCCTGCTAACAGCGGTAAGTGGTAAATATGAATAGAGTTTCATACAATAACCTCTAGTTTCATGCAATAATACCTAGAGGGGAATCTGGCGCTTGTGTCTACGCGGGCTCTTGCAGCAGCGCTTGTACCCTCGTGGGAATTATGCTAAGTACAGGCTTCAAATCTGCTTCGGGTGGATTACGTTTTTAAGATTTGCGACGCTGCTTTTCGGACTGTAAAACAATCTCAAATGAGCCCATATTTAATTTAAACTTCCTTCATTTATTTGTAGGCAAACTTTATTGCAAAACGTTTTTCTGACCAGGCAACAAAAGTGAAAGCTGGGCAAATTCAACCGTAAGGGTGTGCGTTTCTCTGTCACAACACTTGAAAACAAACATGCTTGTTTTTCTCTAGAAAGTACGCATTATCTTCACAGTTCAGTATTAAGTAAGAAACGCCTAACATTTCGTCTTCTGCAATCCTAGGCGCGCCTGTCCAAAATTTCTGCCCTCAAAGAATCTCTGGTTTGTTGTGAAATCGAGTCAGCGGAACGTGACAGTGCGTCCACTTAGCTTCGTCATCGTTTCGCAGTTGATTGAAACCGAGTTTAGGCAAGACGCCTCCGTGAGAAAAACAAACTCGAAGACGCTACATCTATGCGCAGCATTGAGTAGACGAAGCTTCGTTTAAACTCTCACATACGAATCGTAAAGCTCCAACGTTGCAGAAAATCAAGAGACGTGGCGGCCATCAGCATCTTTGAATAACAAAGGCGGTGCTTCAGTGCTTTGCACCCCACTCCGCTACCAACGCTTCGCGAAGAACGAAACTGAAACTGTGGAAAAAAGTTTGTAGCCAGTTCACTAGCTATTCCTATCCAATCCGAAGCCTGTACTTCCCATAATTTTTGTGGAGGTACACGATCACAGTGATAGATTCCTCTCTAGGTATTATTGAATGAAACTCCATGAGCCTGCCATTTAAAGGGTTAAGGAGTTATTCTTTGGTAGCTCAGTGGTTAATGCTTCGAAATCACGACGTGGAGGTCCCACGTTCGGTTCCGCGCATCATATACATGATGTCTTATTGTGCAGCTGCTGCATGTAAAGACATCACATCAAGTGGCGTGGTCACTTTTCGGAGCTTGTGGCAAAGATGGGAGTCTATAACGGACACAGCGGCACCGGTATCTACAAGATCGTATGTATGGGCGCCGTTGAAGTATATATAAACATCCTGGAAGAAATCTACAGAGAATCAACTGATACCAGAGTGCTTCATAAAAAAAGCAACAGAATACTAATCAAGAAGGGTGTAAGGCAGGGGGACACAATCTCCCCAATGCTATTTACTGCGTGCTTACAGGAGGTTTTCAGAAGCCTATAATAGAAACAGTTAGGGATAAGACTTAATGAAGAGTACCTTAGTAACCTGCGCTTTGCCGATGACATTGCATTGCTGAGTAACTCAGGGGACGAATTGCAACTCATGATTACGGAGTTAGACAAGGAGAGCAGAAAGATGGGTCTTAAAATTATTCTGCAGAAAACGAAAGTAATGTACGACTACCTCTGAAAAGTGCAGCACTTCAAGATAGGTAATAGTGCAGTTCAAGTTGTAAAAGACTATACTTAATTAGGGCAGGTAATAACCGCGGAGCCGAACCACGAGATTGAAGTAACTAAAAGAATAAGAATGGGGCGGAGCACATTTGTCAAGCACTCTCAAATTATGACAGGTAGATCGCCACTATCTTTCAAGAGGAATGTATACAACAGCTGTATGTTGCCGGTACTTAGCTACCGAGCAGAAACCTGGAGACTTACAAAGAGGGTTCAGCTTAAATTGAGGACGACGCAGCGAGCAATGGAAAGAAAAATGGTAGGTGTAACCTTAATAGACAAGAAGAGAGCAGAGTGGATTAGAAAACAAACGGGGGTTAAGGATATCATAGTTCAAATCAAGAAGAGAAAATGGACATGGGCCGGGGATGTAGCGCTTAGACAGGATAACCGCTGGTCATTAAGGGTAACTAACTGGATTCCCAGAGACGTCAAGCGGGTTAGGGGGAGACAGAAGGTTAGGTGGGCAGATGAGATTAAGAAATTCGCGGGTATCAATTGGCAGCAGCAAGCACAGGACCGGGTTAACTTGCGGTACATGGGAGGGGCCTTTCTCCTGCAGTGGACCTAGTCTGGCTGATGGTGATGATGATGATGATGATGATCCGTGAGAACAGTAAGAATGGAAGTGTTCATTTCGACAGTTTTAAATAGAGTCTTTCTGGCCTTCATCAGAAATAAGGGTTTGTGTTGCTCACACTTACATTCATACATTATGGCACGGGAAATGAAAGGGGAATCGTGAAAAGGAGAGAGAGAGGGAAAACATAGGAAGGAGAGAGTACCAGGGGTAACTGTGCTATGAAAATAGCATTGTCAGTGCTTATATCGCTGGAAGGATTGAGTTTGGGGCGTGTTTGGGTGGTGGCATCTTTAGTATAGGGTAGGTGTAGAACTGTTTGTCTTGCCCCGCCTAATTTTAACCGTCAGGCAGCAATCAGGTGTCGGTGGCCTGGACTAGATGACTATGGTGGGGCAATTGGTTGGTTTCTTTTGTCTATCCTTCCTTCCCTCCGCGTACTGTCGCTCAATAGGATGGCGCCCCACGGATCCAGTGCGGCGCAAGCAGAAAAGGTTTATCAAAGAGATGAGATATTACTAATTAATTTTTACGGGTATGTCTAACTTTGAGGAGGACACAGTACGTGGCGGCAAGGAGAAGCAAAAATATCTTTTTTTGGCAATGCTAATTTATTCCGAGATTCCACGTTCGGGCCTCCTTGTTGTGTACCCGGTGGCTGGAAGTGGTGTTGTGCACGCAGTGTCTCAACTGGACGTCCGCCAGGGGCGTTCAGTTGGCGATGATCACACCTGAATGGTTACAGTCTCTAAAAAAAGGAGGTGGCGAGACGATCACTTGGTGAGCGAGTGGGTCAACGTCAGGGCACTTCTGCCACAAGTCACCTCTTTTTAAGAAAGGGAAAGAAGAAAGCCACCCGTTTGCAGCACGACGCCTTTTCCATTTCTCAATCTTTCCATGAACGTGTGGGTTTCCGCTGGGCTCATTTGCGACACCTCGTCTGCATTAAAAGTACCGCTACCCGAACACCATATGCAGTGCTTGAAAGGACATAAACACTGACGATGCCACATGCATTGCGCAGTTACCCCTGAAAAGTTCTCCGCCTCTTGCTTTTTCCATCTCTCTCTGTTTTTGTCTCGTCCTCCGTCTCATTTTTTTTCGTGTCAACTTGCATAGTTGTGAGTTCAAGCGACATATAACCTTAAACCTAAGGAATTCCAGTTTCTGGCTGAAACCTATGAATGAAATAAACTCTTTTTTTGTTGCTGTTCTCACGTGGGCTGATCTTTACTGTTGGCAAGAAAGCTGCACACACACACACACACACACACACATATATATATATATATATATATATATATATATATATATATATATATATATATATATGGGAAAGAAGTGTATACCTAAGGGCTCGTTTTTCCGTGTTTTTTAACACAATAATAATGAGATATAACAGACAGTAATGCCAAGGAATGTACAGGGGAAGTTATTAACATTAATGGAATGTAAATAAGAAGAAAGAAAAGTGGATGAAAAAATTACCAACTGTAAGCAGGAATCGAACCTACGACCTTCGAATTACGCGTTCGATGCTCTAACCACTGAGCTATTACAGCGGCACTCCCTCCATCCACTTTTTTGGGTTTATCTGTGAATTTTAGAAGTAGGAGCGACAGTCAGCGCCATCTATAAGCCAAACAACGAGTGTGAAAACACTCTTATGCGCATGTTTGGCGTCACGTAGCACGTGAACTTATTATGAGCGGGCAGCTGATTAATTGTCCCTCTTATACAACCTAAACACACCAAGTCTGCCAGTACGAGACCCTCGTTCAATGAAATAAGGGAAAGAAGTGTATACCTAAGGGCTCGTTTTTCCGTGTTTTTTAACACAATAATAATGAGATATAACAGACAGTAATGCCAAGGAATGTACAGGGGAAGTTATTAACATTAATGGAATGTAAATAAGAAGAAAGAAAAGTGGATGAAAAAATTACCAACTGTAAGCAGGAATCGAACCTACGACCTTCGAATTATATATATATATATATATATATATATATATATTTATATATATATATATATATATATATAGATATATATATAGATATATATATATATATATATATATATTGAGATATAACAGACAGTAATGCCAAGGAATGAACAGGGGAAGTTATTAGAACCAATGGAATGTAAATAAGAAGAAAGAAGAAAGAAAAGTGGATGAAAAAATTACCAGCTGTGAGCAGGAATCGAACCTATGACCTTCGAATAACGCTTACTGCACGACGGCAACAGCAAGTCCAATCAGAAGAGAGCTTTGGCGAAAGCTGTCCATTTGGCCACCGACTCAACTCCAGATGAGGCGATCACGGAGAAGCTCATAGACAAGTACCTGGCGGCCACGGACGATCCGGTACCTCCCCAGTTTCCTGACTACGAGGGGCGCGACGCGCCATCGATGAACGAGGACTTCACCGTGGTTGAGGTCAAGCGGGTTCTCGCATCCCTCAATAGCAGATCCGCCTCTGGGCCAGATGGGGTAACCAACAAAATGCTCAAGCACCTCGACGACGACTCGATCGAGTTTCTTACAGACAAGATCAACGAAATCTGGCGCAGCGGTCTCATTCCCAAGAGCTGGAAAGCGGCCTGCACAGTACTGATGCCCAAGCCGGGTGAGGCACCGAGCATCGAGAATCTTAGGCCAATCTCGTTGACGTCGTGCGTCGGGAAGGTGGCCGAGCACGCCATGCTCAACCACCTCACTGACCACCTCGAGTCTAACGAATGCTATACCCACAACATGATTGGCTTTCGGTCGGGGCTCTCGACTCAGGACGCCATGAAGCTGATCAAGCACCAGGTCATTGACTCCGGCTCCACCGACACCAAGGCGATTCTTGGATTGGATTTGGAAAAGGCTTTTGACAACATATCACACGCCTTTATTCTCAAGAGCTTGTCTGAGTTTCACGTCGGCAAGCGGGCGTACAATTTTGTGCGCTCCTTCCTTTCGTCGCGGTCCACAAGACTGAAGATTGACGATTTTTTGACCCACGAAATTACCCTTGGGCCAAAAGGGACACCTCAGGGGGCGGTGATCTCCCCGACGCTGTTCAATATCTGCATGATCAACCTGTCGAGGGCCTTGAACAAAATCCCGAACATTAACCACACGATCTACGCAGACGACATCACCATCTGGTGCCTCAGCGGATGTGAGGGTCAGGTCGAGAGTGCTTTGCAAGAGGCCATCGATGTGACGGAGCGCTATCTCATCCCCACCAGGCTAAGGTGCTCGCCCGCTAAGTCAGAGCTCTTACTGTATAAGAAGAGGCCCAGAGGCGGTTCTCACCGGTTTTGGAAGCCAGCAATGAAAAGCCACATTACGTTATTCACCGGTAACGGCTCCCCAGTTCCGCGGGTGGACACTATCAGGGTCCTTGGAATGTTTATCGAGTCTAACGGAGCCAATGGAGCCGCCGTTAAACGCATTTGTTCCAAGACCGAAAGCGCCCTCGGACTGATTCGAAGAATCGCTAACAGGCACCGCGGAATCAGGGAGGACAATCTGATCCGGATTATCCACGCATTCGTGCTATGCCACCTCGCTTATTCGGCGGCTATGCACAACTGGCTCGTGTCGGAGCGCAACAAAATCAATGCCCTAATCAGAAGAGTCTTCAAGCTGGCCCTTGGCATTCCCGTTCGAACGCACACGGAAGACCTCCTGAAGTTGGGAATCCACAACACGTTCGAAGAAATTGTCGAAGCCCAAGAGTTTGCACAGTTTGTCAGGCTGTCTGGCACCCCAGCGGGTAGAGCCATACTCGGCATGCTGGGACGAAACCCCACGGTTGTCGGTCCTGACGCTGTGAAGCTGCCCAACGACGTAAGATCCAAGATCCAGATTGCGCGGATGCCACGCAATATGCATCCAACCTACAACGCAGCACGAAGACGAGCCAGGGGTAAATCTCTGCTTGCCAGTGCCCGCTTGGACAAGGATCGAGCCTGCTTCGTCGATGCTGCTTCGTACATTCAAGAAGAGGCCTTCTCCTCAGTGGTCGTCGACTGTGATTGCAGAGTCATCAGCTGCGCTACCATCCGCACTTCTAGTTCTAGCGTTGCAGAGCAGGTTGCCATTGCTCTTGCATTGACGGACGGTGTACATGACACAATTTATTCAGACTCCAAGGCCGCTATCAAGGCCTTCCAGATGGGCATGGTGGCTCCCCAGGTCCTACAGATTATTCAAAAAGTCAAAGACCTCAAAGATCACTCATTGGTCTGGTTTCCTGCGCACCTTGAAACCATTGAGGGTGCCTCGCTCAATCCCAACGAGGAGGCGTACTCGGCTGCACGAGGTTTGACTGACCGTGTGCCGGGTAACGCGTCATCTCCTGGGCGACCTGAGCCTCTCTGCTCGTACAACGAGATATGCAAGCACCACTATCTGTCAAGAAGACTGCTGCCTCTACCACACTCCTCGCTATGCAGGGCCCAAGCTGTTACTCTCCGACTGCTACAAACAAACACTTACCCGAGCCCTGCGGCACTGCACACAATGTACCCTGAACGGTTTCCAAGCCCGGATTGCCCCCTGTGTGGTGGTTATGCGGACTTCGAGCATGTACTGTGGGGCTGCGCCTCTGCCGGTCCCCCTTTCACCCAAGAGGAAATGAAGCGACTCATTAAGGCTCAGGAACAGACCTCTCAAATCCTGGCCGTCGAGAGGGCCCGCGCGAGGGCCGTCAGGTTTAACCTGATGGTCGCCGAGTGCGCCTAGCCAGGTGACGCTGAGTTTACTCGCGTCTATTGCGGACCGAATAAAGTTGTTTCACTCACTCACTCCAGATAGGAAACACGGATACTTCCCCGGCTACTTCTGTAGATGTTCCATGGTTCTCACGGTCTTTCTTTTTTCAGCCTACTTCAGTGTCTGAGGTGATTACTGTTTTTTCCGGCCTTCGGAACAGTCGTAGCCCCGATGCAGACGGATTAGTAATTAAACCGTTAAGTACGTACTAGATTTGATCGCTCCTGTCATCGCACACATATTTAACAAAGCTATCTCATGTGGAGTTTTTCCAAGTAGCATGCGAGTTGCTAGAGTGACAGTAATTCATAAAGGAGGCGACAAAAAAAGCTTTTCCAACTACCGTCCAGTCTCGATACTGCCAGTTTTTTTTAAAGGCCTTGAGAAAGTTATTAATACCCGCATCGAGAGCTCTAGTAGAAGATTTAATCTCTTAACTACCTATCAATTCAGATTTAGAAAAAATTGTTCCTCTAAGGACGCACTCTTGCTCCGAAAAGAGCTCATATTAGAAAACATAGGAAACAAAACATTCACAGTAGGACTCTAACTCGATTTTAGCAAAGCCTTCGATCATGTCAATCATGATATTCTCTTACAGAAAATAGAATGCTATGGATTTCGGAGAGTTGCATCACAACTTCTTCGCTCCTACCTAGACGAAAGACTTCAATTTACCGAAATAGGCACTCACAAATCACGTCTCGAGCGTATCTCTTGTGGAGTACAGGGCAGTATTTTAGGGCCACTGCTTTTCCTGTTTTACAATAATGATGTAATACAATTAAACACCACTTGTCAGTTCATCATTTACGCCGATGATTGCACTGTCTTTTTTGAAGGCCTGGAATTATGTAGCATTCAAGCTGAAGCAAGTACGTTCTGTTCGAAGCTGAATGACTGGTGCAAGGCAAACAGCCTTGTATTGAATGAAGCCAAAACTAAGTGTGGTATATATCGTGCTCACGGCGCGCTAGCTGTAGTACCTCAGGAGCTTGTCCTAGGTCCGTTCACTGTTCGCATTGAAAAATGCGTTAAAATACTTGGCATCATCTTCAACGAGCACATGTCATGGAATGACCAGGTAAACGCGGTTACGCTGAATTTGGCTAAGACTGTAGGACTAATTAGCCGTCATCGACACATACTACCAGCTAAAATAAAGAGATTACTTTATGATGCGCTTTTTAATTCCCACCTATGTTACTGCTTTCTGGTATGGGGTAAAAATACAGCCCTTAATATGTCAAAACTGAGCGTGTTACAAAAGAAAATGGTTCGACTTACTTCAAATGCTCCCTTTCTAGAACACACCGCCCCTCTTTTCAAGCAGCATCAAATTGTGAAAATATCACATCTATATATACTTACAAATTGCTTTGCTGCTACAAAAAGGCAGCACTCGGGAAATCGGACACACTTCTTAAACTCGCTAACCTTACACAAAACGCAATTTCTTATCATGTCCGATATCAACTGCCTTGGCACATTCCATTCTCACGCACACACTATGGAGCACAACGCACCCAACACATCCTCCCAACAACATTAAACTATTTCGAAATGCAAGGAATAGATGTTTTATTCCACTCAAAAAAAGAAATTAGAAGTATGTTAACATAACAAACTTGCATTTTCTAACATTGGAGTATACATGTGTTTCGCAAGTTATTGTTTTCCTTTTTTCCTTCATTATTCATATGATGTATATATATATATATATATATATATATATATATATATATATATATATATATAGGCAGGCATGGTGGTTGAGTGGCCGTAGCGTTGCATATAGTCCAGTACATCCTCCCTGAGCGGTCACAACGTGGTTTATTTCGACGTCTCGGCCTAGAGTCTGGCCTTCATCAGGATCCTGATGAAGGCCAGACTCTAGGCCGAAACGTCGAAATAAACCACGTTGTGACCGCTCACGAAGGATCTACTGGAATATATATATATATATATATATATATATATATATATATATATATATATATATATATATATATATATATATATATATATATATATATATCTGTGTGTGTGTGTGTGTGAATCCTATGCGCATGCATATCAGTATATAACTGCGCATTGCTTTAATGTACTTGAAGTGCCTAATATATTTCTTTCCATTTTTTGTTCTTTCTTCTTCTCTGGCTTTGTTTTACTTTTTGTTTTGTTTTTTGTCTTTGTTTTTCTCTTCGACTTTTTTACCCCCTTTTTCCTCGTTACTTATCTTTAGCAAGTGTATAATTAGGTACATTTGACCTTGTAGTGCACCTGCGCCCATAGTGAATGCACTATGATATCAATTTGAAACTGTTTAGCAACTATTATTATGCATTTTTCCCCCACATTTATCAAGTGCTGTACCCTGCCGTTTCGCCACCGATGGGTGGCTGGGGCTTTGTCAAGGTGTCATATGACAGCTTTTTTCCCGGCCACATTTTTTCGCCGTAAATGTTTTTGTTTTTGGTGAAAATAAAGTTCTTTGATTGTTTGTTTGATAGATTGATTGATTGATTGATTGATTGATTGATTGATTGACAATGGGCGCGTTAGTGCGCCGGAGCGCTGTAAGGAACGTCACGCTAGGCCGAGAACGGGGAGGAGACTCTTTATTCAGAGAGTGCGCTGAAGCACGCAGCCATGTTTACACAATGTAGTCGTCAAGTGGCGTTAGCGATACATCCCACGAAAGCGAAACTAATCGGAAGTATATGACTCCGAGATATGCATTTTTTTAAAATTTGGACATGAAATGCCCGACACTACAAATTAAAATGCACACTTCAATCTTACCATTACATAGAAGTTTGCCTGCTCGTCAGGCTATAAATACCTTACATGCACAGCTGGATGACACGAGTTTCTACCCATACTTACAATTATTCTTGCCTTAAGGTTACATACATAATCTAAAAGGCGTCATAATAGTCTAACTCACCGTGACACTTCCACGCGCTTATATGTACTGTGTGCTGCAAGGTGACACCGTAATGGCGAAGCAGAGTGAAATGGTTAATGCGATACATGACAACAAAGACGCCAAGATGACATATCCTGAGTTCTTTGGTGATCTTAGAAAGCTGAGGCAAACATATCCACGCTCCACCAGTAACTTTTTGGATCTGGTTTAAGAGAATTTTATTTCCAGATATATCTTACATAGCTTACGTGCGCACAGAAAGATGGACAATGATGATGATGCATATGTACAGTGCAAGCTGCTATATACAGCGAAAATTACTTATTTGCGTGTGCAGTGATGTACAATGCAAAAATTATACAAGGACCGGACATTCATGAACATCGAGATGATTAAACTTATATAAACAGTAAGGCTATATGCACAAACAAGGGGGTCATTGACAGTGTAAGGTGATGTTTTTGCATTCACCTGTGAGGAATGTTTGCTCTCGCGCTCAAAAACAATATTGCACAAAAAAGACATGTTTCTAATGAAGAAATGGAAAAACGCACAGTAATTTCACAGTGGTACAAGCTCTAGCCCACCTCTACAGTAGGGGAGGAAAGGCATGGACACTATGTTGTTTTTTTACAATAATGAATTGCGTAGACCAGCGTCGGAGAAAAGCCTCCTCTCCCAGCATAACTAGTTCTTCATTGAGATGCATTAGCATTACGTTTCTCAACCGATGTAGCAGAGGAAACATGGCTCTTTGTGGGCGTCCCCTCAGATGGGCCAGTCCCCTCCGCCTCCATAAGACTAAGGCTCCGATAGCCATTAAGTGTTCGACAAAGTTATGCCTGTGGGGAGACTTCCACTGCATACTTATTTGGAACATACTGGTAACCATGCACCAAAAGGTGCGTGCTACTATACATTCATGAACGACATGGTTCAGCGTTTTGACGCGGCCGCATTGCGGGCATGTGGCGGAGGGCGCCACGCCCCATGCCGCAAGGCGGTCGTCCGTTGGTAAAGCCTCCCATTCCCTAATCCAATTTTAGGCTTAGGGAATATCAGTCCCACATATCGATCAATCAATCAGACTTTAGTGTCTTATACCCTTTGATGTTGCCTTTCCTCTGTCCTTATTCTTTTTGTCATTTCTCTCTTTCTCTCTTCGCAACATTTCATTCTACCATCTTTTCTTCCCCTCACCCCTTTTCTCAGCACAGGGAGGACCACCGGGGTAAGAACTGGCTCACCTCCCTGTCCTACCGCTTAAACTTTCCTCCTCCTCCTCCTCCTCCTCCTCCGAATTCAGTACACACAGGTTACGTTCGCTTTTACATCCATCGCTGGCCTGTACGTAATGTGGGTACACTCAGGCTGGCACGTCTCAGATTCTACGGGGACAAGCACGTAGTTTGCCGTTTACAAAGAAGATATTATTAAAACATATCACCCGGAAGAACGCTGGTGAACTTTCTTGACCAGCTCGGAGCGTGCAGGCGAACTTTGCAGCTATCAAGTGAGCCAGTACTATGTCCGAGAAGCTACCTTATTCGGATATTAACACACTGAGGGTTTAGCTCAGGCCAGAAACCTCGCTTGATCCTTTAACAATGTTTCACCGCATTTTACCATATATGGCACCACGTTTGCGTACCACTAAAACGCTCCGAAGCGGTACTAAGGAGCTTCGACTGCACCACGAATTCTGTTCACGTGACATGATTTTTCATCTCTCTTTGTACGTGCTCTCCCTGCCTACAGGTGGGCGAGGTGGGCGGCGTGAACATCCTGCCGAACAGCGGCGAGTGTTTTGGACTCGTCTGCGTAAACAACTCCGGCAAGACCTCGCTCCTCGATGTCCTGGTGGACATCCAGGCGCCCACCGGAGGCAGCACGTACACGCCCGTCCTGTCACTCAGCGCCCCCCTGCGCGCGTGGCAGCAGGTCCTCGAATACGTGCCCGACGGTGTCAAAGAGTGGTGGATGCCGTAGCTCATCGTGGGCGAGTTCCTGGACCTCATGGCCCATCTGCTGGACATCGCCTGGAGACGTTAGGTGGTCGGCACCCTCATGGCGCTTATGGGGAGACTTCTGGACGAACGGATGATCGAGAAGTGCAGGTGAGAATGGCGTTTCTGTTGCTCGATTAAAACCTAATAAAAATTGTCAGACACATATGTTAGAGGGACCGATGACTGATTTTTTGGACGCAGTTTTCCGGCACGACAGAAAGCTTACCCTTCGTGTGTTCGTAGCGGCAGTAGTTAAAACCAAAAGCACGCAGTCATTCCATAAGCAGTATATTTCAAACTGAAAGGCACTGAACACGGATTAGCACATTCATCCAGCAACGCTCAGAATTGATAGCGATGCCGGTAGCCTTCCTGGTGACTTCTGCATGCTGTTATTATTCCGATTTCACAGGAGCTACTGTAACTATGCTTAACCACGTTTATTCTGAGCTTTACAACTATTTTTTTGAAAATAGCAAGCCGTTACAATGAGACAGTGTAGCTTTTTACAGCTTAATTCACTGTAATTCTACCGCTTCGCGTGCTCCGGCGCCTAAAGTTGTTGCGCCTTTGTCGTGGATGGCTTGTCCCGTAATCCTTACTTTCTCGACACCCGAGCCAAGCCAAGCCACCGAAAACATCACTGCGCATATGCCCGCCCTTGCCGACAAGCAGTGCACCAGGCAGTACACGTCATTTCCGAGACAAATTGAAGGTAAAAAAACACGTCGCTCCAAAATCTTAGCGACCCGAAAGCTGCGTGCACGTTATCATGAGCACGCAGAAAAGTTGCTCAAGACGCGCTGACGAACATGGGATCAGTACGTCATGCGACGGCAGGGCCACTTTATACCCTAGTACTAATGCAGGCCTATATGTACATTTTATGGAATAATATCTGTTACTAGAAAGAAGCAAACAATGTGTCAATGCTATAAGGAAAATTTGTGAACGTGTACACTAGTTTACGGTCACATGACAGGGCACATCGAATAAATGAAGTTCCTGCCACTAGGTGGCGCCACAAGCGCTTTACGCGATTTTCAATGAGTAAATAAAAATATAACTCCACTTTATGCGACAAAACAGCGTTGGTTTAAGTCACTATGAAGGACAACCTTTTCATCCGTCCAGTCATCTCATTTCATGCTCTGGGCATTTGTCGGGCCTTTTAAAAACAGTTCTCCTAGTTGGTTTCCACGCAAGCCACGAATATGTTGTCTTCAGCGTACTTAATTAAAGGTTAGTCGTTGCAATTGAAAGTAGTGTGAATGTCTCAACGGGAATGGCAGAATTTTCGAAGAAATTTACCAGTGCGTTGAAGTTTGCTCCTTCAAACCAGCGACACGACCGTGTGTCTGCACAAAAAAGTCGACTTGAGAATGACACTAGAGGTGCCACATAAAGACCATGTAGAGATGTAGATGATGCGGGGACATCTCCCATAGTTGAATACGAAGTACTCGAAATCGTAGACCACATCTCTCTAAACACAACACATTGCCCTGGAACGGTATTCTGCTCTCTCATAGTAGAGTACCAAGTACTCGTAATTGTTGCCAGCTTTTTCTAAACACACACAGTCTGTCAGATATCAGGACGGTTCCCTGCTCTTCCATAGTTGAGTTCAAAATACTCGATATCGTTCAACACTTTTGCTAAACACAGTTTGGGTGAACGTTGGCCTCATCAAGTGTGAGGACCATGGGACGGCTTTCAGCTCTCCCTTAGTAAAGTACCCAGTGATCAAAATCGCCAGCCAGTTTTTCTAAATAGGATACTCCTAATTGTTAACTTTTTTTTCAGACATATAGATATTTCTATCGATATTCGCACTGTTCGTGTCCACTGACCTCCATTAAAATGGCTGGACGACGTATCCCCGCTTTTCCATGCGGGCGCCTGGGAAGCTACCGGAAGGTTCCCCAAGAGCTGGCGTCTCCTGGGCGTTTTAGGCGCGTACTTTAAATATTATCTGGTGGCAGTTCTTGTGATCGTCCACCCGTCCATGCTTCCGTTCGTGTGTCCAGGCGTCCGTCCGTTCGTCCGCGTGGACGGACGCCTGGACACACTATTCATTATTTACTCTGTATATATGCTGTGTTTTTACGGATGAAGCTCCTAAAACCGTGAGTCTGTCCATGAATGTCAGTGACGGGTTCGGAACTACCTAGTTAAATGACTCACTCGGCAGGTGGCGCTAGTGTGGGTGACAGACATACAGACGAATAGACTGACACAAAGACCGACAGACAGTCAGTAAGTCAAACAGACATATAGATGGACGGATGCATAGACAGACAGACAGACCGACAGACAGTCAGTCAGTCAGACAGACATATGGATGGACGGATGCATAGACAGACAGACAGACAGACAGACAGACAGACAGACAGACAGACAGACAGACAGACAGACAGACAGACAGACAGACAGACAGACAGACAGACAGACAGACAGACGGACTGCGAGGGCGGACGGACGCATGGACGGATGCACTGACGGACGAAAGCAAGAACGAAAGGACGGACAGATGGTCGCAGGCACAGACGGACAGAAGCGTGGACGCTTGAACGGACGCTTCACCCCACTCATCATTCAGTCGGTTGATATGCTGTGAATTTTTTTAGAATATAGCATTCTCGTAGCCATCCAACGCTACACGAAAAATGACAGACGCAGTAGCGACGCCGCCTGAATACAGCAGAGTTCTGTAGCCTACTAGTATACATACACAAGTAGGTACCCACACCGTTGGTAGAGCGACGTCCCTAGTGTGATCTTTCGATGTCATCAGGAGCCTCTTCGTGAGTGAGGAGGTACGCCCATTTACTAGCATATGGAAGAGCAGCACTCGGATAGGTGGAGAGACAAGCCTATGAATGGAGCGTGGCGATAGAAAATGCAAAATGAGTAAAGGCCGACTTTAGATTAGCAAATACTTGTAACTCCGCTATTACAGTATTATTTTGGCACCATTCTGAAATATTATCGCGTGTATACGTGTTCATTGTAGACCTGTGCACAGTTGCGACACCGCAATGAAATATCGACCTCTCGGTTGATATATAACTAAGTTGAATATGTTTGTGGGCATATGATTGGGCGTAGTAGCAGACCTAATTATTGTAGCGAATGGTTTGGTTTTACTGACTTGCTACAAAATGAAAATTTCACGCCGCCACTGTGAGCTGAAGATTCTCTAATCATGGTAGCAGCCATCGGCGTGCCTCCTAAGCTGCACGTGGACAAGTCGTACTCGTACGTGGAGCCACTCTAATCACGTGCTGCAGATTTTCCACGTGATATGCTGCTGCTCAAGAGTAACCATGTGCTGCAGCTGGTCAAGAGTAGCCAGGCCACACCCATCATCGTGACCTCACAGTGGTATGAGCTTGGCGATGGCTGCTTTTCGAGGGTAGTTGTTGTTGAATTACAATGGCAGATCGAGATCAAGTTTTCCTGCTCTGAGCGTAGCAATCACATTCCAATAGCAGATTGGGAGGGTGAATTTGTGTGTGAAGGACAATGGGAGTTGGTATTGCTGTAGTGGACGTACGTAATGCGTCGTGACATCGTAGTATGGTAGAAGCGGGGAACCTGGCACTGCGTTTGCCACCTCACTGCGCGGGGCTACTCTGAGGGCGAGTTTGGTAAACGTACAGGCACCAGGCTTGGTCTTGCTGTTGTAGGCGATAGCACGCTAAGCAGATGCCACACCCTTTGAAATCGGGAGGCAATGTCCGATTAGGTTTTTTGAGCAGAATGAATATGGGTAAAGGCAATTCGGAAAGAAACGATGCGCGAAGAAATAAGGTACTGAAACCCGCGTTGCCTATATGTGAGGGACGTATACGGTTAAGCGATTCCCGTTTTTCGTGCAGTTCTTTCTCGCACATGAGAAATTATTCCTCACTTCCCGTTTCCCCCTCCAGCCGTTCCCTTTATTGCGGATTTCCACAATCGGTCTTCTAAATCACATTCAGGTTCTTATAGAAATGAAAATATTGTAACATGGTCGTGACGTCGACGAAAGAATCAGCCGGCGCGCCATAGGAGAAACTCTTTATTTGGCCGAGCTTGTGGCCGGTAAACAGAAAACCGGACAACCACGATGCACACTGGCATTGGTAGCGGTGAACTCAGCGTCAGCCCTCGATCAACTGACAACAAAGAGTGCTTAGTCATTCATACGTGTATATGCCGTCGAATGTTCGCGCGTTATCGCTACCAGCCACGCATGTTCCAGATCAGTCTGTAATGTTCGCGTTGTGCGCGTAATCACATCGGAATGGCCAGTCGGAATGGCCATGGAACTTACCGTTCTCAGTCCACCAGCGTGGTTTACGCAAGGCAGCACTCGCACGCGCAATGGGGTGATAATAAAGCTTGACAAAGGGTAGTTGGGTCTTAAATTCCCAATACCATCATATGATCACGAGAGACGCCATAGTGGAGGACTCCGGAAATTTCGACCACCTGGGGTTCTTTAACGTTAATATCAACATTTTCGCATACATCGAAAATGCAGTCGTCACTGCCGGTGTTGGATCCCACGACCGCGCCGCCTGGTTAGCTCTGGCTATTATATGCTGGGTTATTATATAGTCTGACTATTAAATACATTTAAAAGCACATCTACGTGATAGCTTACTCATTGCGTTACGCATTCAGATTGTCCGCCTCTTCGAAAATTCCAGTTCCGACATCCGACTCGCACTATATCGCGAGTACAGGCACTCTACTACTACTACTACTACTACTACTACTACTACTACTACTACTACTACTACTACTACTACTACTACTACTACTACTACTACTAATAATAATAATAATAATAATAATAATAATAATATAATAATATAGATCCGAAACCATGATATGATTGTGAGAGACGCTGTATTGTAGGTGCCAGGAAAATTTTGCCCATCTGGTGTTTTAATCGTGCACTGACACCGCAGAGTACACGGGCCTCTACCATTTCGTCTCCACTAAAATAGGACTGCTGCCGGGTTAACCCCCCCCCCCCCCCGACTTCGGTTCAGCAGCCCAGCACCCTAGTTACTGATCCACCGAGACGGAGAAGTTTAAAAAAAAAAGGGGGGGGGGCATTCTTACTCATACGTCCTATTCTTCAGCAGTGGTTTCGAACATTTCTTGTGATTTTGGGTTCTCGCCCAGACGACAACAGGCTTATCTCGGGTGACTTTTTACGCCGAAGAGAACTTTCTTCTCAAGCCGGGTGAGAGCGTTCAAGAGTTCTGTGCAAGGAAGATGGAACCGGACCGAAGCCCCACACTGCCCAATGGCACCTGGCCGACGACGGCGCTTTTCAACGCGAGCAGGAATCACATACAGCTGCGTCCAGTCATCTGCGTCTTCGACGCTAAGTGAGATTTGAACTGTAGGCGCATTGATGACTTCTCCTGGCTTCTACTCTGTAGAAGCCAGGAGTAGCCAGGAGTAGCCAGAAGCCAGTTCAAGCGGGTTACGCATATCATTTGTCTCTATGCTAAATTCTGCGCAAAGAAAAAAACAATGACAGCACATCCACGGGGTGAATGACGAAGTGGAGCGAAGCTGGGTCCGCACGTCGCTGTCGTGTCGCTTCGGCCTCCCGTTCTCGCCCGCCGGTATCTTGTCTGCGCCGGCGCGCAGTTTCACGGCACGCATCTGCCTCACCCGCTCGCACATCGGGGTTCTGTATTCGAACGCGAGCCGCCGCCGTCTTGCGCGTATCATACTTTTTATCAGCAAACCGTGAATCACTTGCTGGCCGCGTCCATCGGTCCGTCCATCCGTCCGTCTGTCCGTTCGTCTGTCTTTGCGTCTGTCTATCCTCTCTGTCTGTCAGTCAGCTAGCTCCTATCACACTAGAGCACGTATCGGACGGACATACAGACGCTTCGCCCCACTCGTCATCATTGGCTTTGTGGATATGCTGTGAATTTCTCGTAGTAGCGACGCCATCTCTCGATCGACACCAAATGGCTAGTCGACACCAAAAAGGCCATAAAATGTCCGAAAGCGTGCATCCATTTTCGGCCTTAAAATGTCCGAAAATAGACGCACGCACGGGTGGACGCCCGGATGAATGGATGGACGTACAGACGAACAAAAAAACGGACGGACGCACAGATGGATAGATGCTTCGGCCCACTAATTATTCACTCCTTAGATATTTTCTTTCTCTTTTTCTTTTCTTTTCTTTTTGTTTTTCTGAAGCGTTTTCTTTTTCTGAGGTTGAAAACATATGGCTGCAGCAGGATCAGTTCGCAGTATCACATTGTAATATTCGCAGCATAAAGAAGAATTTCGATCATCTGCTTTCGTACTTATCACAGCACTCGTTTGAATATGATGTCATCGCTATAACTGAAACTTGGCTTCGAGAAAGCGAATCAGTTCATCTACCCGGCTACGTCATGCTTTCGCAACCTAGAAACAGTGCTACACGAGGAGGGGGCGTGGCGCTATTTATCAAAGACTGTTTTAGTTTCATTCACCTTAGCAATAGCTCATGCTGCAGTTCATCGGCAGAGACTCTTTTTATTCATCTTCAAAATGGTGTTATCATCGGTGTAATATATCGCCCACCGAATTCCAGTGTGGCTGACTTCATTACTGTGATGGAAAGTACCATGATACCCATTGCGGCCTCTAAAGCACCTTTTATTGTCTGCGGTGATATTAACATAGACGTGCCTGGAGATACATGTGATGATTACGTGTTTTTGCTACAATCATTTAATCTGAGAAATGTTATTTTATCACCCACTCGCATAACAGACCACTCGGAGTCGATTATTGATCACGTGTTGTGTAACGCTGACCTGGATGTATCGGCAGGCGTGTACGCTGTTGCTATTGCGGATCACAATCCCACCTTTCTATTTTTACCCCAGAAACACATTTGTGCTCCTGACATACCTGCCATTAAACGTACAACACGTGTCGACTATAATTCCGTGCAAAAGCTACTACAAGGTACGAATTTTGATGCCCTCTATGATGAAGACGTGGACGTCGAGTGTGATAACATTGTAAAATGCATTGTGGATGTCATTGAACGATCAACGCGTAGCTGTTCGCGCCGAAATTATGACCATGCCATATGTCCATGGATGAATAGAAATATACTTGAGGTTTTGAAGCTGAAAAATTTTTACTACGACAAATGGAAAAATAACAGGAGCAATGAATACTACCATCAAAATTTTAAGCTTTACAGAAATAAGTCAGTAGCAATGATAAGAAAATCCAAAAAGTGCTACTATACCAACCTAGTGAAAGAAAATGATGGTAACACGAAGAAGATATGGCAGATTGTTAAAGACGTCACTGGCATGGGTAGCAAAGAACGCATTATACCTGATAATCCAACTCGTGAAGTAGCCGACAACTTTAATGATTACTTTACTAATATTGGTCTTAGCCTTGCGAGGAAGTTCCCTGCTCATATGCCGAATTTAAATGCACCCTGTACTGTTACTAATAATTTCGATCTATGTGATGTAACTGAGGATGACATCCGACAAGTAATTAATAAGTTACCAAGGAACAAAGCAGCTGGCCATGACGCCATATCATCAAGGATTTTAAAGGAGAATATTGATGTTTTGTGTGGTCCCTTATGCCATATATTTAATCATGCATTTTCCTCTAAAACTTATCCAAGTATACTTAAGACCGCTAAAGTAATACCAGTGTACAAATCTGGTGATCGGAATCTTCCGGACAGCTACAGACCAATATCTGTCCTGAGTAGTATTAACACTACGCTTGAAAAACTAATTTCGTCGCAATTAAGGCGCTTCCTGGGTGAACAGAATGTACTTTGTCCCCAGCAACACGGCTTTGTTGCAAACAGGTCCACTTCAACTGCTGTTTCGATGCTTACGCAATATATTAATTCCGCGCTACATGAAAACAACATAGCAATAGCAGTATTTTTAGACATACGAAAGGCATTTGATGCTATTAGTCATTCCATTTTACTGAAAAAAATGCATTCCTATGGGATAAAAGGTAACTCCCTTGATTTTTTTTCTAGTTATTTATCGGCACGCAAACAAAAGGTAGTCATTGGTGACATCAAGTCATCTTACGGTTATATTAAATGCGGGGTGCCACAGGGTTCAGTTTTGGGCCCTATATTGTTCTCTCTTTATATTAATGATGTCCCGCGATCCCTACAGAGGTCAAGGGCACTGATGTACGCGGACGACTCTGTTTTAGTTTTCACAGGACACTCCTTAGCAGATTTACAAAATGACGCGATGACCGATTTATCGAACATTTCGGAATGGTTTGCCAGGAATCAGCTGACTGTTAACTGTACTAAAACAAAGTACATGGTGTTTCACTCTCGTAGGAAACATATTGACGCTCAATCTCTTAACCTAACAATAAACAACGCTCCTATTCAACAAGTTCCTTGTTTTAAATATTTAGGCGTCACTTTTGATGAACATTTACACTGGCATGAGCAAGTACAGAGTGTGTGCGCAAAGGTAGCCTATGGCTGCTATTCTCTAACAAAAGCTCGCCAATATTTTCCACAGGCTATACTTCGCACACTCTACTTTTCATTGTGTCATTGTCACATAGGTTACTGTCTGGAATCGTGGGGTGTGACGTACAGCAGTTATCTAAAAACTCATGAACGACTTCAAAAGCGTACACTGAAAATCATAAGCCAAGGTGAATCAGTAAGTAATATTTTCCAAGCACAACGCATTCTCTCGGTTCCGATGTTGCGTGACTACAAAATTGCCGTTTTAGTAAATAACATAATTAATAGAAATTCACCTTTGCCTGCTGATCTTTTTTCAATTCCTAAGCGCAATACGCGACATGCTTCGAATGGTAATTTCAATCTGCCCAAATGTTTTAATGTTTACGGAGAAAGACTGATACAGTTTAATGGAACAAAAATATGGAACATGGTCCCCCTAGAGATTAAAACGGCACGTAATTTCAGCATGGCATGTAAATAATTTTTTCTGTGGAGTCAAGACATGTAAGAATGTGTGTGTTTGATTCAATTTTCATTTTTTTAATAAGTGCCTATCTATAGAAACTATCTGCAAGCTAATAAGTATGCATATCTGCAGGAAAAAATGTATTACTGTGTTATCTGTATTATATGATTGTTTTTTTATTTTTTTATGTTGTTACCTCAGAGCTGACCTGTACACTTTTTTATGTTGCACATTGTATTGGACCGTCCACTAGCCACTTTAGGCTATCGGTCCAAATAATCCCTGTAATTGCATATATCTATTCATGAAAATAAAGTTTCATTGATTGATTGATCGATTGATTGATATGCTGTGATTTTTATCATTTATAATGCAAGCAACTTCCTTTAGTGTCGTACCATTTGTATTTTTCAGCGTATATGCTTTTCATTATATGCACAAGTAATACCCTCTACGGCCGGTTCAAGAACTAACGAGAGGTGACTACACACAATCACGACGGGATGCTCAATCCACGCCTTAAGGAGCTTCTCTCCTACAGAAACGACCACGTGTCTGCATGCTTCTTTGCAATTGTCGTCAAACGGCATTAGTCTTCTGTCTGGAGGGGCGCTGCGTAAGATATGGAATTCATCTGGCAGTAATGTCTGGAAACAGGAGCTTGTACAGGACCCTGCGCCTCTGGCAGGTGGCAGCAACATGTCTTAAGCAGAGTGCTTTTTCATGCATAGCGTCCCATTTGCAGTGAAGCGTACGTCAGACGTAATTATTCTAGGGCGTAAAATTACCAAAAATTTATGACTACGTATCAATGAATTTTCCAGAAAGGAACACGTAATACGGCTGCATTGCCGTTGCGCCTCGGTTATCCGCCATATTTGCTTTTTTATCGACAATGTGCAGAAGTCTGAACGCGTGCAGCCACCTGATCAAGATGGCTGGCCGTTGAGGAAATGATTTAACTTTGGCCAGGTGACTGAATCGTTTCGGGTGATAGACAGAACAATATTTCTGCGTTTCAAGTATTCCAAGAAAAACTATTCTAAAAAAAATTGTCAGATCACACGTGCTTTGAGAGTTGGTGTAGTTCGAAGCAGCCAACATGAAATTTCACACATCGCCTTGTTTTCGTCTTTTGAGGCAAATTAAATTTTGTGATGACGTGAAGTTCCCTGTTGCATGTTTCTCATAGCAAGCATGTACGATTTGGGTAATATCATGACCATAAAACGTATATTCTCAATACATAAAATGCACGACCAGTGAGTTATGTTCGTCCCGGACTCATGTATACCCAACCAATTTTGCTAAAAATCAGTTTAATATGGCTGGCATCCCACCAGGTTAGTGTTGTGCTAATCATGCCGTACTTGAAATACATGGCATGACTTTCATGTCATCTGTAATTTGTAATCCTTCTACAGTCATGCAAGGAAATACAACTTTGGCGTACATCAAGCCAGTGAAACTGCTTCGACCTCACCATAAGCCTCGTATGTAAATCTATGCTGCAGTACAAGATATACATGTCTTTATTTTCATACCAGAACGTAGCACTTTTGGTTTTCACAAAGTGACGTCACACAATACCAATTGTGGCGTATATTGAGCTATAGTCGTACTGCAGCAAGCACACTGTGAGCACTGCTGTATATCATGGCCCAGAGGACATGCACTTAATTATTTTCATGTCACGACCTGTCATTTGTGTTCATACTAGAGTCAGCTAGTGCACTATGAGCGTGGCAGGGTAAATCATTCTGTACGTGTGATGATTTTCATGTTACGAACAACCCATATGGTTATTTATACAATCATGTCCAGCAACGCCAATTTGGCGTATATCCATTTAATTAGGCGGACACGTGCTCCACCATATTCGATCAGGTAAACGCGCCGTACATTATAAGCATGTCATGATTTGCACGTTCGAGCCTCTCACCTATGTTCGTCATTCACTCTGCCAAATTTGGAACATGTCGAGCTAAATAAACGGTCCCAAGAGCACGAAGACCATGACATGTAAATCATGCTGATGGTCATGTATTTAATTAATTTTATTTTATAACCGGTAGGTTATGTTCGTCATACAGTCATGCTAAGCCATACCAATATTAGTATACGTCTGATAAACGGAAAGACCGCGAGAGCACAAAGTCGTAGGGGGCTAGACACAAAGATACGTTCATCACCATAGTTCGCTAAAATATGTTTCGCAGAAAAAAAAATACTCTTCACTTCAGAGAGTTGCGTGATTTGTAAGAAACAATCGATGACCAGGAGAGCAGTAGAATTTACAGCCATCTGAAGGATAAAAATGATAGCTTCTTATAAGTGCACTTGACGGAACTCTGCCACTAATGCCGTTGGGGGGCTGCATTGCACGATGCATCAGCAAGCAGAGAAATGGTAGGTAGTAGCCATATTCGTCAAACTTTCGTACGCTCGTTTAATGTTTGACTTCACGTGGGTTGAAGACACTTGGCCACGGGAGGATAATTAGCAAATCTTCGGAAGTCACGCTTCACCATTTTAACCATTTTATGCTCAGCAATTCGAATCGAGTCACGAAGCTCACAACGGTCTGTTCTTTCATTCGAAACAAAGTGAAACAAAGCAATAAACAAAGCCACTTGTGCGTTTGAGTTCCGCAAGCACGAAGACTAGGCACACTTGTCCATTACCCATCATTCCCCTAGACAAATTTTTCTACTACCCATTATTACCATGGTAGCTGGACGATCGCAGTGCCAGAGTCCCCTGCCGTTAATATTAAAAAACTCGAGAGTAAAAAGGTTTTGTTACTTAAGGCAATGAATGCAATAGTTTCTGCGTGTATGGCGCACAATACGCTTCTGGACCATAAGATGAATCCAGTTTCCAAATTACGTTGTATGAGCGTTAAATGCATACATCGCGGTCACCGAGGCAGCCTGTTCTCGAATTCTGCTGCAACGACGGAATCTAGGTGGCTTTCGCAACACGTCCACTTGATGGCTACACGGCTACTCGCAGGTACTGGCGGCTCCAGGAGCCGTACCTGCACACTCTTCTGCCGATGTACTACTGCTCGGCGATTGTCGTGTACGGCTACGCCACTTACTTGGACGGCTCGATCGTGTGGAAATACCCGACTGCTGTACCCTACCTGCAAGCTCTGCTCAACATGACGAACAGACGCCAACTCTCGGATCACAACAACAACATCACCGTGTACTTCACCCTCGGTGGAGAGCGCGAAGACAGCATAAACTTGTCCTTTGTGGCTGGGCACCCTGTCATTCGGCAGTACCTGATATATTCAGGTTTCTTCTCCGTAGCTAAGTAGCGGCAAAATACAGCTGCTATATACCTTCCTCTTGAGGAATAGTGGCAATCTACCTGTCATAATTTGAGAGTGCTTGTCGAATGGTAGGTGTAACCTTAAGAGAGAAGAAGAGAGCAGAGTGGATTAGGGGACAAACGAAGGTTAAGGATATTATAGTTGAAATAAAAAAGAGGAAATAGACATGGGCCGGGCACGTAGCGCGTAGACAGGGTAACCCCTGGTCATTAAGGGTAACTAACTCGATTCCCAGAGAAGGGAAGTGGGTTAGGGAGAGACAGAAGGTTAGGTGGGCAGATGAGATTAAGAAGTTTGCGGGTATAAATTGGCAGCAGCAAGCACAGGACCGGGATAACTGGCGGATCATGGGAGGGGCCTTTGTCCTGCAGTGGACGTAGTCAGGCTGATGATGATGATGATGATGACGATGATGATGATGATATATTCAGTGCAACGGGAGATCAGGAACGCCAAGCAGCCATGGGAGGTGAGCGTTCACAAGGGTTTCAGGAACTTCGATTCCGACACAAATAGAAAACACATGAATGGTTCAAAATGATAATTACGGTGAAGCTAAGTGCGGCGCTGAGGACCTGAAAATCACATTACTTAAGCATTTTACCTTTGTAGTGTTTCAACGATTACGACAATACAAGTGGACATGTTTAAGAAGAGATTTTCGCCGAGGTAAAAACATGTGCTTATGCGTGAAATATTCTCACAGCATGAGGCACCCTTTTCGAACGAAGAGGCACATAAACGAGCCCTCGTCACTGGCTGGATACACGTGCACATCTCAAAATTACTCGTCTCATATGAAGGGAAATCGAAACACCTAATTTCCTGCGCTCACATGTTGCACTTCAAAGTATCGTTATATAGTCGATGCATTTTGTCACGTTTCGTGTTGTAAACTATCTGACATGCTTTGGTTAGCTATCAGTACTGAAGTTTGCCACGGTTGCATATCTCGTTCATGAACAGCTGCTTTTGGGGTTAATCACGCAGGCAGTAAATGTGGACTGGAATTTTCCGGGAGACAACTGCAACACTCTTATCGGCCATTACGTCAGCTCCTACTATAAGCTGATCTACGAGTTAAAAAGCTCACCCTTCAACGTAATGATTAGCATTTCACCAGTTAAGGATCGGCTGAGCGCCTACGGCCTGGGCGTGGGCACCGGCATGGTCGATTACGTGATAATCAAGACGCACGCGCACATTGTGCCCCCATCTCTGTTCAGTGTGGTCAGGTGCAGCGGCGACCAACTCGTCACGGCTGACGTCTTCAACAGGGCGCTCGGCATGCTGCCCAAAATGGAGGACCAGTTTCGCTTGGGATTCATCATTTCGGTACGTGATGCGCGGCCAGCGCATGTTTGATTGCTGAAGAGGTAAACTGCGGTCTCAGTGATAGGAAACAATACGAAAAGCATGGCCGACGTCACCCCTTCAATTGTCACAGATCAATCACCTTTTTAATAGCGGAGCTGCTTAGGCTTCAGTTGTGTCAATGCCGGAGACTGCTTGAAACTGTGCGTAGCCCCAGAAGATCAAAGCGGAAACATAGCCATGTATAGATAGCACTACAAGGGGTTTGGAAGTGATGTGAGGGTGAGGAGGAAAAGCAGGAGAGGATTCATTATAATCGCCCCGCCGTGGTGTTCTAGTGGCTAAGGTACTCGGCTGCTGACCCGCAGGTCGCGGGTTCGAATCCCGGCTGCGGCGGCTGCATTTCCGTTGGAGGCGGAAATGTTGTAGGCCCGTGTGCTCAGATTTGGGTGCACGTTAAAGAACCCCAGGTGGTCAAAATTTCTGGAGTCCTCCACTACGGCGTCTCTCATAATCATATGGTGGTTTTGGGACGTTAAACCCCACATATCAATCTATCAATTCATTATAATCATAATCATCGGCCTGACGACGCCCGTTGCAGTACAAAGGCCTCTCCTATGTTCAACCAGTAATGACGTAAGATGGAGGACCACAACATAGCCATGTACAATTAGCTAAGGGTGGCCATAAAAAGCGAGAGTGAAGGAAATTGAGGATGCTGATCATGATGAATGAAAGGTAGAAGAGGGAGGAGAAAGAGAAAGTATGTAGTCTTGGACACGCTCGGCGATAACTTTTCTTGGCAGCAGTGTGGAAGCTACAGAAACGAAGCGCACCTTCGCACTGCGTCAAAAAGCAGTAATCGGGTTTACTGATGTTTTTTTTCGATTTGTCTCGCTGAAATGCTCTTTCTTTTTGTGAGAATGAAACGGTTGCGGGAACCCTCGTACGCGAAATGCGGTTATTTTCACTTTGCGGAAAAGCCATCCGCTATTTTTTTTTCATCCGTTCCACGCGCTTCCCGCACAGCCGCAACGCACGTGCCGGAACTCCTACCACACGTAAGCGGGGGACAAATAAGCCAATTGGCGACGCTGCGGAGGGTGAAAGAGTGTCGCCAATTGGCTTATTCGACCCCCGCTTACGTGTGGTAGGAGTTCCGGCACGTGCGTTGCGGCTGTGCGGGAAGCGCGTGGAACGGCCATTAGCACTACCTTTTGAGCATGCCCTTCTTCCAAAGTATGCATGCATGGTTTATGATTTATGACGAAGTGGGCCAGTGTGCAGCCGCAAACGCGCTGTTTAGTTCTGCAACAAAATTATACTGGTCGTATGACACTAACGCGTCAACGATGCGAGCGAGAAACACCGAAATCGGCCGCGAGCTGCCGTAATACATACGGAGCAATACGAATCTGCCGAAGCTCCGCTTCTGTAGTCTTCACTCACATGTTACGATGAGTTGTCACGTAGTATAGTATTGTTGCGAGTGACTGTGTTTATTTACAGATGAGGTGAAAAGACGTTGCGAAATAGCAGCGTACTTCTGAGACAGGCGAAGAACGCTTCCACCCAACCACACAGTCCAGGCGCCGCTCCACTACTCTTCTTCTTCTTCCGCGTCCCGTAGGCTCGCGCATCTTCGCGCATCTTCGTGCATCTTCGTAGGCTCGCGCATCTTCGGGCGCCTGGACTGTGTGGTTGGGTGGAAGCGTTCTTCGCCTGTCTCAGAAGTACGCTGTTATTTCACAACGTCTTTTCACCTCATCTGTAAATAAACACAGTCACTCGCAACAGTTTGGTGGAAGGTGCCGGGTACATCGATCTGGACGACCCAGTTCTACCAATTTTGCGACGGAGCAGACGCTTGGCAGGCTTGCCACCACAGCTACCAGACATGGAGGACGCGGGAGCAGGCCATAACAACCTCGTTGCTGATGAGCAACACGCTCACCCGCCAGGACAAGATCGCTGCGGCATGCCGGAACGTCAGCCGAGGACCTTTTCGGGGCAGCCGGATGACGATGTTGACGACTGGCTCAAGCACTACCAAAGAGTGAGTCGCAGCAACCGCTGGAGCACTGCTAAGCAGCTCGAGAACGTGGTGTTTTTTCTCGTCGGCACCGCGTCTCTTTGGTTCGACAACCATGAGAGTGCATTGACCACATGAGACATTTTCGTGGACGAGCTGAAGAGATGTTTTGGTGACTCAACAGCTAAGGTCAAGCAGGCGGAGCAAACGCTTTCACGCAGAGCTCAGTCACCTGGCGAAACATGCACCACCTACATCGAGGCCGTCTTGAAGCTTTGCGGAATCGTGAGTGCGACCATGTGTGACGAAGATAAGGTAGGTCATGTCCTCAAGGGCATCGCGGAAGACGTGTACAATTTCCTTATCACTAAGGAAGACTTATACACACCTTCCGACCTAAGGAGACACTGCCGAGCGTTTGAAACCCTAAAGAGGAGGAGAGTCCTACCAAAATTTGGACGTCTTGACAACGTGCCCACGATTGCAAGTGTCAACCTTCCATCGCAGGACGAGATCTCTTCTCTTATAAGACGAGTGGTCAAGGAAGAACTTGCTCAACTGCAAGCTGTGGACACCGCTAGTGTCTACCATCAGTGTGCATTCGACCAACGGCCCCGTGAACCACTGGTACCTCGGATGCGACAGAGCTACTTTGAGCCTCGCCCGAATTACACCGATCGGTTCGAACGGAGGAGTGAACGACCACTCGGAATCCAGGAACGCAGGCAAGCTGCGTCACAGCGATTCACTCCTCGACCACCATCGCCCGGCTTTTATCAACCGACGAGGTTTACTTCACCGGGGACGACTAGACGCGACACCCGTACTTGCTACAACTGTGGGCTACCTGGACACATCGCTAGGTACTGCTACCGTCGCCAGCAGCGAGCTCCACGTTTCAACGTGTACACGCCCTATGTACCTGCTGGCGAGTCTCGACCATTTCAGGGCTCTTTCCAACAGCAACACGCAGCACGTGCTGACTCGCCTTGCTCCGACCGCAGCGTTACCCCACCACCAGCACGCCAACAGCGATCCCCGTCTCCGCGTCTCCGCGTCGCCGCTCGGGGACGCCACCACCACTGGGAAACTAACTGGTGCGACCAATGGGGGCGAGGCCGCAAAATCATCTTCCGCAAGACCCCCTTGTGTTGTAATGGTTGAGAACAAAGTGAGTGTTTTTGTAGACAATGTGAGTACTGTTGCACTAGTTGATACCGGTGCTGCCGTTTCCATAATGAGCATGTCTTTTAAAAATCGCCGAGGGACGAAAGTAATGTTTGCTTGGAATCGGAGTGCTACGTTCCGCGGCGTAGGGGGAGAAACGTTGAGCCCTGTTGGAGTTTGTTCTGTTTTACTTTCTATAGGAAATCAAACGTTTCGAGCGGAACTAACGGTGCTTGCACGAGCGACCCATGACGTCATTCTAGGTATAGATTTTTTGCGGGAATGTGGTGCAACTCTAGATTGTGGTAGTGGTGGGATTATTTTTCGTCCCGTGTTGCCGCCTCCATTGACAAAAGATACCATTGATGACTGCTTGGAAGTGTTTTCCGTGTCTGAAGACGTCTGCTTGGCCCCACATACCGCAATGTTTGTGCGTGTAAACTCTTCGCGTTCTTGTGCGGGTTCTTACTATGGTTTAGCCGAGCCGAACTTCAGTAACGCCCTTAAGAAAAACGTTATCGTGCCTCGTTGCCTCGTGCTCATCGTCGATGGTTGTGCCGATTTGTGGACTGTGAACGTTTCCGCGCAGCCCATATATCTGCCTGCAGGACTTAAATTGGCAAGCTTTCAAGAGCAAAGTACTCTTACCATACGGTCACTCCAACTGTCGGTGGAGGTAAAGAAACCCCACGCCAACTCGTACCGCGACTATTCTGCCAGCATTGACCGTATGATTAACAAGTCACTTCCATCAATTGAACGGTCCCTGCTGCAGGAGGTGATCACACGCTACGCCTCAGTCTTTGACTTTGCCCAAGACGAGACGTCTACCGTTACGCCACCGTCTTCACGTACGCAACAGTATATTAAGGCAAAGTAGTGGCAAACTGAACAGAGGATGAAGACTGACGTGAGGGTATGGAGGAATAAAGACGGTAAAGCATTGCCGCTCATAGTGTAGCATAGAAAGAGGCGGAAATGAGAAGTCAGAGCGAGGTTATATTATGGGGATGGACGTCAAACTCTGGAGTTTTGCGGACACGCAGCGCCACCTGTCGACACTGTTTTGAGTAGTGCAAAGCCCGACTTCCTTGCACAATTTGCTGCGCAACCAGGTGCAACTACGGCGTACGAAAGAACGATTGAGCTAAGTAATAGATGTACTTGAGGCGTGCATGCAATGAGGCGTGCATGCATCGATTTCGTGCGTCTAATTCTGTGCACGCGTCTAATCTGTGTGTGCACACACGCACAGATGGACAGATGCATTACCTCCGAAAGCAATGAACCAGTGTTACCGGGCTGCGGTTGCAGGTAGCTCCGGAGACTTTCCTTGCCCCGGCCGCCCAGCTGGGAGCTCCTGTCCTCGGCACAATGCAGTGGGACAACCACACGCGTCAACCCGGTCGGACGAGCTACGCGTCCATGTGCCAGGAAAAGCCTACGATCAGAACGAGCATGCACCCGCTGTGTCTCATGGTCGCCGCCAAGTAGACAGCTAGACCGTGCACGTAGGCGATCTTCATGAATGCTTAGCTAGTGCGTTACATACATACATACATACATTTGGCCCCGAAAAGGACCACTTACACACACACACACACACACACACACACACACACACACACACACACACACACACACACACACACACACACACACACACACACACACTCACACTCACACTCACACTCACACTGACACACTCACTCACTCACTCACTCTGGGCACTTGCGATAATCCCGGACATCGTTAGGCTTTTCGAACCATGCGATGCTCGAGGCTTTTTCTGTGGTTACTGACGATTACGAGATTATGACTGTAAAATGTTCTTCGGGTATTTTTTCTGTGGTATACCGCCCCCCCAAATGTAACATGTGCAACTTTTTTACGTTTTTAGACACTTTCCTGTCGTGGGTCAATGAAAATGGTTACAATCTTACTATCGGGGGTGACCTAAACATTGATATGCTAACTTCCAGCCCCCAACGTCTTGAACTTTGCAATATCATGGAATCAAACGCATTTAAAAATGTTATAAAACACCCCACTCGATTTCATGCCCAATCCTGCACACTTATCGACGTCATTATAACAAATAGCACAAGTGCACCTCTTTGCTCGGGTGTCCTTAAGACACATATTAGCGACCATTTGCCTGTTTACTCAATTTTAAGTCAAAAGAAGCTTCAACTTAGGGATGCAAAGCCACCGCCTACCCCATTCCGGTACATATGTCCTAGCACAATTGATATGTTCGCTGCATATATATCCAAGATAAAATGGGACGCTGTTTTCCGTGAAACTGATGCAGACACAGCGTATAATGTTTTCATCGAACGTTTTAGTGAAGCCTACAACAAGTGCTTTCCGCTCAAAGCAAAACGCAGACCACGCAAGGCAAGAAAGCCTTGGATTACTTCGGAATGCCTTCAAGCTATAAAAGTAAAAAATGCACTTTACCAGAAATTTCTAATATCTAGAGACAAAGAAGACTTGAAGACATTTAGAAAACATAGAAATACTACAAACTCCTTATTAAGGAAAAGCAAACTTGAATATTTTAGCAACCTTTTCAGCCCTGAAAAAACCAAAACGTCCGAAGCCATCTGGAAAAAGTTAAACATGTTGCTCCACCCACACTCGGATGATAGCACATACCCGACTAAACTCATTGTAGACAACCGCGTTCTAACTGGTGATGACCTTGCTGAAGCTTTCAATAAATTCTTTACCTCTATTGGAGAGAGCTCGCACGACAATAATTTTGCGCGATTCATGGGTTCGCAAGTAGGCGAAAGTGCATTTCTATTTCCAGTGACTACACAGGAGGTTACGGCAGATTTCATGTCACTAAAGAATAGCAGGTGTTGTGACGTAGACGGCCTGGAAATCCGTCCAGTTAAGCATGTTATTCATGTCATATCTCCTATTTTAGAATACATCATTAACTTAATCTTCTCATTGGGCACGTTTCCTAGTCGTCTTCAGATAGCCAAAGTTTCTATTATTTTCAAAGGTGGTGACAAAAATAGCATGACCAATTACAGACCAATTTCTATTTTACCTGTATTTTCTAAAGTAATTGAAAAGTTGTTACATAAACGAATAGTGTCATTCTTAACCAAGCACCACATTATGACGCCTTTTCAATTTGGTTTCACAAAGCAGCGCTCAACAGAAACTGCCCTACTAATGCAAAAAGAAATCATACTCGATGCATTTGAAAAGGAAATATATACACTTGGAATTTTTGTAGATTTCTCAAAAGCATTTGACAGAATCAACCACATTACATTAATTAAAAAACTAGAACACTGCGGTTTTCGGGGGAACTTTATAAGTGTCATAAAAACCTATTTGAAATACCGACAGCAAAAAGTAGATATAAATGGCTACGCATCTAGTTTTAAAAAACTGTCACATGGCGTGCCCCAAGGAAGTATTCTGGGTCCCCTGCTTTTTAATCTGTATGTGAACGACTTGACAAACATCGATAACAATACAACATTTATTATTTATGCAGATGATACCAGCTTATTTTTTAAAGACTGCGATTTGCATGAACTAGTTGACAAAGCAAATAGTGTCTTGAAACTGCTGCACATTTGGAGCATAAGAAATTCGCTAATTATAAACACCTCAAAAACAAAATCTGTGCTCTTTCGTCCAATAAATAAGCCCGTAAACTGCGATTTATCATTAGTGATTGGCTCAGAATCTATAAGGATTGAACCGATAGTGAAAACTCTGGGAGTTTTTTTCCACGAAAACATGCTATGGAAGGATCAGGCTGAGTTTGTCCATGCTAAACTTTCTCGTACTGTAGGTATCTTATCGCGCCTACGTTTTCTCTTGCCACAAAAAATTAAACTCTTACTATATAATTCGCTATTTTTATCTACATTAAGCTATTGCTATCTAGTATGGGGCACCACATCGGAAAAGAACTTAGGCCGAATATATAGATTACAGAAAAAGGCTGTGCGCATAATTACAGGTGTTCCTCGCGATGAACATTCCAAACCCATTTTCGAAGCCCTTAATTTACAACCAATGCCTGAGATATACAATACAATTTTAATGAAGCGATATCGTACTTCCTTAAAGAATCACGACTCTTTTCTTACTGATTTAGCGCGTTTGACACCCTATACCTGCCCCTATAGCACACGAGCTACCGATGACTGGAAAATTCCTTACACACGTACTAACTATGGTCGCCAGATGATGAGCTACTTACTGCCACTAACCTTAAACAGTTTCTTACAATAAACCATTTATACTGCTCCGTTCTGTAAATGTTTTTCAACGTGTTAATAAAATGCAAATCGGCATGACCTTGAAGTACATGTTTTGATATTGTATAATAACTGATGATCTCATGCTGCTGTTGCTGTTGCTATGTTGTCAAATGGTGCGAAAGCCTTCGTCAAGCCTTAATGGCTTTTTGCTTTCGCCCCACAGCATCACTGTTGTGACTTTTGTAATGTCTCCTGTGATGTCGGAATAAACTGAATTGAAATTGAATTGAATTGATTCGCACCTAACGTTGCTCGCACATCGTTTTTGTTACGTCACGGGCTCACCCCTACAGAATGTAGGGGAGGTACTTGTAGTATGGGGTGTTCACGTTCATTTCCATCAAAACAAAAACAGTAATGCATCGATGAATTCGAATGTTACATGAGGTAATGCAAGCAGCTCAGTCCTTCAACATTCTACCTGGCGCCAGTCAATACGCTGTCATGAAGGAACGCCAGTCCCTCAGCGAGGGAAGCCACCTTCGTGCTTCAGTTCAAACTGATGCAAACGTATACACACCTGCGAGCCGTCGGATGTTTCTCGGTGTACAGATACGGCGTCCGCTACAGCGGGCGAACGCTCCCGGCTTTCCAAAGTACCCACCTCCTACGTGTGCGTCCAGCAGCACCAATGTACGCCCTTTCACGCGACGGAGATAGCCAGCTCGTTTCATCTGTGCCTAACCCCTGTATTCTAGAACGTCCCTTCACTCAACGCTTCACCTGCAATTGAGAAAGCCAATGGGAGCGCCATCTCTAGGCACGGAAAGTCACTGCATATCAGAGATAATCTTCAGCGTTTCTTCAGCAGCGCGGCGTCATTTTGAGCCGAGCTGCGGCGCAGTCCTCAACTCTGTCAAGTGAAGGGTGAATGTCGAGTCGAACAGCGTTTGCGAATACGGGGGTGAGTCATCCTCGTCAGAAGTGCTCGCGAGCTTTCGCTCACACGTGGTAGTTACTAAGTGCTAATCAGTGTAATCAGTGTTATCGATTGAGAATTTACACGGATTGTGGCGGTGATGTCACTGACTAGAAGGCACCTGTAGTGTCCCCATGATTACTTTTGTAACACTGTGGCTTGCAAATGTTCACGCATTATACACGATTTTTCGTGTGCGCTCACCGCCTTTTCGGACTGAGAACGTTGCAGTGTTACATCCGCATCAAATAAGCAGCACTACGGTGATCTACCACGCGTTAAAACGCTTGGGCTGATACATTGAACGTTTCGTGGCCATGGTTATTTCATACTATGACACTGAAAACCGGAAAAACAGATTATCAGCGCAAGATGGCGGCTATTATGAAACGAAAATAAAATCGTGTGTAGAAATCAGTTCACCGCACCAGAAACGCTGAAAAATTAAAACACTTGATACAGATGCTGCCTTTTCTCTACCCCAGGTGTCCGATGTATGCGATGTCTCTCGAATAAGTGCAAATTGCCTTATCCTAATTGTACTTTTTGGACAAAGACGACAGCAGGGTTCTGTGTAGGAATGAATAATCTGCGAGGCATGGGTAAACTTCGATGTCAGCAAGACGTTATGAGCAGTATTGTAGCGGCGAGAGAAGAGGAGACGTGAGATGACGTCGAAGGCGGCCGATGGGGCCGTGCCGATCTCGCCACTTTATTGCAGGCCTGAAGAGGAGCCGCGTCGGCTACCAGCGTCCGCCACGCCAGGCGTGTCAGCTCGTTCTCATCCTCGCGCAGCTCGAGCTCGCATCAGCTGCGCGAGAGGCGCGGCACGGTGATTGAAAAAATGATGATGCTGATCATGCACTACAGGGCTCCCCCCCTAGCGCTTTGCGCGATTTGAAGTGTATATAACAAAGAAAGGGAAAGACACTATATACATGAATGACAATCCGCAAGGTGTCCGTTTAGGAAGTCCAGTTTGTCAACGTGTAGTGACCATCGAGAACCAGTGGGTCTCTGGTGGGCGACACTGGGAGTTGCGCAGAGGACGAAGGAGGAAGTGCCGGGTCACTGTGGTAGCCGACAAGCGGGTCTCATGGTGACCTGGTCGGACAGGCCGAGAGTGGACCGTGTGTCGCGAGGTCATGACAGGATGGTGGGTGACAATGTTGGCGCTGGGTGCAGAGGACACTATACTACCGCCCGTCGAGATTAGAGGTCCCGACAGGGCCCCATGATGGTGGTGGTGGTGGTGGTGATGGTGGTCATGCGCCAGTATCTGCGGCTGGGTGAACGTCGGTATCTGCACCAGGAATTAGTGCTGGTCTGTCTGGAACGCACCCAGTGTGGGCTGGGCCAGCATGGTCTGCGTGGGCAGCATGGCCTGCAGCTGTTGCAGCGTCAGTGGCTGTCCCGGGACTATGGCAAACGAGGGGGGTGACATCATGCGTGGCGGTGCCAGAAAAATGTTGGGCCTTGGCCCCAGGTTCTGTGGGATGACAAGCGTCGGGGTGCCAGGCGGTCCTGGATGTCCCCCATGGGGCCTGGGCCCCGTCTGAGGTCCCAGGGTCAGGCCCGTAGCATGGGGTGGCTGCAGGGCCAGCTGGACCCCATCTGTCCCAGAGAGCTCTGGGTCTGCCCCGATGCGCCTTGTATCAGAATCGGGCTGTGGCCCAGGCCCGGAATGTACTGGTTCAGCAGGAAAGTGCCCTGCGCAGGTCCAGCCGGAAACATGCCCGGCTGCGCTGCCGCGGGGTTCCCGGTGAGCAGCGGACTCCCCGTGTTGAGCCCCATCGCGGCTCCGCGCTGCGCCGTGGTCGCAGGCTGCGGCGCCAATACAGGCGTGGGCCGCGGTGTGGCCTTGTGCTGGGCCGCCCGGGGAGACTGGGACCGGGTGGTCGCCGCTGCCGAAGGCGTGGTCATGTTCGCGCTGCCGCTCGACAGCTTGGGCAGGATCTGTGGCTGTTTCGGCTGGATGACCCGGGGGGCACCAGAGGTGCGAGGACTGGGGCTGGCCGAAACCACCTGTGCGACGCCGGGTCTCGACGCAGGTGCCTGCTGCGGCGCCACGGGCAGAGGGGCGACGGTGGCAGTTGCTGTGGTGGTTGCCGGTGTCAACGCCGACGATGAGGGCAGGCTCTGGCTCCGCGCAGGCACGGCGCTGGGGCCCGTCGTAGACCACGAAACAGAGACAGGGACAGGGGCGGGGAGCGGGGACGCCGAGTGTGGTCTGCTGCTGGCCGGGTAGGTGCGAGTGGAATGTGTCGAGGCACCCGGCAGGCCATTGCTGGCACCAGTGGCAGGTGGCGGAGCGGCAGGGGGCACCGTCGAGGAGCTGACCAGCAGCTGCGGCGAGGAGGAGGCCGAGACGTCTGAGCTGGTGGTCGCGGAAACGGCGAGGGCCACGGTGTCGCGTGCCGTCGCTTTCCTCTCGGAGGGAAGGTCAGTCGCAGTGGGGAAGTCTTCTACCTCGCGGTCGTGATCAGGTGCAGGAGTGGATGTTTCTGCGACCGGATCAGGTGTAGAAGTAGTCGAAGCTGGGGTACCGAGGTAGCGGTCAATGGAGGGCTGCGGACCGGTTCGTACCTTGCTCTGCGACGCCGGGGAAACCTGCCTGGTGCGGGTAAACGGAAGCGGACGGTATGTGTTGCCGCTGCGGGCGAGCACCGCAGTGCAGAGGGCATCGTAAGGCTGCGGGCTGGTGCTTGAAGTGGCAGCGAGATGGCGCAACTCTACCGGTAGGGCGTCGAGAAGAATGGCGTGCATCAGCAGCTGGTCCGTGACGCCATTCACCGCAATAACGGCGTCGAGTTGCATAAACCATACCTTTGGGTAGGTCGATTGGAACGGCGGCACTGGCGGGCAGAGTTGCGGGAACATGGCAGCGGGCCGTTCGGCGAAGGGCGTGTTCTCCGGGTCACCAATGTAGCGGCGAGAGAAGAGGAGACGTGAGATGACGTCGAAGGCGGCCGATGGGGCCGTGCCGATCTCGCCACTTTATTGCAGGCCTGAAGAGGAGCCGCGTCGGCTACCAGCGTCCGCCACGCCAGGCGTGTCAGCTCGTTCTCATCCTCGCGCAGCTCGAGCTCGCATCAGCTGCGCGAGAGGCGCAGCGCGGTGATTGAAAAAATGATGATGCTGATCATGCACTACAGTATCCTTTGCACCAAGTTAGCCAGCAGGCCATGCGCGAGCAAGGCGAGTGGCAAACGAGCACGTGTCCTTCCAGCACATTGCATTGAGATATTTCCTTATTAATGTTATCATCGTCCCGAAACCGCAGTGTGATTAGAAAGACGCTGTAGCGGAGGGCGTCAGAAATTTCGACCACCTGGGGTTCTGTAACGTGCACCTAAGTCTACAGGCACACAGGCCTCAAACATTTTTAGGTCAGGCAAAAATGTTTGAGTGCAGGCGATAAAGTACAGGCAATAAAGTACACCAAAAAGTGCAGGCAATAAAAGTACAATAAACTTTTTCATAAGGGCGGGATTCCATCCCGCGACCTTCAGGTTAGCAGGCGAGCGGCGAAATCAATGGAGCACTGCGGCGGGGCGAGATAATTCACTTGGCGCAATACTTTAACAACCTTGCAACCGAAAGATGGCGGCCAAAGAAAGAGGAATATCATTCAGAGAATTGAGTGTCGCTCGCGTTCCATGTTTTACCGTCTGTCATGGCAAAAAGTTAGTCTATTATGTGTTCGCGTGAAACAAATAGTGCATGAAGGCAGTCCTCTTGTTCTTTTTTTTCTCATTCAATTTTATCAATCCCGTAGTGCTCCCAAAAGCTTTGTGCAACCGAAATGGTTCTGAATGGCCTCCGGGATCGGGGTAGTTGCAAGCTTCCTGAATGCCGCGAGTTTTTTCAACGCCTTTAGGCAGAGTAGCTAGTATGAGGAGGTGTTAAAGTTGAGCAGTGTTTCCCTTGCCTGCATGGAGGCGCCACCTTGCGCGATCTCTCCGTTAAGCAAAAACATAGCATGACAGTCGGAGGCGCTGTCAGCTAACATGGAGGAGACAGTTGCAGGCCACTGCGGCGGAAGCTTGTGAGCTTCTTCGGCATTCCACGTAGATTTGCGAGTACTTTGTGTTAGTGTGCGTTGAAACAAAAGGCGTCTGCGACATTAAGAAAGCTCGGGGAGCGTATTTCGGGTTGGGCTCAGCGATTTTGGATACGCAAGAAGCACGGCAAAGTTGTGACTTTTCGCGTGCCAGCATGTTGATAGATTTGCAGTTCGGAAGCTTTCCATCACCAAGGCCGATAAAGCCATAACTGTTTTTTTTCCTTTTTCGTGGCCAAAAACAAATTTATATGGAAGTATTCCTGCTCGCAGTACCACTAGTATAACGGGAATAAAGCTACACAAGAAAAGTCGGCCATCTAATAAAAACAAATATAATATCTCAAGTGTAAATGTAGTTAAGCCAAACAAGTGCTGCAAAAGCTTTTACACGCATGTATGACAAACATGAGCTGCTAAATTGCTAAATGCTTTGCAGAGCTCTTAAGGAACTGAACGATTATGCTTTGATAAGTACATTCATGTGAACGTGCTGCTTTATTTTTCGGTTTTACTTTTGTTACATTTTCGTTGAGTATATAGACTAATGCAGTGATGCTCACATTTTGTATTGTATGCACAAACAGCACAATCATACATCGCGTTCATATGAAGCATTTCAAAACAGCTACAAAGTTTGGTAACTGAAAAGGGAATATTTAAGGCCTCCTGTACCCACCAAAGTGACGATACAGCTTCACACGCAGCTAATCTAAAGCAAGCTGACACCTGTTTTCGGTACATTGCACCTACGTTTGAAGATAGTAAGCAGTTCATTGTAGCTCTGTTAAGCAGCGTGTTGCAGAAACTGACTGCGTCGAGCATGAAATAAGTTTGCAATAATTGCGACAAAATTTTTCACATGATGGAGGACTCATATCCTTTGGTGGGAATTGATTTTTTAAATCCAGGCATAAGTGAAAAGAACATACACCAGTGTACTTTATCACGACGCTTATTAAATTTGAAGCTATGAAACTAGTTGCCATCTGAATTTCTATAAAAATTTGAGAACATACTGGCTCTTTGACGGCGCGATCCCAAGTGTAATGCCAGTTCAGCATGCATTAAAAGGGAAGAAGCAAATGAACAAGGCTACTCACACTGCCAAGGTACAATTATAATACAAGACAATATCAAAGGTTATATTGTGATAAATCTAGAAAACTTTAGAAAATCATAATGTCTTGCTCATAGAAGCTTTCTTTTATACTGCGTAGTTGTCTACATAAATATTATTAGGAAGATCATTTTGCCTTCCCCAAACACGCAAACAGTGGCTCATTCGAAGTAACAGTTCATTGAGGAATGGTTGCATTATGATGGTTCAGTTATATATTGCCACGTTCCTTTTTTCAAGGCTTGTTGTGGCCTCGTTACATTACATAATTCTCAGCGCAAACCGCGCCTGCAGTCTTCTAGAAGCTTCAGGACTGTAGTAAATCATTTTGATAAGATCACGCCCACTCCGCGATCTATACAGATTATTCTGAAACGAGTTGCTGGTCACAATAATACCGAGAAATTATCTCGAGACCTGTACGGTACTTCTTTTTTGCAAATAATTGTTTGTACTTCCACCCTGTAACGGCCCACTTCTGGGCTAACAGTATAAATAAATGAAATGAAATGAAACATCACAGCTAGCGATAACGCTACAACATTCGATGGCAATTGTATAAATGCCGACGCGTTTCGCCGCTTTGCCAGTTGATCGACGGCTGACGCTCTGCACGCCTCTATCAGTGCCATTGCCTCGCCGTAATCTTACTTTCCATTTGTTGGCCACAAGTACGGCCCGAATAAACTGTTTCATCTTGAATCTGTAGTCGACTCTCTTCGGCCACGTCACGACTCCATGGCATTATATATGTCAAATATGTATGAAAAATAGCGCCAGCATTATACATAAAAGCAACAAGACCAGCACTATTCTTCCGACAGTTCAACACGCACCAAAAAGCCCGCACTATTTGACGCTTTATTTATGCCTGGCTGTCTGACTTGTTAACTGCCGAAAGGCTTGCACAAATGCCGGTAAATATTTTTGGCTTGGCATAAGTGCATTGTGAATTCATGAAGCTGTTTATCACAATATTAACGTTCTTTCAGCAGTGAAAATCTAGCAATGACCGACACGAGCGCACGAGCTTCGGCCGAGGGGTGATGTAAAGAAGCACTTATACCCCCTCTTCCCCAGGCCACACTTGCCGACCGGGTGTTGCACGAGCGCTTCCATGCATCCGCACCAACAATGCAGCAGGCATGGTTACCGCGTCGGGTAGAGTTAAGGCTGGTCCTTTCATCAAAGAAGGGGACCATTGAAAAGTATGCCAATGCGAAGACAGTGTTTCGGCAAAGACGTATTGCCCTACGCAGCCGAATCAGGCATTTCACAACACTCAAGGCGTCCATGTGTGTGTGAACTTAATGTGCGGTATTAACAGGACGGCTCAGCGTAGCGCGATGTAATTTTTAGAATACTTGTAGTGTATGGTGTGTAGACACCATGTCGTATGCTGTGTTTTGTTTAGATAAGTTCTTAGCGTGCTTTATTGCCGTGTTCAGATAAGTTCTTAGCGCTAGGATGTAAACGTTCTAATGACGTTTTTCCAGGTGGCCACGTTGGCAGACGAGCGGGCACTTATGGAGCGCATGAACCTCGCCTACGCGGACAAAATGGCCATGGCACCGGTGGCTGTATACGACATCGACCTGGATGACTTCAGCGGAAAGTGCGGTAACGGGATGTCTCCCCTAATACGAGCCATTGCCACAGGTCCCGGTTGACTCATTCGGTGACGACGATCGTCGTGCGGACATTAGTCCGCTGGGATGTGTCCTCGCACGACTGGCCCACGGCCCTGCTCGGCAATGTACTTGCCGATCTCGGATGTTACTATGGAGAAACTAAATAGTAGTGCGGAATAAATATTACTGGTTTTCTAGGAAACTTACACGATAAAAGTTGCGCATTGAAGTCCGTTTCCTTTTCCATGTTTCACTTGATAAACGATCTTGTCAATAATAACCCACATCAATAACACACACACACACATTAAGCGAACAAGTGCTGTATATATATATATATATATATATATATATATATATATATATATATATATATATATATATATATATATATATATATAGCAATGAAAGAGATAGCGAAAATTAGAATCTAGCATAGAGAACCGCAAGCACATTAAAACTTGCAGCGCGCTGCTCACGCACAAATGACACAAAAACACTCACAGGACGAAAGCGAACGAACGTTTACAGCTATACGCTTAACGCACTGTTTTAAAAAAAACTGCACACGAAATGTAATCACAGGTACAGATATGAGCGCAAACTAACAAAGGTCCCAGTTGTTACTTCCATGTGTATGAAAAATACGCTCTTTTCAAAAACAAGGTCTGTGCAGCGAGCGAAGTGACCGAAGGCTCACGACTCTCCCCCACCGAAGGATAAGGGCGCGCACAATCGTCTACCCTCCGCCCCCTCCGCGGGGCAATGTGCGCGTGAGTGATAAACTATATATAACTATATATATATATATATAACCGTTGGAAATAAAAGTAAGACAACCGCTAAGTTGTGTCTCATCTCTTTTCCAAGCACATTTTACCCATTAAACAAAGAAAAAAACTTCGGTATCTTGGCAGCGCACGCCAGGTGACGCAAGAAAACCTCACACGGAGTCCCGGATGACTGTTGGCGACGATGGAGGACGCTGCGTGAAGATCAATCGACTAGTATGTGTCCATGCACGACTCGCCCATGGTGTGCCACTGGTCAGCAATGTGTCCATTTGTGTGCGTGTTCGTTGTGTCACCTGTTGGGTGCTGTCATATGCCATAAATAGAGAGAAAGCAATGCACCAAAAAAGTTGCAAAAAATCTGGAAAAAAAAACGCTTGCTCGAAAGGCGCGGCACAGTCACAGTGAAAGCTAGAAGAGTGGCCTTTCAGAGACTTTTCTAAACCCTTATTGGGTGGCTGATGCAAGCACACTTGCTTAATACCCACTACAGCGTCAATAATGAAAACTTTTGTGCAGTAGGATGGCATTCCCTATGCTATTTTTCGTCATTCTTCCGAGAAGCGCGGTATTCGCTACACACTTGCAAAGAATTTTTTGCTATTTGTTTATGCAGTGGTTGATGACAATGAGGAATAATGCCCGAAGTGGTTATGTGCCATAGTAAATGGGTGAACAAGAACCGGCTTTTGTAAGGGGTTGGAGCATTGGACGACCCACTCATTACGCTATTCGCATTCAGCGACGACTAGTTCTTTCGCAGTTTTAAAACGCTTTATAAGTATAGTATTAACGCGATTCCTTCCCCGACCTGACGCCTGCCTAAGGCTAGTTTGATAAGTCCCAGGCACCGGCACAGCTCAGTGGTAGAATACAGGGCTGGCACCCAGCGTAGCCGGGTTAGAGCCTCAATGTGTCAATTATTTCTTCTAAATTTGTGTGATGGGGTTATGGGCACCGCCGGCGGCAACTACAGAGCTCCGCGTGACTCGAGTTTTGATCTCATAACAGCTTAATTTCACTGTAAAAAGTCAGTTTCGCCACAAATGCGAAGAAGCAATGAAGAAGATAGCGACAAGTTGGAATGTAGCATTGAAAACGGCAAGTAGATCAAAACGCGCAGCTTCCTGCCCACGCACAAATGACGCACGAAAACAACACCCACAGGACGAAAGCAAACTAACGTTTACAGCTAGGCGCTTAACGAACTGATTAAACAAAAGCGACGCACGAAATGCAATCACGAGTACATATATGAGTGCAAACTAACAAGTGTCCCAGTTGTTACTTCGACGTGTATGAAAAACACGCTCTTTTCAAAAACAAGGCCTGTGCAGCGAGCGAAGTGACCGAAGGCTCACGACTCTCCCCCACCGAAGGATAAGCACGCGCACAATCGTCTACACTCCACCCCCTCTGCGGGGCAAAGTGCGCGTGGGTGATATTTATATGATAGAAATGTTAAGAAAGTAATGTAGACGAAAACATAACTTGCCGCTGGTCGGGACAGAGTCTGCAACCTTCGATTTTCGATGCTGTGCCAGTTGAGCTGTCGTGGCGGTCATCCCCTCAGTCCACTTCTTCGGATACGTAGGTACAGTCTAGTGCATAATATTAGAGACAACGGGCGCGCGTGCCGAGGCGCGTCGCTGCGCATTCTGACGGCTGCACGGCTCTGTCCGGGAGCGCGTACACTCTAAGCCAAAACGGAGCAACAGGGGTATAGGGGTTGCTCCTTTCAGGGAGCAATTGCATTGCCACTCCCATTACTCTCCTAAAAGGAGTAACTGCAGAGGGAGGAACCGTTGCTCTCCTTTCAGTTCCTCCTTCGGGGGATGAACAGTTACTCCCTCCAGTTCCTCCCTGCAGACCAACAGTTACTCCTACCAGTTACTCCCTGCCGACCAACCATTACTCCCACCAGTTGCTCTTCTAAGAGCAACAGTCACTCTTTACCGTTCCTTTCACGTGTTCGCAGTTACTCTCTGAAAACCAACTGCACATGCTTCCAGTTACTCCTTGGGGAAATGAGTATTTATCTAGAGTATGCTTGTCATACGCTTAACACATGGCGAGAGCTCCTTGGAAGAGCACTGCTTGGGTGCTTCTAACACAAAAAGTGGACAATATTGAAAGGAAAATAAATGCTTTATTGTTCTTTTTATGAGGCGACGTGTGACCACACGTAAAAGTAGACTTCGCCACACCACAGCCAGCACTAAACAAACACCATAATACATCAAAGGTTTTCTGCGTCATCCGTGGAAAAACAATCTTGAATTTCTAGCATAGGGCAGTCTGTGTCATCATTGGTGAGAGAAGGGCAACTTCTCCAATTCTGAAGAACTCAAGTTTCGCAGCTGGTGTTTCCATCAGGCTAGCGCAGCAGAACGTCACCACAGGCATATGTGAAGCATCTCATTGCTGCAAGAAGAAAAATAGAAGTGTGAGGTTAAACATGCCAGAATCAATTCATAACAATGAGTCACACACACTGCAGCAGCGCTTACATTCAAGGATGTCTACTGCAAAACGAAATGTGAAAAAAAGGGAGGTTCGGCCAAACGTTACTTGGCAAGCCATATAAATGCTGATGTGGTAGACGCTCTTCACATGATGTCTCAGACAGCAATATTCTGGAAGAAAATGTGCAGCACCTCAACAAGGCATATTTGTAGCAGTTGAAGATACCCTTAGGTTCAGTTAACTTGTTTCCTATACACAGCTGAGTGACATTTCTATGAGCCCATTCACCAATGGGCATTCTAAATGAGGTCATGTGTGTGGCAAATAACACGTACTGTCCGCTCATGTTAAAATACTTATTTAGCTCGTACACATAGTTGCTCTCGATTCTACTGTTCTATCATACGCTGCTGCGTCTTGAATTGTGGAATACCTGTAGGCACAAGCCAAGCATGCAAAGCCTGCTTGAAAGCAACCATTTGCAGAGGCTACATGATAATCTTCAGTATATTTCTTTGTACCTGACGCAAACGGCTGGACAAAACTATAGACAAATAAATGTAGACCGTGCTAAACTAGGGTGCATTTGTTCACTCGGTTGACGAGTCACAGCCACGAGATATGTAAACGAAGCAATATATCTTAAGGCATGCACAGATATTCGGATTCTTTGTTTGACAGTGTCACAGATAGCTTGCCAATACATATATATTTGAGAGCAACAAGATGTGAAGCTTTTATTAGCTCAACGTCTTGTTGGTTCACAGCCAAACAGGTTACTGCTTGTTAGACAAATTGGAATAAGCACACCATGGTTTCCAAAAAAAAAAGCATTATTAGAAGTTAGCTCCCGGTGTGAATGTCTGCCTATTTATTTTGTACTGCCTTCTACATGTGCCACAAAGACATTTGTTGAGGATGTGCTACCAGTCAAGCCAAGATGGCATACTTGGTCAAGGTGATGAAAATACAAACATTAGAAACACTGCCACCTCTAGTGAGAGCATAACACTTCAGTATCTTGTACTAGCAAAGAGGTGCACAAGAAAGTTAAGCCCACTCTTGCGGAACTTTGAACGCGAATATTTCAGAGTGGGGGAGGCCAACATGCTGTGGCACTTTTAAACCCACGAAACATCTGCAGAAAACAGGGTAAAGGCAAGTCAAGAAACGCTGTTATGAAGGCCTGCGCATGGACAGCTTTGTGAATCTAGGCCCAAGTGTTATGCTTTGTGCAAGCCAAAATTCATGTAAATAGGGAAAGCATACTTTTAGGAGTACCAGCGTAAACAAATCTTGGCAGTTGGCTTTTTAGTACAAACAGCAATCCCTGCAATGAAAACATAAACATTTTATCTTAACGGTAACAGTGTGAGCACACACACGGGCCAGTGGAGCCATGTCGAATTGTCAGTGCCAGTGTAACCATGTGGCATAATGAACTATTCTCTGGCCAACACATGCACAGTTTGCCCCTAAAAAGCGATGCTTTCATATACGTAGTACAAAAAGTCTGCACTTACCAAAATTCACTTGCTTTCTGTACTTTAGCATTGTTGGGAGCATCTTTATCTGCAGTATAACCAAATTTGTGTCATATCCCTGAAAAAAAAGTAAAAGACATGCATCAAATATTGTTTCATTTTGTAGCAGTGAAGTCAGGTTAAGAACAGCCAAGTGGGAATCAGCCTAATTATGTGCATGCGGCAAATCCCAAACGACGTTATTGAGGTTGTCGAAATTTTCGTCGATTGGTATTAACGTCGATATGTGACTTCAACGGCATGCCAAGTTTTCACAGCGCATAAAGATTTCATGATGCAGAATAATGACAGCGCTAACGAGGACATACAGCATTTATGATTGTCTTTTACAATATTCAGTTTTGCTAAGGTTTTGCATCACTAAAGAAATCTGAAAGATTTGGGTCATTCCTCCTCCAATTGTTCTGTCAATATGTAAACTGCTCGCTTGATGGTGCGCTTATAAAATAGTACGTTCAGCGCAGAGGTGAAGCAAGTGACGCAGTGATGAGGGCAGATTTTTTTTTTAGGCGTGCGGGGAGGGGGGGGGGGGGGTCCGCTTATCTGAATAGGCCGGGCAAGCGAATATGGTCGTCAATTTGGGCTCCCTACGCCCGGCCTAAAAAATTCTGTGCGCAACCGCCTGGCTATGCCAGTGAAGTGATGCGACAATGATTTGTTCACTTACTGATTTACATACACTTTACATCTCTAAAAAATGCGGCCCAAGGCCCCAACACTCAGCCGTTAACATTACATAAAGCCAATGGTAGAAAAGTGCCAGTATGAATGCAGCTACAACCCCGCCCCAATGTTTTTTCAAGCGAGGTAGTGTTGCGGAAATGAACTTTTAACTGCAAAAGTACACTGGCACTGCAGTGGTGACAGGGGAAGCAAGAGGGTATGCAGGCGGTAATAGAGGTAATTTAGTCCGATACGGCTAGCAATGGATACGGTGAATAAGAGCAAATCATTTCTCTTTCAATAGCGCAACCACTCAACAATGTATTGTAAGAGCATTAAATGTTGCTGGAAATGCCACTCACCTACACGCTGATGCATGCACAGTCCTTTGTCCGACGAGCGAACAGGCTTGCAGATAGCTGAAGACGTGTTTACGATGTGTTTGTTCCACCCAGCAGCAAAATCCACAACTACTTCGCGCTCCATAAAGATAAATATACACTAACCTTCATCACGATTAAGTAGAAACGCAAATCTGCGACACACACACACGATCAAAACATAGCTCACAAGCCCGCACGTCCATGTGGTCGCCAACCACAGACCATATGAAAATGAGTAAGTAGTGCGAACGCGAACCTAGTTGCGCCGAAAAAAAAAAACGTCGAGCAGTGGCAGCACAGGCGTCAGCGCAATAATTTCAGTGTGTTCTCCTAATACAATTATAAAAAAAACTGAGGTACACTAAATCTCATAAATAAATATAAAAAGTTGAGTGTAATTTTTATTTAGTGCTAGTCAACATAAACACTGAATAAAAATTACTTTGTAACTTACATCGTTTGCTACACTAGCGCCACAATTGTCGTGCGGGCGCAGATGGCGCAGATTTGTCATTCTGCCCTCAAAGTACACGGTGAAGCGTGCTACTAAGTGTATGGCTGATGAGAAGCGCGTCTGGGTCCGCTTTTTTTTTTCTTCTCCGATATATCTGGGCGCGGCGCGGGGGGGGGGGGGGGGGGGCTCCTTTTGCACGTGTTTCGGTGCTTGATCGACTTTGACGCCCTTACTTCGCGGACGAACGGCGTGTCTAGGCTTTTTTTATCGTTGTTTTGCACGTGTTTCGGCGTTCGGTCCGCTTTGACGTGCCTCCATCCTGCTGCTGCGTGTGTTAGGTATTTGCCGTACTGTATTCTCAGGCCTTCTGTGTTCAGCCAGCGCTGCTATCTTATTATCTACGGATGCTAAAATAAATCACTGTTTTGGTTTGGTGAAGTTTGGCACACAGAACAAACAATAATCTGGCCCATGAATATCAATGTGGGCGGCATGCATATTTTTGTGCGGTGTCCTGCCGGGGAGTAACCATTGCGTGACGAGAGCATTTACAGCGGTTCCTCCTTCCGTTGCTCCCTTACAAACTTAAGATGAATACAGTTGCTCCCCCATTCTCGAACAAGTCGGCCATCTTGTTCTGCTTGGTCTTTTCGGAGAGTAACAGTCGGTCTGAAGGAGTAAAAACAGCCGTTGCTCCCATTTTGGCCATTTTTGGCTTAGAGTGTACTGCGCACGCTCGTCCCATATCACCCGGCAGCCTGCCCTTTCGCTCGTTTCAATGGCGTGCATCTCGAAACTATGCGGACGGAGCAAGGTGTCACTTCTGTAGTCACTCTGAAGACAATGAAAAAAAGCAGAGCGCTAATGTGACGACAGCACATCATTTGCGGGTTTCGGCGTGCTGCACATAGTGCCCGTTACTCCTAGGCGATCCGCGGCGTGATCAGATTTTGAATGTCCAGTTAGGCAATCAATAAGCTCAGCCAGCAGTGTTGCCTTTTGAGCTCTCATTCGCCGAACTAACGCACGTAGTAATACTCGGTCCCAATATCATGTGTCTATGAACATGCATGAAGCCACCAAACGTCCAACAGCTGCAGAAAAGAGCCCAGAAAGAAAGGTGAAAACAAACTCGGTTTATTAAGGATAAATCCTTTATTAAGGCCACTGCGGTGGTGCAGTGGTTTCGATACTCGGCTGTTGACCCGAAAGACGCATCTTCAAGTCTAGTCGCACATGCCGTATTTCGATAGAGGAGAGATACTTGAAACTAGTATACTGAGTGGACGTTAAAGAACCCCCAATGAGCAAACATTCCCAAAACGTTACTTTCGTGAAGCTCTATGTCATATCTATATATAAAATTCATTTCTTTCTCTATATCGTGGTTCTGTCAAGTCGAGAGCCTGCAGTTATTATTGGTAGGAGTTGAGCCTCGACCCAAAAGTTTCCATGATTCGAATTTCAAATATTCATGTGTCGTCTTCTACTACTCGACCCATAAACCCCGATTGAAGTCAACCCATTAATTGGATACATAATAGTAGATTAAGACAATTAAGCGTAAATAATGCGGATTGAGACGTGCAAGAGATGTCATAGGCTTTCACTTTCGAGTCTTTTCATATTTGAGGGTATCTGGGAATGTTTTTTTCCGGAAACCAGAGAAAATCACGAAGGCTGAAAGGGGCGGCACCGCTTTCAGTATTTCAATAGAACTCTACCCATGACATATGCACGGAACATTCTCGAACGTGAAGTAGTCGGGAATTGAGACTGCCTCCATTAACATCCGTGACTCGAGCATCAGCGTGTATTCTGGTCACGTTGTTTTGTAAAATACTGCAGTGAATTACAGGCGAGCACATTTCAGCTCGAAGTGCTCAAATGTTGGAGGCCCCACAAGGAAACAAAAGTTAATTCCTTAAGCTATTCGACCAAATACCTCGCACGGCGGCACACCGCTCCTTTTGTACACATTACTCACTGCGTAGAAATGCGATTCTTTATTATAACTCTCTCAGAAAAATTGGGCACTCCGAAGCTTCACGCGTGCTTGCGACGCAGGCGCAGTACCATTTTGTCATTTTTGTCAATTCTTCGCCTTGTTTCGTGGTCTTTCGGGCTTGGTGACGATAAGAATTTATCTCGTACAGAAAATGTTGAATGACAGCACATCGCGGCACAGCCCAGCTATTAGACAGCTATTGGACAGTGCCATTCTTGAAAGAGTATAAGATCGGAGGTTTCAAGGCCCCCACATTCGTCTTCAGAAATGTCGCCACGAGTACCAGCTGATTAAAAAAGACGCATCGTTGAGTTAAGCATCCAAGGCTTTTCTCAACGGGTCATCTGCCGGCTCCTTCAAAGGTCAAGAAATGCGGTGAGCCGTGCCATCCAAGCGTACCGACAAACAGGGGGGATCAGTGACAGAGACTGTGCTGGAAGGTCAAGATGCGCAGAAGACGAAGTGGACAGGGTAATTATCGCCGCCGTAGTAGCTGACCCCCATATAAAAGAGAAAGACATAAAAGATGCATTGCATCTCAACGCGTCCGTCTGGACTATCAGTAGGAGGTTGGCAGAAACAGGGCTTGCCAACTGCGTCGCGGCCCAGAAGCCCCACATCACGGACAGGCAAAGATCCATGCGACTACAGTTTGCGCGTTCTGTGGAGACATGGGGATCAGAAGAGTGGGGAGACGTCGTGTTCAGCGATGAATCAACGTTTTCAAGTCGCTGGGATCAGGAACGGCGAGTATGGTGTCCAATAAACTCGAGGTAACATTTGCGATTTGCTTCTACCTCAATGTCATCCTTGTAATATTTACCATTGAATTTGTAGAAAGAGTAGTGCGCAGAGTAAACAACCGCAGCTGGTAAAAATTAATGGCAGCTCACCCACTACAGTGCGCCTTATTTACGTTGTGGTTAAGGCAAGGAAAACCCAGCACTTTATTGTCTTCGAACTTGCTGTAGAACGTTGCTTAGCTTTGATTCTCTTTAAGCTGTAATACTTCTTATTTTGAGCAGCTCACCAAACTTAAGCACCTTAGCCAATGTTTGTATATTGTACCTATTACCTTACAAAAATACAGTTGAGTTTGCGAGGCCTTCTGGAACGCACTGAGGGTGCCTTACCAACATGTCGAATGTTTCGCACCATATTGGCGATCTCGCATATATAAATTTCAATATATGGATCGTCAAGTAAGACGAAATTGTTCGGGGATAAGGTGACTATATGTGCCATTGTCGTTCTTGCAAATCGGTGTAACCACTCCAGCATTTCCTTCCTCTCCAGGTATTCACCACAATACATACAGTCGGTATTTGCCAGTGGCCGATGCTCTGTGGGTGTCTGGGCCACCATGACCAGGGAAGGACTTCGACCTCTGGTTCTTATCGATGGGAACTTTTCAGCCTCCACGTACTCTCTTATAATAGAGAGCGAATTGCTTCCTTATGTCTTGAATGGGACGTTCAAGGATGGTTGTTTCGTGTACCAGCATGACAGGAGCCTGATTCACACTGCTCGCCGTGTGAAATCTATGCTTGAGGGCCTTGCTGTTCACACATTGGAATGGCCACCTGTAGGAGCGGACCTGAACCCTATTGAAAATGTCTGGGGTCACGTGAAATGCCGACTTGCGGCGCGGAATCTCGGAAGTTCAACGAAGGAGACGCTATTCGCGGTCTTACAGGAGGAGTGGGAAGCACTTCGTTCACGCCCCGATATCGTGGCCGCGCTTTTCAATTCGATGCCATCTCTTGTGGCGCAAGTGATTGCCGCCGATGGGTGTTTGATTAAATACTGAAAGTAGTGATCTTTCCTGAATAGCAGTTATAGCTATTGTTTTCATTTTTTTCTGGCTTGTAAACAGTTTATTTATCGCGTTTTCTGGCTATTCATTCTGGACGCGCCATATTCAGTGGTTTACTGCATACCACTGCACGCGCGATATTCACACCAAGAAATGGAGCTGCCATAACGTCTCCGAGACAGAGCACAAAATTCATCACTGCGCGATGAGCATATCACGCAACTCCGTCTAAGAAAAGCTGAGAAACTGCATGTTTTCCGCGCTGAATCAAGGAAGAAAGCGTATTGCATGGGGCGCTCGAGCCATGCTATTACATTAGAGGCATTTTCGCCGCTGTATTATCGCGCGGTAGTACCGGTGCTTGCACAGCGACTGCAGAAGTGACACCTTGCGCCGTCCGCATCGTTTCGAGATGCGCGCCGTTGAAACGAGCGAAAGGGCAGGCTGCCGGCTGATATGGGACGAGCGTGCGCAGTATGCGCTCCCGGACAGAGCCGTGCAGCCGCCAGAAGGCGCAGCGACGCGCCTCGGCACGCGCCCATTGTCTCTAATATTATGCACTAGACTGCACGTTGAGACGTTGGTCAGGGCTGATCGCTGATTAACGTCTTGCTAGTGTCACGTACCATGTGACTCGGAGTCAAGTGCTACGTCACCTTACAACGCATGCCCAGAAGATATACCGAGCACACGCTCGCAAAGGTGCATCGTCCATGTGCAAGTTGGCTCGTTTTGCCGTTCGTTAGTCACACACGCCGGGACCAGCCACATTGCCGTCTTCACCTACTCAGTATACATACGTGAAATTTCGGAGCCTTGCTGCAAGGCCCAAACGGCTCCTGGAACGCTTCGGAAACAGATATCTTGGAACACAGCAACGGTAAGCGATGCCTTCGGCAATACTTTCGGCTGCCTTTGTGGTCCTTTGGACCGTTCGGTGAATGAATCGTGTAGTGGGCGTAAGCTTACCAGGATCAGTGACATCCAGAAATAAATGTTTCCTCTCGGCTAAAGAGAAAGATTTTTGTCAGACTTCAAATGAGCCGACAAGTTCAGGTTGTGTTCATACTTGACTAGATGCGGCCACTCAGTCTCTTCAGACTCCGTTTTTTCTCTATATTTTTTATTCCAAAAGAGTGCAGCGACTGACACTACGACAATATTAGACGTAGTCATACCTCATCGTACAGTACGGTCCGCTGTTAGAGGGAACACGCAAGTGCGTGGCCGACGGTCTGCTGAGCACTGACTGCCGACGACTTTTTGAAATACGGCGCAGGTGCATTGGTTTATCAAGGTGGTGGATGCGACGCGTCGTCTGCTACTTTTTTGTGCATGAACACTGCGTGCGCTAGCGAGCCATAACCCTGAGCGCTTTTCCTTTTCGCACTGTATATCGTCTGATACTAACTCGGCCTTCCGCTGACTTAATTTCATGGTAGCGAATGCGAGCTTAGAATGTTCGCTACATCAGACTTCAGTGGTCTTTTTCTGTAGTCGGAAACGGCTAGTTGCAGCAGGCAGTACGTGAAAAATATGACGGACTGGACGGTGAGAGCTTGGGAAAAAGTGCCACAATAAATACAACCATACTTTTTTCGGGCTCGCTGGCAGACCGACGAGCAGCAGGCAAAGTGCATGCTAGATAAATTGCGCCGCAAAAATAAGAAGGCGCTTTTCAACGCTTTCATGCACCTTAGCGGAGAAGTGGCAGCAGATGAGACTGCGCCAAGGAGGATTTGACTGGGCGCACGCCGCCATTACAGTTCCATGCGCATGCATGCGCCGCATTTACAAATCTCGCCGCTAGTTGGCGCGGCGTCGCCCGTCGGCCACGGGCTTGCTCGTTCTATCTAACAGTGGTCCGTACTGTACGTCCTTGTGCTGCACATAAACCGTGAACGGTAGATTGAATCTAATACGAGGCAGCTACTGCAAACAACCCAAGCTTAGACAGTCGCATGCACGCTCGCCTGCTCTATAGACAAGTATGAGCAGTCTCGGCTTGTTTTTTACGGTCACGATGGGTAACCATGTTCATGCCCGTAGCCGTATTCGTATATTCCGGGCGTCGGCCGGGCACGCTGTGGTTTTCGCCTCTATGGCAGTTCATTGCACAGTCACGCCACCGTGAGCTCAACCTTCAGTCTAAGCCCTTGCTCCATGGGCAGTCCACAAGTGCTTCGCTTTTGCAGATCTCGCAAGCATTCGGCAGTTCCGCTCCTTAAGACCTTACGCGAGAATCGTTTAAGAAGTATGGGAGGGTAAGATGGCTTGAAAAATATGACGCGCTGGTCAAGGCATGAATAATGTCACAATCCCGCCGCGTACGTCGTCAAACACTTCCCGCCAGACAGTGCCACATACCCACGGGCGGGTATGTGCGTATGTGTCACAGCTGATTGACACTTTAGTATCTACCCAGGAACGACAAGAAAACATATGGGCAATTTTAACGCGTGAGCGTTAAGAAATACCCGACATCGGTAGCGTCGACCCAAAGAAGGCGTAAAGTGCAGGGTTCCAGCTCGAATCCAACCAAACATTTCTGCGTGGCAATGAACCATTCTACCACCGAGCTACGCCAGGTCTCGGAACTACTTTTCAAATAGGCGCTAATCTTCGTGGAACGTCAATAGTGATTGCCGTGCTGCCTGCCCACTTTTATAAACAATACATATTTACTCCTTTGATATAGCCGTCACGCCAGGTTAACGTGAACTGAGATTAGGTGCCATGCACCAAAATTTATGTAGCAGTTTTCAGCACTAGGATCTTCGCGAGTATCAGAGCTTCATATCAGGTTCTGGTGTTGGTAATACGCATGTTCCAGTTGGCATCGTTGCGCAAGTGAGAAGCGCTGGTTACATCGACATTCGCAACTTTTCAACATATGTCTGTTCGTGCAACATTTGTACGTGTATTTAGCGTCATTTCATGATGCCCCGCCACGGTGGTCTAGTGGCTAAGGTACTCGGCTGCTGACCCGCAGGTCGCGGGTTCGAACCACGGCTGCGGCGGCTGCATTTCCGATGGAGGCGGAAATGTTGTAGGCCCGTGTGCTCAGATTTGGGTGCACGTTAAAGAACCCCAGGTGGTCGAAATTTCCGGAGCCAACCACTACGGCGTCTCTCATAATCATATGGTGGTTTTGGGACGTTAAACCCCACATACCAATCATATCAATCAAACCGTCATTTCATGACGTGTCGCATTTCATGACGTGTGGTTACATGGTCACCATTTCTCCGCATGCTTCGCGTAACGTGGACTCCCAGATACGTGGGATCTGCCTTTTTTTTTTCACAGCTCTGTAGCAGTTGTGATACGAGTTTGGACGTCTGTACATTGCTGGACGCCGGACAAGGCTAGCTCCTCAAGAGCTTCGCCGCTAAAACGCGAGTTCAAGCATTTGCTCGATGAAATAATGTGCAATATTCAGATTTGTGACTTTGGCATGAACATATGCTACAGTGTATGATCTAATACGCTTGGTTGCCGGTTACTTGGGCACCACGTGCTCGTCAGGTGTGCAGTTCTTGCAACGAATTACTGTTTTCTTTTATCTGCTGAGTGCATTGAGGGCACTTTATCGGTCAATCGACCTATTCAATGATGACGTGTACTCCATGTGATTCAGCGATACAAGTAATTCCACTTCAAGGACCGTTGATAGGCAAGTAAATTTTCAGTATTGCGGCTTGCTCGATGAATCGGTTGATGCTTTTCGAAAGATAAATTTACGAAATTTGCACGACCAGGATGAAGTGCCAAACAAGACAAGAATTGTCTTCCCACTCTGTTCATTTTATTAGAGTAAAAGTTCGATCACCCGGTATTAAGTGGCTCGCCAGAAAAGAAGAGCGAACACGTAAGCCTCGTGCCATCCCACGTCACATAGTTTGGCCCAGTTTTAGTTTTTTTTCTTCTCTTGTCGCTTTTAAAAATTAGGTTCAGATCACACCGGTTAATAATATTCTTGCGCCGTGTTTGAGAGTGGGCGCTTGTTCTCCGTGATCCTATAGGTTTGTGTACGACGCGCATACTTCATCAAGAACGTCAAACAACAATAGCTCTGGCTACATTCTTAATCGAGGCAAAATCTGGTCATGTCTGCAGATGGAGCTATCGTGTGGCATGCTTCTCCCATTCCTTTTCGGCTTTGGAGCTGCGACCGCTTGCCTGCTTTTCGCAATGGCCTACCAGATTTACTGCTGCATCAGCAGAGCCGGTGGTGTGACTGTAAGCTGTGCTTTTTTCAACTTAATTTCATTTATTTATTCATCTATTTATTTGGATTATTTAGACATACACTTTGCGAGTTGAAAGGATTTGAGAGGTTAACTCTAGCAGGTACGTACGAATGGACGTCTTATCCGAGCCGTTCATTCATCCGTACATATTACCCCGAGCAAGAGAAAATCGTGAAAATTGCAAAAGTGATAGTACCTAATAATAAGATTGCGGAACTAGTTCAAAAATAGAAACCCTGTCACCTACTGGCTTCATAGAATATGTGAAACTTGGTCTCAAAACTTGCCCAATCAAACATATTGAGAAATGCAACAGCAATAACTGATAACGCCAACGACCAAAATAGCTGTATAAATATTCAGTCCGTAGACAAACATGAAAGTTTTAGATAATCCAGATTGCAGATAATGCTGTGTTATAAGTAGAATATTCAAAGTGAAACCTCTCCCACATATTATTTTTTGTTGTGGTTCGCATAGTGCCGAAGTTCTGAAACCCGGCTCTCTGCGATGTCTTTAATGGTGTAGTATATGTGTGGTTTTTCCTATAGCAACCCTCAGATTCTTCACGTTCTAAAAGAAGTTAATCACCGCTAATGATGGCAGGGAGGTGACTTTGTAAAATGAGAAAAACACATTTCAGTTGAGCAAGCTCTATGGAAGCATTTTGAACAGAATACTATGTTAAGGTTTATCCTTGGTCAGGGCAAAAATAATTATCTTTCTTTCTGTAAGTTTCGGGGGGGGGGAATACAATACTTCGACAATTTTCATACCTAGTATTTATGAAGGCGCTACCATAAAGGGATATAAGCATGTGCCTCGAAGTTTCTGCTTTACCTATTAATTTATTGAAAGAGATTGAGGGGAGGCATAGCATCGAAGCATTGTAATCCAACAAACCAGTCTTCGGGCGAAAGACAAGTCTCACGTTCAGTGACCGTGTCTTCCCGGAAAAGTGAAACGTGTCTTCTCAGAAGAACTTATTATATAGTGGTATCTTAAAGCTTGTACAATGCCTATTCGAGTCTGCCAGCTATAGCACCGAGTGGCGTGCATGTACTCACATTGACGCGTAGTGGCCCATTTCCACAGCGACGACTGACGCCACCTATAGCTCGAACAGGGTTAACTGATTCCTTCACTTTTCGCATTCAACTAAGTCATTTCAATATTGAAAAAGCCCCGACTCTGGTATGATTCAAGCCGGAGGACTGCCCGCTTGGTTAGGTCAGCGTAAATGCATTTAGAACTGTGATTGCCAATCTGTCTTAATTTGTAGCATTAGCATCTTTGTGGAGCATGTCTGAAGAGTGGTTGCACGATTTCGTACTTGACCTCACCCCCACCAGCAATCAACGCCGGCTAAGTTCACCTCGCCAACACAGGGGGCTCTATCTGTCGACCTTGACAGTGTATACGTTTCCAGGGGACAAGAAGTTATGCTCAGGTGAGGATGGCCAGCTTTCATCTAATATTTTCGCGTAACTTTGTGAGTTATTCACGCAAAGTTGCTCCGCACCATATACAAATGGACAAGGTAAAACAGAAACAAAAATGCACTACTGAAGCCCCTTAAAGGGCTGTCCACGCGTTACCTGCACAGCCGCCATGCATATGCCGGGACATCTGCCGCATCCAAGCGGAGGGGAATCGGCGACGCTCTTTCACCCTCCGCTTGGGGCGACAGGTGTCTCGACACGTGCGTCACGGCTATGCGGGTAGCGCATGGGCGGAGCCTAACGGCTTTGGACGACCCCAGCTCGTCCTTGCCTAAATGCGTCCAATTAGATTTAGACAAGTATGGCTCGTTGACGAGAGAAATTATCTCTCATGAGTGTTTTGAATTAGACTTGCTCTTTTTTTTCTTTTAAAGTTATTTCGTGTATCGCTTCAAATATGACGGCACTTGCTTGGGGGTTGCTTTTAACTATCACCGCATTTTTACGTGACTTGTGTTTGGAAAATGGCATCCGGTCACGACGACGTGCGCGTTGGCCTTCGTCGTCGCATATGCGAAGTCTTTCGTCATTGCACAGCTTTCTGCATAATCGGAACTAAGTGCGATAAGCTAGCATTGACTCGGAGACCGTGTTTGCAATGGCGGCTGAATTCGTTAATGATTAACGTCAGCACAGACACGCACAATCTTGGTGGTACTTGCATTTTCGCACTCCAACTCAAGCCCGTGCCTCACAGCGACAACCCAACGACTTATTGATGAACAGCGAATCATCGACCCCTCTGCCTCACTTGCACAAGCATGACTTCTTCTTTCAAACGCTTGTCTAAATGTCAAACTTTTGGCCTAGAAAACACATTATTTGTCACCTGCTTCATATAACATCAATTACATTGATCTCGAGAAACTCCGAGCAATTCGTCGTCGTGCAGAATGACGTTTAGACGCACGAGGTCACTTGATGATCTGAGAGCGGCCAGACGCACACAAAATAAAATACAGCGTCACATGGACAAGTTGGCCAAGCAACGATGGGTACCTTTTTGCGAGTCTTTGGATCCCAGAAAGCCTCTGTCACTAATCTGGAGAACTGTCCGGGGTCTTCGTACAACCATTACTCAGCGCTACTTATTAAAATCTCTGGCACTTCACTTACGCTGCGAAGAGATTTATGTCGCAGATTCCTTCTGTCGAAGGATTGCCTGCGGCTCAAATTCAACTGGGACGAAGACGCCCGACTTTTCTATATTCTCACGTGATCCCCGAATGGAGATTTCGTTTTCAATGGACGAACTAAAGGCTGTGCTTGCTTTGTGTTGACGTTCTTCTGCGCCAGGACCTGACGGCATCACTTACCGCGCTCTGTGTCACCTAGGAGATCAAGCTCGGCAGGCACTCTTGCAGCTGTACAACGACTCCTGGCAAACTGGCATGGTTCCACAGGAATGGAAGTCAAGTCGCCTGATTCCACTTCTCAAAGCCAGCAAGTCACCCTTGGACATTTCCTCTTACCGCCCGATTGCCCTCGCGAGCTGTGTGGGAAAAGTTATGGAAAGAATGATTTTGACGCGTCTGGAATGGTACTTAGAATTCTACGAAATATATCTAGATGTCATGTCCGGGTTCAGACGAGGCCGCTCGTCAATTGACAATGTAGTTGACTTGGTGACATATGTAGAACACCAGAAGGCCTGCAAGCGGTTATCTGCTGCTCTATTTTTTGACGTTAAAGGGGCCTACGACAATGTCACCCACGAAGCCATTCTCAGCGCACTAGAAGGAGCGGGACTCGGTGGCAGGATATATACGTGGGTTCAGAGCTACCTACAGAATAGATCATTTCACGTGCAGACAGAGAATGGCCCGACACCGGAGTATTACTGCAGCCGAGGAGTCCCGCAAGGCGGAGTGCTAAGCCCGACACTGTTCAACCAAACACTCATTGAACTAATTGGCAAGCAACCAAGCAGTGTACGACTTTCCATTTATGCTGATGACATCTGTGTGTACACATCACGTGTGACTCGACTTCAACTTCGCGCTCGACTTCCGAAGGCAGCATCAGTGACATCGTACCACTTACGCAAACAAGGGCTTGAAATCGCAAGTGAGAAATGTGCAGTCGTGGCCTTCACCAGAAAACCAATGTCCGCTTACGGCATATCAATTAACGGGCAGTTGGTGTCATGCAGCCGGAGTCACAGGTTCTTGGGAGTCGTAATCGACCGAAACCTGTCTTGGACACCCCACGTAAACTACGTGAAAAAGCGGCTGACTTCCATTTGTCACTTATTCAGGTTTCTTGTTGGGAAAAGTTGGGGAATGTCTGTCGAGTCTATGTTACAGCTGTACAAGGTATTATTTCCTGGATTCCTGCGGTATAGCCTACCTGTTATATCTAACACAGGCAAAACGAACCTGCGAACAATCCAAAATATTCAAGCCCAAGCGCTTCGGATATGCCTTGGTTTACCCCGCTGCGCATCGACAGCTGAAACAATTGCCATTGCACAGGACTACTCGATCATGACGCACATCATAATTGAAACGATGCGTACGTACCTCAGGCAACATGCTAGGAATCCTTCCCACCACTTGGCAACCCTCGCTACTGAGAGGCCCCGCGCGAAATTTAGTGCAATTGTCTGCGCTCATCGTGTGTCGTTTACGTCAGGTTTTACGCCTGCTGAGAGACTGGTGTATCCTCCGTGGTGCCTGACACTTCCACAAGTACGTGTTTCAATTCCAGGAATACAGAAAAAATCAAATTTGCATTCATCAGCCCTAAAACAATTGAGCTTCAGCCATCTGCACGAAATTTACAACCACGTGCACATATACACCGATGGTTCAACCACAGCGTCTGGTTCTGGTGGTGCGGTGGTGATTCCAGCTGGAGGAATCACTCTGTGAATCAAACTTTCACATGCCACTACGTCCACAGCGGCAGAACTTGCGGCTTTGCGTGGCGCCATAGAGTACATCAAATCCCAAAGACCTAGTAAATGGGCTGTGTTTTCCGACTCAAAACCAGCCCTACAGAGCATGCAGTCAGTCCTTCGACGAGGTTGCCATGAACAATTAACTTACGAAGTTGTCAAGCTCGTTCACCACGTCACAGAAACAGGCCACGAGGTCAAGTTTCAGTGGCTTCCTGGCCATTGTGGGATCAGTGGCAATGATTCCGCAGACAACGCGGCTCGTACATCGCACCAAGAACACACCCTTCCGATTCCTTTGTCAAGGACTGACGCTGCAAATCAACTTCATCCCCTGGCACGTAGTCTGAGTCTGCAGGAGTGGAACACCCCAAGCATAAGACATACGAGACTATACTAAATAAACCCTCGACTGGAACTTCGACCTCCATCCGGACTTCGTCGACATGAAGCTTCACTTTTTTGCCACCTATGTTTGGGGGTTGCCTTCACAAAAGCATATAGAACCCTCATCGGATTGACCGACAATGCGAAATGCGACGTCTGCTGCACCAAAGAAGACATCGACCATCTGATATGTCATTGCCCTCGATTTTCCTCACAAAGACAGAAGCTTTCGGACGCATTGGGACAATTGGACGATCGGCCACTCTCTGTGCAGATGCTACTGGAACACCGTCATCGCCTTTCGTCGGCTCAAAAAGCAGTCAAAGCTGTCTTGTGCTTTTTGAGGACTACAGGCCTATGTGACCACCTTTAACTTTTGTGTAGTGCCACCGCTGCATGCGCGCCAGCCGATTGACTGACAATCCTCCTTTTTTTCTCTCTCTCTCTTTCTCTTTCCTCTCTCTCTCTCATATTTATGTCCCCTTCCTATTCCCCCAGCGTAGGGTAGCAAACCGGACATGTGCCTGGTTAACCTCCCTGCCTTCCCTCTTGTTGTTTACCCCCCCCCCCCCCGCCGTACACGAGATCAGCCTTTTTTTTGCTAGATGCATTCATTTGAGAGTGACCGACAAAAGAGCCAAGGAAAGCATATCGAACATTAATTGTAGTTTTTAATTGCTGTATACTTATATGACAAATGAAAAAGCAAGGAGAAAACGTGGCTGATCCCTCTTTCTTAAAATCGGTATGCGAAAGTGAAACGTGTCTTTGCAGAGGTAGTTGAGCGTTTATTGTGCATTGCTTTGCCACAAGGGCGAAGACATGAATGCTACAGCAACAAATTTCATATTCACTCGAAGAACGGCAAGCAACTCGAAACCTGCGGCACGCACCTCGGGCAGAAAGAACACACAAAATGAGCACACATAGGACGTGTGCGGATTAACAACTGTCGCAGCTCAACACTCAAAGTGCACTGTTAAATAAAACATAAATAGGGACGCAAGAAACGAACACAGAAGTATATACACAAGACGAGCGCGAACAACTGTCACAATTCTTACTACTTCGAGTGCGAGCAGCGTATTTCTTCCGCAAACGCGGCCGCGGCAGCAAGAGAAGTGACTTTCGTGATTTCCCAAATCATAAGTTTGATTAGCGTGCGTGCGACAGAGACCATGCCACGTAGATGCCCCGCACTCATGTAAATGCAAAAAGAGACGACTTTTAGAGCACGCCCAACAGCCCAACGCGTGCCCGTCGTGTCATATCGCTACTGATGACGAAAACGCGATGAAGTTTTGGAGCTCCGAGGACCACAGAAAGCATATGGTGTATATAAATGGCTTGCTGTTAGCAATTTTCATAACGCACGCTTCATTACCTAGTGGTTAGTGCCACGCGCTGCTTAGCTAAAGGTCGCTGTTTCGACACCTCGAGACAAAATTTTATCGTTTTTCTCTCGGCAATCTGTTCAAATGTTTTACGACGTCATATCCGTGGCGGTAATACGTCAGCAGACCCATGGTGGACCCTGGCATAAAACAGTTTCGTGCTAAAAAGGCGTAGTTTCACCACAAAGACAAAGCAATGAATTTGATAGCTACGAATTCAAATATCATGCAAAGAACAGCAACCGAACCTAAACGCGGAGAATACTGCTGAAAACGAGAGAACGCACAGGATGAACACGAGTTAACAATGTTCCCAGCTCAACACTCAACGCGCTGCTCAAACTCAAAGGACGCACGAAACGTGTACGCACAGCTATACATACACCGGATGAGCGTGAACTGACTTGCCACAGTTGTTACTTCAGTGCGTTTGAAAAGCGTGCTGTTTTAGCAGACTGAGAAACTGCAGCGAGTGAAGTGACTTTCGTGCATCCTGTAACTACACTGCAATCATTTCGGTGAACGCCAAAGACATACAATTCTCTATTACCGCGCGGACGGGGTACCATGCACCGTAAGACAATTGTAAAATTTGAACGTTGTACAATTAATACACAACATACACAGAGCAACACACAAGTATAGTAAACTGACTCCGACATGCAAGTAAAGAAAAAAAATTTAGGACAGTCCTTAAGCCTGGACATCTTTTTACACGAACGTGTAGAGCGCCGAAGCAACTTGCGCTCCGAAGTTCTCCCTTGCGGAAAAGCAAGTTTTGTTTGCGTAGATCAGCTCACCGGCTCGCTTACGCTCTGCTCAGGGACAGCTGAGAGTGCAGAGAAATAACGGACGTTTAGCTGCTTTAGATCGGGAGGCACCCACCAGTAAGCTAAATAGGTGACCCAAAACATGTTTGATTCAGCTTGTACTTATTGCACAGGTCTAAACTGTGGATGAATTGTGAAACTATGTGTAAATGTGAAATAAAATCTGTATATATCCAAAATGTAATGAAATTTTCTTTTAAAGTTTTGTCTCTGTAAACCATGTACCTCTTGAAAACCAAGCTCGACTGTACAGGTGCTATGGGAGCGACTGTAGTGGCAAGGAGAGCTGCCTGTGGACCCTGGGGCTGTGTGAAACGCAACATCTCGAGTGTGTGCAGGGCGACATCTCGCTCATCAAGGAGTAAGTAATGGTTCTCAGGAAGCAAGTCCAGGAGCTAGTCATCTCGCAGAAAGGCAAGTGGTGTTTCTTTTCCTTTGTGTCACGTGGACTCGTAAAAGTATTTCTATAGATGCCATGTCATATCAGTCCTTTTGGAACACGTTGTAGTCCTTCGTTACCAACGGAAAATGATCTCTGGCGGAGCATTCTAGCCTTCTACGTGAACGGGGGGCCGTTAGTTACTTTTCAAGGTTCATTGTCTCTCTCTCTCTATCTCTCTGTGTTACAAAGGCATGATCCTTCATCATCGTCAGACACAGCATAAAAGAATTGCACTCGTACATAACTTGCAAGTATGTAGCGGGTATGACGCTTCACCGAAGAATGACGAATATACATGTCCCAGACCCGGAGTATAATGACAGGACTGCGGACTCCGCCGCCACTAAACGCGTTGCGCGTGACAAACTGTGCAATGCGGAATCGGGCGTTTTAGCTCATTCCTTTGCTCTCTCTTCGCTCTTTTCCACACTTTCGCGCATGTTTTTTCCTTACTTTGACTGGATGGATGGATGGATGGATATGGCTGTACCCTTTAGATCGGGCGGTGGCTAGCGCCACCAAGCCGTAATACTTAATGAACCAAAAACTAGAGTTTTTTCTTTTAATAAGTGAGGTTGAGGATTCATACTTTGCAGTGAAGCGTTTATTTTCACTCGTGCCTTGACTTTAGCCACCAATCATATAACCCCCTTCTAGTTAATTCTACCCGCTTAATCTATTTTGCCCTCCCTGTCCCTAAACCCAACTGCTTTGAAAAACTCTGCGCCATCATCCTGAACAATAGGGCGAAGCCCTTTACAGAACATTATCAAGTGTTCGGCAGTTTCTTCTTCCTCTCCACACGCACTGCATACCGTGTCTACCCCTTCGTATTTGGCCCGATATGTCTTCGTTCGCAATACTCCCGTCCTGGCCTCAAAAAGTAGAGAACTACCCCGAGTATTATCATAGATCCTTTCCTTGGCAATTTCCTGCTTAAAAATTCGATAGAACTCTAGTGCGGACTCCTTAATCATGCCAATTCTCCACATATCGGTATCAGCTTCCTTCACCTTCTTCTTAACCAATAATTATTTTTGGTTTGGCCCCCTGCTGTTTTTTAAGTATTTACCAGTCAATTTTCTGGTTCGCTTCCTCCATTTTGTATCGACATTCTTCATGCACAAGTAGCTGAATATCTTCCTAGCCCAACGCTCCTCCCCCATTTCTCTCAATCGCTTCTCAAATTTTATCTTGCTGCTAGCTTCCCTGCCCTTAAATGATGTCAATCCCATATCACCTTGTACTCCCTGATTCTCGTCTCATTTCTTAGGGAATTTAGATGGTTCCAAAATTTCGCAGCTGCCTTTCTATCTTTCGTATGTACTTCTGCCAGCCACTGAGCTCCCTTTCTTCTGATCTTTTCATTGATCAGAAGGGATGCATCCCTTCTACAGCCTAGAAAGGTTTCCAATTTTCTTTCAACTTCATCTGTCGGTTCACCCCGCTGCTTAGCATGTCTGTGATCCCTAGAAGCTTCGTGACGTTTTGCTATGGCTCTCTTAACTTCCCCATCCCACCAACGTTTGGGTTAGTGTCTTCTTTCGGGGTGACTTGTCACGCGTCTTAGCAAGCTCTAGCTCAAACAGTCTAATTAGATTCGTCTATGTCCACACTGTTTTATTATCCTCCATGATTTCTTTCTCAATTTGTTTAGTGGCTATTTCTTTTTGCCTTTCTGGATAAAAATTTTCCTCTATTTACTCATCTTGTCTCCTTCCCACTTTCACTGCTCTTCCAAAACTTAGCTTGATACGTTTGTGATCACAACCCAGACTTCTGGAGCCACCTTCATCTATGTGCATTCCCCTGAGCTTATCATACATCCTATGTGGCATCAGTGCGTAATCTATCGTCGACTGCAGCCTTCCTACCTCCCTTGTTATTTGCCCTTCACACTTCTCGGTACTGTTGCAAATGATAAAATCAAGCCTTTCACACATATCCATGATCATTTTGCCTGTCGGGTCGGTGTACCCATCTATATCTTCTATGTGCCCATTCATATCTCCTAGTATAATTATCTCGCACTCTCCTCCTAACTCCCGAATGTCATTTGATATACACTCTACCATTGTCTGGTTTTCCTCTCTGGCCTTTGCTCCCATCCACAAGTACACGAAACCAAGGAGTGTCATTTGCCCTGCCACTTTCCCTTTCAGCCATAAATGTTCCTTGCGCTCCTGCTTGACCCTTTGCCAGTCTGTACTTTTATGAATGAATGCCCCAATACCACCCCCCTTTCTGCTGCATTCTGTTCTATTACAATATTCCCACGCGTAGTCTGAATTGTTAGGAGGTTGTTCTATGTCCCTGAGATGTGTTTCTACAAAACCGTATACCATAGGCCTCTCCTCTCTTCACCGTTCTTCTATCTCTTCCCACTTTAGCCTGTTCCTACCACCCTGCATATTAATATACCTTATGTCTGAATTGGCTCGGCGCTCGTGGCTACGTCTATTTCTGCCCCGGACTCTACCTATCTTAGATACTGGCGCCACTTTGGAATCGCATCTGTTCATACCACCTGTCAAAGAGTCTCCCTGGTTGTTTTCCTCGTTACTAGCTATTCTGCACCCCGAAGTGCCCCCTTGCCTCCCAAAAAAGCTACTGCGCGTCCTACAAGTCGCCCACCCACCTCATGACCTAGCTGCCAATCGAAGTGAATTCTGTCTCGTTGAAAACCACCCATCCAGGCACGTCTCTGTTTATTTCCAACACCTCAAAGCCTTTCTCTCGACTCATCCGCCATATCTCTTGCTTTGCGTTGACAACCGCTCTTTGCAGGTTGCTATCACGCACTGGTACCACCGGTATCGTGCATATCACTACCTGTACCTGAGGAGAAGTGGCGCGCATGTCATCGACGCCTTTCGCCAGTGTGGTTGCTGGTCCTGCTGTATCTTCATTTAAGACATCGTTTAAACCACCTGAAATTATCACGAGGTTTCGTCTATCAGCTGTAGTTTTGAGTTTTGCGCTCGCTTGCCTCATGACTGCTTCCAGCTTGCGTCCTGGGAATGCCCCTACTGCAACCCTCTTGTCCCCTCCCAGCCCCACCACTACTTCGCTGAAACGGGGCTTTGCGACAATTGAACCGGCTGAACCTGTTTTTTTCCAAACTTGCTTTCTCTTTCTTCTCCGCCCTTCTGGTTGCCGGTTCCCTACTGTTCTCTCCGTAGGCCGCTCCTCTGTTCACCTTGGCTAGTGCTTCCTCGGCGGACTTCAGCCTTTCTCGCATTGCCCTCGTTTTCGCTTGCTCTGTCGCCAACGCAGTCTCGAGCTCGGCGATTCTCATTAGCAGTTCACTCTGGGCAACCATCATTTTCTCCATTTTTTCTTCGACCTCACTTTGCCTGCACTTCGCGTCAGCCTCTTCTCCATCCGCTTCTACACTTGGGCCCACTTTCAAACCCACTCCACATCCTGAACACTTTACCGCCTTTTTAACCTTGTCTTTCTGACACCAATTGTCCCTATACTCGATAATTACTAAATTCAAGCCCTGCCCAACGAAAAAAAAGAAAGTCTAAGCTATACTACAAAAATTTGCGTGTTCAATGTACGCGCACTTCCCCCACGGGGTAGCAAAAGAAAAAACAACAACAAAAAATTCAAACACACACACACGCACTAACTGATAAATACTTGGTGGCTGGCCCCCGAAAAAGCCGTACCATAAAGTAAGTGCTACGAAGATTTCAACTGCTGCCTTATAATTATAAAGACAAGCTCTCAAAAAACACGTCCATCCACCGTGACAGTCCGAACCGAACTAGTCTCACAACTACTAGTCTCACAACTAGTGTCACAACTAGTCTCACAGCACTGCTCACTACGCCTAGCGCCATCTGTCAAGGGGCATGAAAGCCGCTCACAACCAGCTCCCATGAGCGCACGCTATTAATGTAGGAGGCTGGCGGCAGCAGCGATGGTGAGCGTTGAACATGCAACATGTTATAAAATGGACTGGCAAGCAGACAGTAGAATGCACGACTGCACGCTGTTGCTAAGGCAACGACAGAGAGACCTCCCACCCATGGCTGTGCCTTCCTTCAGTCATAGCGCAATCCGATAAACACGGTGTGAAGCAAGATACTGTCCCTTACAGACGAGCAGAGTCGGCGCACCTGTCTGATCTTACTACAGCGAATCTAATAGCGTTCAAGGCGATTGACATTGCAACTTGGTGCGAGATCTTCCACATGCTGTTTTAGTTTTGTGTATTCTTTAATATAGGGCGCATTTTCGAATGGCAAGAGTACTGCATCGGGCACTGTGGAGTATGTAGCGCCTGATGCGCTCCAACTTACCCGTACGTGATTTGGGCGTGTTTGCGAATAGGTAATTTGCGTGATTGGGTAATAGGCGCGATGGTATGACATGTTAAACTTTATTCAGATCCTGAAGGTCAATGCTTAGGTTGATGAAGGTGGCTCCTAAGTGGGGACAGTAAGGTGTAATTTTTTTTCTGAAAAAGTTTCCTTTAAACTTCATCTATCATGTCAACCGTCACTGCTTTAATTACGTTGCAGAAGCCGAAGTGCACCGGAGCCGCTCATTAGCGTCTGTTGCGAGCGAAGCTGATCTGCCTCCTCCACCGCCATCCCCATCGTCTCCAAACGTCTTTGCGACCGGCCATATAGTTATGCGCAAGGTATGTGCGCTGTGTCTCATGTGTTGTGCATGCTATCATTTTAAGTCATGCACTAAATACAAGGGCCTTGTGTACCAACTTGCCCGTTGCAATGTTCATGCCCCTCAACTAGTCGAAGCCGCAATGTACCGATAAGGGTAATGGCAGGGAACGGTCGATCAATGCATCCGACTTAAGCGCCATTTCGGTGGTGCCATAAATCTTTTCATTCCATGACACATCACCATTATACAAAGCGATGGTGAGGTGACAGCCGGCCATTAACGTCCCACTGTGATTTATCGCCGACAACCTTATCGGTCATCTGCAGATATCCGTTTGGCTGTTCGTGTGGCTCAAACTGTGGATTGACGGATTGAGCAGCCATGCAGCCGTTCACAACTTCGCCACCGCAGCGTGCGAAACCGCTTAAAAGTGCGAGTCTCTTTTTAAAAAGGCCGGAGAGAGGGAGAGAGAGAAAGAGAGAGAGAAAGAGAGAGAGAGAAACGTAAACCTTCATTGAAAACGAAAAGAGAGAGTTTGGAGACCAAAGCATGACCTTGCTACAGGTATAGTTCACTGGCGTTTCGCGGCGCGGTCACCGAAAAACGTCCATGTATTGACAGGAAGCGCATAATGCTTGCTTTATAAAGCAACGACCCAAGCACGCTAGGCCTCGTCGGGCAGTACGGGCAGAGCGTCACAGTCACATCGAGCGCGAGACCCATCATGGTGGTCTAGCGCCTGATGCACTCGGATGCTGACCCGCAGGCCGCGGGTTTAAATCCCGGCGGCGGGAGCCGCATTTTCAATAAAGGTGAAAATGCTTGAGGCCCGTGTGCTTAGATTTATAGTGCAGGTTAAAGAACTAACCCCAGGAGGTCGTAATTGCTGAACCCCCTCACTACGGCGTCTCTGATAAGCATAGGGTTGTTTTGGGACGTTAAGCCCCAAATGTTATTACGTAGAGTGCACGCTGGTAGCAAAATTACTGATTTAACCACGATGAACGAACAGGTTGCTCGACGCACCCGTGCAAGGTCCAGAGAGAAGCAGGCGCGAAGAACGCACAAATGCACGCATGCAGCTAACGGCCCGACACCAACGCTTATTGAGCAAAGCAGGCGACATGCTGCACGCAACTAGCCAGACATGATCGCCACCTCGTGACCATACCGCGCTTCAGTGGAAGCGTCACTTTTATCTAGAGCCGGTTTAATGAGCTCATGAGCACCCGTTGAACGTCACTTCACGACGCGAGGAGGCTTAACTTGTCACTGGAGTGATTGTTCGCACTCTCAAATAGAAATTGTCATCCGATCCACGAAGTGCATGCTGATGCGCTTCGTGCGACTGCAAATTGGTGATGTCTGTAATGCGTTACTTTAAAACGTCTGTGTCTACATCTGTTTCACTTTTTGCATTTGATTTTTGTGCCCCTCATTCAAAATAAGAATAAAATTTGTATCATTAGTTCAGTTCACCTGAGCAAATGTATGGGAGGAGGGATGATAATCAGGCATAGATAATCCGCCTTTAGTCCCTTCAATCTAGGCCCTCTTTGTATTTGCCTGAATAAAAAGTGAATGAATGAATGAAGTAGCGAAGCTAGGTCCTAAAGTCCACAATGGCAACGTTGAATTCACCGACTAGTATAAAGTATGCCCGAGCGGGATGCATGCGCGGATGCATGGACAGACGTAGTATGGTCTATTTTTAAAACCATCGGCGCACTGTGAACGCTCAATTCGTGGTAAAGGTTACGTTTGTTTCGGTCCGATGAGAACGTACATGACAACGGCGACAACGGACATCGTGCTGAGGAGTTTAGCTCCTAAATTGCGCACAAAACCTAGTAAATAAGTGCCTATGTCTTAGGGCGAGCCCGTATACAAGCAACTACTGCTATAACGACCGCTTTTCAAGGTGCTTTTAAGTTGTTTATAAAGGGATTCGACAATGTTTTCAATTTTCAGCAATGCCTCAGGGACCCAGCGAGAGCGGAGGCAGAGAAATGCCACGAGGCGATGTTCGCAAACGTCCTGAAGGGCCTCGGCACGGTAAAACTAAACAAGGTCGAAAAGTGAGAACCAATCCTATCCTTCTGACAGCGTTCTCTTTCTGTTTGTGTGTGTGTGTGTGGGTGTGTGTAGATGCATGGGCGTGCGTTTGGGTGCTTGCGTGTGCGAGTGCCTAAAAAATGTGTGAGTGCCGGTGCGACTAACCAGGTGAGCTCAACTCTTCAACTTCAGAATGCCGAAATCCCAATTTCCTAAAATTAATTAGGACTCTGAAGCTGCGATCGCTCAGCGGCCTTGGGAATGATGGGTAGTACACCACTTCGCCTAGTCTTTGTGCTCGCGGATTTCGAACGAACTTGTAACATTGCGTATTGTTGTGTTTAGGTTTTGTTTTAATTAAAACAGTGGACCACTGTCCACTTCGTGGCCCGATTTAACTTGGTGAGCCTGAAAGGGTAAGATGGCAAAGTGCAACTGTTGAACATTCGCGTATTTCTGTTTCGTGGCAGAGCAACTCTATGCCACGCGAAGCCAAGCGGACTTGAACGTACGAAGATTAGACAGTCGTATACTACGCATCATTCTCGTGCTCACTGAAGCGCAGTGCGTTGTAGCTCTCACGAAAACTGTTTGGCCGTTTTCGATGCATTTCGCAGGTCCGCAAGTGGTACCCCTTTGCGCAAGAGTCGGGAATCGGACTTGTCCACCACTGTCACGGAACCGGCTGGAACGCTTGCTGAGGTGCTCAAGAAGCGCTTTGTGTTCATTCACCCTACAGACAGCTCGGACGACTCGGCCACAGAGTCATGGAGTCCCTCCACGCCTCAAGTACGAGTTAAGCGCAGGGCTGGAGTGGGAACGATTTCCGCCACTCTTAGTTATTGAACTGAGCGAATCTGTCATAGTGTCCAGTATACCGCATGTTTAAATAGCGCACTCTCTTACGGAGCTAAGAAAGACGCAACACTCGCCTCACTTTCTACACTAAATTTATTTCAGAAAACATGCTTTATATATGTGCATCCCCCCTCACAGCTACACAGAAATTAAGTCAGTAAAAACTTATCGGATATCAAATTTCGCACACTTAACGATGAAAAAAAAAATTGTGGCGCTTAACCGATCAAAACGGGGCATGTGCCGCGTATACACTTCAAACAACGTAAACCTAAACAGATGACATTTCAGGGTAAGTGGAAGACGTTTGCGTGGAACTTTTACGCGCTAAAAATGGAAGTCGGCAACAAGAACCAGCGTAACAAAAGCTATACTACACACTTCAATTGAAGCCGTTCCCGGAAGATAGCTTCAGAATGAGCTAATGAAACTGATGATGGACTAACTCCACAGTCTTTTTTTTTCTGTTAATGTTATATGATTCAACTATTTCTTTGGTTAGTTCGTTTCCGTGATGAAAAAACACTGTGGTGGCATTGAATAGTGGCAAGCGGCCGCACTGACAACAGCGTCACTGTGCGAATAACCATTTGTTTCAAAAGATATCTTATGTTTCGGCAGCCTGGTGTTCATAAATCAACCAGTGTGGTCACTGTATGATTTCCCACATTCTAGAGGTAAACATTATACAATGAATAATTTGCATGTAACAATTTTTTATTGTTTTTGATTGCATTTGTTCAGAGACAGAGACATCGAATGCCAACGGATGTGAAGCTCTTAAGATGGTTGTGACATTGAGTCGCCAACTTTCAAAATGGTGTATGACGGCGCCTTAGGTAGTGGAGCAGTGTGCTGCAGTAGACACACAGCCGATTTTCCAAACAGGTGGATGCCTGTGCCACTTCATTGCGCATTTATTTCTGCCCAGCCAACATATCCATATAGGCGGAGTGCACAGATAAGTTGTTATAGATGTCAATATCATAGGTCGGCAAAAATCGTATATCTCACGGGGCTCGCTCAAAAGAAATATTTTGCTGTGAGGACTCACTAAAACTCCCAGAAAATTTTCTCATTCGAACTCACTCCCTTACCAAACAGTTTTTTTTTCAACTGGACTTCACCAGCATATTTATTACACACCCGCATTTAATCACTCTCGGCTTCATCTGAGTATGAGTGAGTCGACTAACGAATCCATTGGCGTAAAATTCACTTCTTCGATTATGGTGTGAATGTTCTTTGACGCCAGCATCTCGAACATTGGTGCTCTACGAAACGCCTTTCGATTTTGTACCTTCAAACACGTGTTATCGGCGGTTGCAATTCAATAAAGACATCTTACAGTGAAAGCCGTCACGAGATCACAACAAAGGTCACGTTTCTCCGTCACCACGGTATTCCGTAACCACTATCGCGCCAAATTAAAAAATACGTAAATAAAGATACCAAAGACACAATGCAATTCGAACCTGCCCCCCCCCCCCCCCTGCGTGCTAGCGCAGTATTCCAGTAGACATGATAGTTATAGCGCGAGAACAGAACGATGACAAAGAGACAAGGACTCTTTGTCGTCGTTCTGTTCTCGCGCTATAACAATCGTCATGTCATACCAACTAGCCCAAACTGCCACACATCAACCAGAGAGCCATGCCGGCTCTTGAAACTTTGTTGCAAACTGGCCTTAGGAAGGTTTGATAACGGGGAAAAAGTACGTTACCTTTAGTAATAAAGCTTCTTCGAACCGCAAAGTAACAACCAGTCATTACACATGGAGAATCGCGTAACAAGTGGGCCACAGAATACCCCAACCCATTACAAAAGCTTCATGCACAATTTTTCACCGCTGCCAGCTACAGCATAAAAAAAATGCACAAAATTCTTGTGAGTGTGTAGCGGTATACCACATTTATTCGAAGAATGATGGATGGCATAGTGAATGCCCCCCCCCTCCCTTCAATACAAAAATTATGATTATTAATGGCGTAGTGAGTACCCTCCAAGTGTGCTTGTAGCAGTTACCCAAATGGTTTTTAAGGAAGGTTCTGAAAGGCGATTCTTCCAGCTTTCGATGCGACTATGCTGTGCGTTCTACGCAGGCCTGGTGTATTTACCAAATACTTCCCATAAGAGTGTTCGCGAGAGGGAGGCTGTGACACCCCTTCCCTAAGAGCAGGTGAACGCCTGCATCACTCCGTTGCGTTTCTGAGATGTCTATGCATATCAACATGGACAAATAACATAGGTACGTCGTCAGCGATGTTAGTGGTACTACTAACGCCCGACACTTTACAACATAGTCTGCGAATACACCACAGTATGTTCAGTGTAAGGAACGAGGTAGGTAGTAAAGTGTCCTTAGCAAGTGTCGGTTTACATCTGTAAAATATATGCGTACAGCTGGGGTATCTTGGTGGGATGAACTACTGCCGAAGGTAGCCTTAGAGTTGGGTTCTCATCATGGTGGCTCCTATAGCTATATGCAAATTTCGTTGTCTGCGGCATTTACTCCTGAGAGACAGATGTAAACAAGCATTCACCAATGGACACGTAGCGCAGACGGACCTCATGAGCCAGACTGCGAGTGAGCCCACCTTATTCCTTCCGTTAGAGGTGACTGGTTGCCGGGGATTTTCCGGACCTCTTAACTTGCCTAAGGCTTGGGGGTGGTGGTGGTGGTGAAAACATTTAATAACCATTAAATGGTTACAGAGAGGTGATTGGGTTGGGGCCTTATTGGCCTCCTACCCTCACAGCACTAGGTGGAACCCCTATTCCGGGGCTCCAATGGCAAGCAACGCCGCCCGCGCACGTTGAACCAGAGCCTCTTGGGCCTTCAGGTCTTGACAGCCGAGCAGGGCCGCCTCCCAGTCCTCTCTCGTGGGATTGGGGTTGGGGGGGATAGATGGATTAGACTGGCACGCCCAGACGATGTGAAAGGTGTCAGCCACCTCACCACAGAACTGGCACGTGCCATCAAAGGATGAATTGAAATGTTTTAGCACCGCCGGGCACAGTACAGTATTGGTAAACAGTTTTAAAAGGAGGCGCTCGTCAGCGCGATGCAGTCCCTTACAAGGGTCTGAATAGCGCCGGTGCTCCTCCTTGTAGTAATTGGTAATATCTTTGAATGAAAGGGCCGAATTGTCTGATTGCGAGTAGGCTTCCAAAGACAGGGAGATAGCCCGGGAAGAGAGTGCGCGGGCGGCCTGATCGGCCTGTTCGTTACCCCTGAGTCCTTGGTGACCGGGTGCCCAAACCAGATTTCGCGGAGTTGGATTAACGTATCGGCAGCTAGGTTCCAGTATGCGCTGAGCAAGCGGTGAAGCCCACCCTAGCTGATAGTTCCGACAGGCCCCTCGTGAGTCGGTGATGATATGTTTAGAAGAGGGATAGGTGAGAGCCAGAGCGATGGCAACCTCCTCCGCGTGTGTTGCGCTGTAGGCTTTGAAAGTGAGCCCGTTTACGGTGTTTGCGTTGTGTATGACTGCGGCAGTATACAACCCCCCATGGTGCGGGCCGGCAACGTCCACGTAGCACACGTGTTCCTCTTGACCAAAGTGTCGCTGCAACGCTTCCGCGCGCGCCTGGCGGCGACCACTGTGGTTTTCTTTGGACATGTTGCGGGGAAGGGGTCGGACCCGGAGGGCGCGTCTCCAAGGTTCTGGCGCTCTCACCCTTTCCTCAATATAGTAATCGTGTTTGATGTGTATTCGGTCCAAGAGGCGGCGACCGGAATGGGTCTGTGCAAGGCGCGTGTATTGGTTAACGAGGTGGGCTTCTCGAAGTTCCCGGTAGGTATTCACCACGCCTAGGGCCAGAAGTCTCTGGTTGGACGTGGTGATAGGGAGGTCGAGAGCCCGCTTGATAACTTTACGGTGGATGACCTCGAGTTGATCATCCTCGTGTTTGCGTAGGTGCAAGTAGGGAGTCGAGTAGAGTATTCTACTCGTTACGAAAGCATGGGCAAGCCGCATTGCATCCCTGCTTCGTAATCCGCCCCGCTTGTTGGAGACCCGGCGGACCATACGGCCCACCTGGTCTCCCACCGTGCGAAGTTTGGCTATTGTGGTGTCGGCCTTGCGTTGGTGGTGTATGAAGAGGCCAAGGACGCGGATCTCCTTGGCCTCACGGATCGGTCCCGAGGGAAGACTGATATGGAGCTCAGTTGTGTCCTGAGGGGAGGGACGTACGTGCACAAATTCTGACTTAGCCGGGGCACACTGGAGTCCGCAGTAGGTTGCGTAGTCGTCGACTACAGTCGCTGCTGCTTGCAGGCATGACTCCATGTGACCCAGGTTACCTTGCGTGGCCCAGATCGTGATATCATCCGCGTAAAGAGCGTGATGTATCCCTGGTAAAGAAGCCAATTTGGGGGGAAGATGAAGCATGGCTATATTAAATTAAGGCTTGGAAGCATACCTTGAAAGCATATCAATAAATCAATTAAAGAACTTTTTATCCGTTAGCAATAAACATATATGTGGATATGCAGAAGGTCTCGTAGTATTGCCGGAAGAGGTATACCTTGTGTGGGGGATACCAGTGTACAATTCCGACCATTTAACGGCTGGTTATATTTTGCTAAGTACAATGTTTCGGCACGTCATGGATTTCTCTGAATAGAATTGGTGGGCTTTTGCTATTAAATGACCATCTAAAAAGCTACGTACATGCGGATAGGATTATTGACAAGGAAACTGTTTGAATCTATCACACAACTAATTTAATCCAATGCATTCAGCAAATATGTTCAGCAAATACTCAGCCTCTTAGTACGGTGTGTAACTTGTGTTCTTATTTTCTGAGTTTTGCTATGTTATGCTACGTATCATGAACGGGTCAGTGTACAGTAGTTTCTTTTGGGTCTGCTTAAAGGCCGTGATGCCCACTCGTGCCCATCGAGGTGGGGACGGCATCTTGACCCGGAGTGCGCTTTTCACATCTTCGCAGGCAAATGAAAAGACGTTGCTCTCCACTCTCAAGGAGATGTCCAGTGACGTGACCAAGCTCTCGCCAAAGCAAGAAGGCGTGTGAAACCAAGAGCTTTCAGGTTGCTAGTTGACAGATTCAGCTGCATCCTTGGCTATTGTTTCTATTTAAAATTTTAATACTTTACATCTTCCATTTTATACTTTATATGTTAAATGTACATGGTGCCTCAGCTATTTCTAGCCAGAGAAAAAAAAATATGCTGATGCACGCAATTACAACGCGACCACATGCATGTTGTGGACCGTTGTCTGAAGTTAGCCACACTATTTTTGTGTTCTAAAATATTGTTTAATTACATCTAAATAATTACCCACTTTTGAAGGACCGAAGATGGATAAAGTTCAATAAGAAGGTTGTAGATTGGTTTGCGAAACGTCCGATTAGATAGTTCTGACCTTTATATCTGTTAATTATTAGCGGTTTACTGCTAACTACAAATACCCGCGTAATTCAAAAAATACCACGTGACAAACCCACTGGCGTGCCTACGTGCGCCGTGATTCTGGTGCTCTCTAACGTTCCACGTGCGAACGACATGCTTCCCTCGTACCAGTTCGAAACAGCCATAACCAGTCGCAGCAGATATCGCTTTTGTGGCCCATAGCAAAACGGGTCATCGCAAAACCACCACCATCATTGCGGCCCTGTCAAGATAGCACAATGGGGCAAATGCTATGGTCGTTCGTTCGCTGAAAATTAGGGAGCACTATACAATCATCTTTCGCACTGGCGCGAGAGGGGGTTCGTCACGTGGTATTTTTTTTGTATTTCGCGGGCATTAGCAGTTAGCATAAAAACACTAATAATTAACAGATATAAAGTTCAGAACTGTCTAATCAAACGTTTTGCAAACCGATCTACTACGTTTTCATTGAAATTTTTTATCCATCTTTGTTTCTTAAAAAGTTAGTCAATATACATGTATAATTAAACAATATTTTAGAACACGAAAAAGAGTCTAACTTAAAGCAGCGGTTAGCAACATGCCTTTGGTCGCGCCGGAATTGAGTGTGTCGGCATATTTTTAAACTCTGGCTAAAGATAGCTGGGCCACCCTGTATACTTAGATTTAGGCGCACGTTAAAGAACTCGAGAAGGTCAGAATTTCCTGAGCCTCCACTACGCAGTCTCGTAATATTATGAGGGTTTTGAGATATTAAACGTCTGATAATGTTGCACCTGGCTTTTTTTTTATATTGTAGACCACATATTTCTGTACGCGACTTTCTTCTCAGCGCAGTCTCAACGGTTCAATCTTCCGTACACATGGTCTTTTTAACTGTTTCCACACATGCATATATCAATTCATATCAATAAAATTTTGTGCAAGTCTGCGTTTGTCAGCTTTTCATCCCCATATTTTGTTTTTGCGATGTTTATGATCGCACACCTGCATTCATCTACAGTGGAGATTAGATATTCGACTAATTTTCTGTTGTTTCTCAGTATTTGATATGGCTGCCACTCGGAAATATTAACTGCTCAGACTTTGCCATCAGGGAGGAAATCATTGTGAAAATCACTGCAATTTGACTGCGCGCCAGCTACTGTACAGTGAGCGCTCTTGGTGGCTATAATATACTGCAAAACGTCTGAAGAGTCATTTTTGCAAGCGCGAAAAAAAATTGTCATCGTACCCCAAGTTATCTCGAAAATATGAAATTCGTGTTTGAATTTCAGTAACTTCAATCTCGATGTATTCAAACGGTACTTATTGACGTTTTTGACGAGATTTCTGCTTTTCCTCATTTAAGTATGCTGCAGGTAAACAGGAGCAAGCGTGTTCTGTGGGTTTCAATTGCTCACTTGATTTTTGTCGTCACGCCCACGGTTGCTTGTAATTTTTTCTTGTGCGAACGGGAGTTGTCATAAAAAAATGTTCCTCTCAATTTTTTTCATTCACTTATGTATTTATTTATTTATTTTCATACATCGCTCAAGACTCAAGCACTGCACAATAGGTCTGCAGAAAGAAACCTCTGTATGGGTCTGCAGAAGACCTACAGTATTGTTAAATAAATAAATAAATAATCCGTCCCAAGCTTCAGTCTTTTCCCCTCAGAAAACTCCGAGATCCGCGAGCTCACTGCTGAGCAGTGCCACTTCATACGTTTGTCATGCTAGTGGCAGTTTATCCATCCTAACGCGTCACACGTCGTCACTGAATGAGTCAGCCAGGACTCCGTCAGTGACGCCACTGAAGAAGTCAACTGGAGCCTGTGGCGATGGCTCTTATGAACGGGGACTGTCCGTTCCCGCATGATCCGGTGAAGTTGTCGATGTCGTGTACAGCCACCGGTGCCATGGCCATCTGGAGGAAGTACGTCAGGTTGATGCGCGAACCTTATACTTTGCAGAAGGCATCAATGCATACACTAGCTGTTGTAGATACCGATACTTCCGTTTGTGTTTTAGACGCCAAACTTTGATGTGTGGGGTTTACCTACATAAAACCACCGCAAGAATATGAGAGACGCCATATTGGAGGACTCCGGTAATTTTGATCACGCGGAGTTTTTGAGCGTGCACCCAAATCTGAGCTCGAAAGCCTAGAGCATTTCCGCCTCCGTCTAAAATACAGCGACCACCGCCAGGATTTGACCCCGCGACCTAGACGCTAAACTTTGTCACGAGCTTTGAAAAGTGACCATGCGTTTTGGTGTGATGTCCCTTCATATAGCGAAAGGAGAACCTTTTCGGTCTGTAGCCACCTGCGCTGCCCGACTGATCATCGCGAAGGACCACTACATGGTTGAGTTCAACGTCCTATCATCTCGCTCGCCCGACATAACGACGTTCTATTCGGCTGTATAGGATTTCTTTAAATCTTGTAATCATGCCGTTAGTGATTGTGCTAGGTCTGACCTTGAACTCTTCTTTTTGTACGACTAATCATAGAGCGCTACTCAGCAAGCCGCACACAAACTGGGGTGGTTTCAATACTCACCATAGACGGCTAAGTGGACGGCAGCCATATTACGTCCGATTCCAATTCTCACGCAGCCGGCAAATAGACCGCTTCGAGAAGGCCGCATCGTAGAAAAATTCGATGCAGGCTACTTTGCTGTCCAAACAAGATTGTGGCTCAGCAATTTGCTCAGATAGCTCAGATTTCACCGGAATAGTCATCTGCACACAAGCGCCAATTAAGACACTCAATGTGAGAAAAGTTAAATTTTTCTGGAATTTTAACTCAAAATAAGCTAAAAAAATCAACAGTTACGTTTGTTTATTTTGGCTTTCTCTTCTCGACGTGAGGTGGAACCTCGTCACGTAGAAACCGTCCAGACGTGTTCCATTTCTCGGAGAACATGGGCTCGGCGCTGCCTTGTAAGCTGTCTGCGTAGACAGTCTACGATGCTGTCTTAGAATCGGAACACAGCCACGGTCGTCAAAAAAGATACTCTAATTCCCCTCACTGCAGCTGTTTTGCTCCCCATGCCCTGCGCCACCATTTGTGATGAGGCTGCGTTCTTTGAACCATAAAGTCTCTTCCTAAGCCGCGAACAACTCATGCCCTATTGGACCCTCGCCTTTACTACTGGAAGCACTGCAGCGCTTACTACCTCATCAACCTCCTTCCGTATCCCATCCAACTTTTGAAAGGTGAATATCTTTAATGCATGCATGCCCGTGACAGAGGACAAATTTTTACTATGCAGCAAGATTCAAGTGGCCGTGACCCCGATGCCATCTGTGCCCTTGAAATTTCTAATGTGCCACATACCGAACTATTCAACTCGTTCGTAGCAGACGGACTGTGACCGTCGCAGCGCTCCGATTCTCCCCAGCTGCTGTAGGTATTTCGCGAACCTTTTGATGTTGCACAACTTGCGATTGGCTCTACTCTTACCATTCTTCGCTGCATGGACACAGGCATCCTTGTGCGACAGCCTCCCAACATCAAGTTATTACAGAAAATAAAGTTCATGACAGGCTTAAGGTAGGTCACCACCTTCAAAAACCAATTGACTAAAAAAAGCAGTTTTTAAAGTTAATATTGTTACATTTCCTGTTCATTCTAGAATATTTAGAAGAAATAATTATTTTGATAGCTCAAGCGGTTAAAAAGTTCTGGTGGTTTTTCCAACCCCTCCTAAATGCGTCCGAAACTGGAGCTTTCTGATACTAGGGCGTCTGCTACCTCGTCATAAATGTCTCTCAGAATGCATACTATGTAATTTTAGCATAATTTAGTTTATTACTAAGCTTTCGTAAGCCTTTTCAGGTACATTTTTCTTTCAAAAGGCCTACTTGCCTTTTGAGGCAAAAATGTATATGCAAGCCTACACACTAAACAAAAATGACCTGAAATAACCCCAAAAACGGGGTAAACCATTTGTCCTCTAGCGCACTACCGTTCCTGGGTTTTTTTTTACCACCTACTACCGAGGTAAAAATTTACTCTCGTGCTAACTGGGTTTTCGAACGTAGGGAGAGTAGTAATTATTTACCCCAGTGAGGTTTTCAGCGAGTATAGAGAGAGTAAATTTTTACTGCCTAAACAAAGTTTTCCCGGCGCTTTCTAAGAGTTATTTTTAAAGCTCATTCAAAGGTTTATGGTGGCCGCCACGGTAGTATTTATTTACTGCTGTTACCGAGTTTCTGCGGCTGTCTTGGGGGTTTTTTTAAAGCCGATTTGTGGCTTTATTATGGAGTTCCTGCGAGGTTATTTTTAGGGGCAAAGCTCCTTAAGGCGTGGGCTGTGCGTCCCCTGTATGTAGCCACCTCTCGTTTAGTTCTTGCAGTGTTCACTAGATGGCGGTACCGTCCCCTGTATGTAGCCACTTCTCGTTTAGTTCTTGCAGTGCTCGCTAGATGGCGGTACTCATAGCTGATGATGACGAAGTATGCCACCAGGCGCTATGAGATGGCGGTACTCATAGCGCCTGGTGGCATACTTGTCACCACCCCGTTATAAAGGGGACGCTCATAGCATCCATCCATCCATCCATCCATCCATCGATGAAAAGGTGCAAGATGTTATAAACTAGACGGCGTTACTTGTAGGGGATGATGAAAGATGCGAGATGTTATACAATAGGAATGATGTCACATAAGGCGCGCGTCATTGGTGGAAGGCAATCGTTGGATTTAGTGTGGCGACGTATGCTAGGGGGAGCGATGTGATAAAATCGAGTGGGCAAAATGTACGGAGGATTCATGGTTTACCAGGTTTACCTCCGGAGCTTCGCCCACTCATCATCATTCACTTCGTGGATATGGCGGCACTTTTTACTACACTTACCAGTTTTTCGCGGCGATTGGCGAGAGTTATTTTTAAAGCTCATTCAAGGGTTTAAGGTGGCCGCTGAGGTAGTATTGATTTACTACTGCTATTGAGTTTCTGCGGCTGTTTTGGGGTTTTTTTTAAGCCTCTTTGTGGCTTTATTAAAGAGTTCCTACGAGGTTATTTTTTACTACACTTACCAGTTTTTTGCGGCGATTGGCGAGAGTTATTTTTAAAGCTCATTCAAGGGTTTAAGGTGGCCACTGTGGTAGTATTTACTACTGCTACCGAGTTTCTGAGGCTGTATTGAAGGTTTTTTAAGCCTGTTTGTGGCTTTATTCGAGTTATTTAGAGGTTACTTTTTACTACACTTACCAGTTTTTTGCGGCGACTGTTATTTTTAATTCTCATTTAAGGTTTTCTTGGGGCTAATGTAGAGGTATTTATTTAAACCTGTATTGTGGTTTTCGCGGTTAACTTTGCGGGTTAATAAAACGCAGATTACATGTATTATTCCAGCTGCCAGAAAAGAATTTTTTACCTCCTTTGATAGGAGGTAAATTTTTTTTTCTGGCAACTCGAATGATGCCTCTAATGCAGCAAACTTGAGCCTTTTTGGAAATTGATGTAGTGGTATTTAATTACGCCCGTATTACACTTTTCACATCCATTTTTTGCATTGTTTTAATGCCATCCAGGGCCATGAGTAACATTTTAAGGCCCCTTGAAAGCATGCCTTGCTTCAGTCTGAAAATTTATTGAGCCAAAATAAACTTCAAATGAACATGTCTCTTATAACTTCGTGGCCATTCTACAAAACAAATAAAGAATTTCAAAAGGCTTCAGGCAAAAATTCATGAAAAATCAAATAATCTTTACTGGTACACTCAAAGCAGGAGAAGAACACAGCGAATAAAGAGCTGAGCTCAATGAGCTGGCACGTGATGCCAGCTCATTGGGTAGTTTTTCGCAGTAGCCTTGCTCCTTGCAGGACTGCAAGTCAACATACAAAGCGTAATACACATTTGTTCAATGAGGACAGCAGTTGCTTGATTGCTGAAGAAATGAAAAACGATTTTGCCTGTCGTTGCACAACAGAGCTTCATTACACTTAATGTACAGAGCATTGTGACTAGGCAGTCAGTATTACAATAATATTGCACATAAATAATACACAAGTACAATGAATTATGTGACAAGCATTGGAACATTTGTATTAACAGAACTATAACATTTGTACAATTACAATAGCATTGCTACTCCTGACTAAATTTTACAAGAAAAAAGATGCACAGGTCATGCGTAACAGGAGCAAATATTTTAAACATAAGAGGGGCATCGATAGAGAATTGAACAAAATGTATACTCTTTGTACTAGCTTGAGCACCTTTTCTCGAGCACCTTTTGGACTTCCTCGTGCATTTATGCACACGGTTTCCAAGTCACCAATAGGCTTTTTTCAAGAACACTAGCACCAATGACGAGCGTGCAAGCGCTTATGAGAAAATTTTTTAGGCCAGCACTTTTCAGATCAAGTGAACTTGGCAAGGTGAGATATATTACCGCGTAATTCACTCACAAACTTCAGTGTTTAAATGCGACGGCCTGTTTCTTGGCGCCGTAACTTCAGATTGGAATAAAGCCTACAGGGCAAAAACAATTAAGTAGGACCAGGAAAAAAATATGCACACCAGAAGTGCTCACTCACAATTGAAATGTTATCACACGTGTTAAAAAACATATTGTGACGACGTGAGATTGACAGCACACAAAGCGCCTCAAACAAATACAATTTATCGATCGCAGGAAACAGACTGCAAAGACTTCTTCGTCTTTTGCCCTCAGCCAAGGACAGTCAGGCTGCTTCGTTATCCTCACCACTGGCACATACGCGCGGCATTATTCCCCCCTAAAAAAACATCGTTTGAGAAGCAAGGCGAAACCAAAACTGCACAGTTAGTCACTGAAAGTAAGGCTTCATCCGAAGCACGTGGACAACTTCTGGTGAATGTCTGCGCCGCTTTTAACACTGCACATCGTCCGGAACAACCTCGTAGTTGACGTCACTGATACGTCGCAGAACCTTGTAGGGTCCGAAGTATCTTCGCAACAGCTTTTCGGAGAGCCCACGCTGACGAATAGGTGTCCAGACCCATACTTTGTCGTCCACGTTGTATATGACGGGTCTGTGCCGGAAGTTGTAATACTTGACATCTTCGTCTTGCTGTTTGGTGATTCGCAACCTGGCAAGTTGCCTGGCTTCTTCTGCTAGCTGGGTAAACTCTTCGGCGTCCGTCTCATTGCCATCATTTTCATGAGGGAGCATAGCGTCTAACGTTGTCGTAACCTCGCGTCCGTAAAGGAGGCTAAAGGGTGTCTTCCGAGTGGTTTCCTGACGAGCCGTGTTGTACGCGAACGTGACGTAGGGCGAAATGATGTCCCAGTTCTTGTGCTCTACATTTTAGTCTCTACATCTTGCTCTACATTTTGAGCTGTACCACTTAGTCGGAAAATGGTGTCCAAAAGCTCGGCCATGAACGCAGTACCTCTGTTGGTGATGACTATTGCGGGAGCACCGTGTTTTAAGACGATGGCTTCGATGAAAAATTGCGCCGCTTCAGCTGTCGTTGCCCGTGGCAGAGCACCTGTCTCCGCGTATCGGGTCAGGTAATCCGTGGCAACGATTATCCACCTGTTTCCAGTGGCAGACTTTGGGAGGGGGCCCAGAAAATCCATGCCAATTTGAGCAAACGGTGTCGCCGGCACTCGGACAGGCTGCAGCAGGCCAGCTGGTTTGATGGATGGTGGCTTGCGGTGCTGGCAATCTAGACATGCCTGCACGTATGTTTTGACAACTTCGGCAAGTCTTGGCCAGTAATAGTTCTGCCTTATCCTCGCCAATGTTCTTGTGTAAACATAGTGACCAGCAGTAGGTTCGTCGTGACAGGCTTGCAGTACCTCACGGCGAAGTGAAGAAGGAACGACGAGCAAGTAGCTGCTGCCGGTGGGTGAAAATTTCCTCTTATAAAGAACGTCATTTCGCGAGCAATACGACGGCAGCCCTCTCGCAAATAACTTCGGAACGCTATTCATTCGCCCTTGTAGGTAATCAATAAGTGGTAGCAGCTCAGCATCGCCACGCTGCTGTTGAGAAAAGGCGGCAGTGTCCACAATTCCGAGAAAGGCCGTGTCGTCATTGTCGTTGTCCGGGGATGTCGTCTCAACAGGAGACCGAGAAAGAGAGACAGCATCGTTGTGTCGTTTTCCCAACTTGTAGGGAACAGTGAAGCCAAATTCTTGGAGCCGAAGACTCCATCGTGCAAGGCGGCCAGACGGATCTTTCAAGTTGACTAACCAACAGAGAGAGTGGTGATCACTGATAACGGTGAATGGGCAGCCGTACAAATAAGGACGAAACTTCAGAACTGCCCATACCATTGCAAGGCATTCTTTTTCCGTCGTAATGTAATTAGCTTCAGCTCGGGACAGCGTCCTGCTGGCGTAGGCGATCACGTTTTCGTTTTGTCCTTCGACTGTACGAGCACTGCTCCAAGACCCACATTACTAGCGTCTGTATGAAAAATTGTTGGCGCGTCTTTATCGAAGTGGGCCAGAACGGGGGTGTTTGCATGCGCTGACGAAGCTCGTGAAATACCTGCTGTTGGTCTTCGCCCCATCTGAAGGGGGTATCTTCCCGAGTAAGCTGTGTCAATGGCCATGAGATGCGTGAAAAATTAGCAATAAACCACCAGTAATAGGCACAGAGTCCTAAAAAACGTCGCACTGATTTTTTGTCTGATGGCGTCGAGAAGTTTGCCACGGCGGCAATTTTATCCGGGTCGGGTCGAATCCCTTCGCTGCTCACGACGCGACCGAGGAATTGAAGTTCGTGGAAGCCGAAGTGGCACTTTTCTGGTTTTAGAGTAAGACCGGCCAAGCGTATTGCTTCAAAAACTGCTTCGAACCTTCGTAAGTGTTCATCGAAAGTCGCCAAAAAGACAATCACGTCGTCGAGGTACACCAAGCAGGTTTGCCACTTAAGTTTCGACAGAACCGTGTCCATGAGACGCTGGAATGTTGCTGGCGCCGAACACAAACCAAAAGGAAGAACCTGAAATTCATAAAGTCCGTCGGGCGTAAAAAAGATGGTCTTCTCACGATCTCTCTCATCCACTTCAATTTGCCAGTAGCCGCTTTTTAAGTCCATAGACGAAAAGTAGCGTGCGTTTCGTAGTCTATCCAATAAATCATCAATACGCGGCAGAGGGTAGACGTCCTTCTTTGTGATCTGATTAAGCTTACAGTAGTCGACGCAGAAACGCAAGCTACCGTCCTTCTTTTTAACGAGTACTACAGGTGATGCCCAAGGACTGTTAGATGGCCGAATAACACTATCTTCTCGCATCGTTTTCACCTGTTTTTGAATTGCCTCACTCTCCTTTGGGGCGACTCAATAAGGATTTTGCCGGATGGGTCTGGCGTCTGAATCCGTGATGATGCGGTGTTTCGTCAGTGCCGTTTGACCAACTCTTGATGTGGATGAGAAGCAGCCGTGGAACTTGTTGATCAGCGTGAGAAGGCGGTCTCGCTCAATGGGAGATAACATTGGACCAATGTCGACAGGTGTCGGTGTAGTGATAGTAGACGCTGCTGCTTCCTCCACTAAATGACAATCTTCTGTTTGCGAGAGTCCGTCAAAATAGGCAATAGCCATGCCTTTAACTATGTGTCTGCGTTCTCGGCTGAAATTTGTCAATAGTAGTTCAGCGCATCCGTCAATAACAGTGATGACAGCCCTGGCAACAGAGATGCCGCTAGTGAATGCGAGCTCCTTGATGTGTTCAGCGATGCCAGTACCGTTTTGTAACTTGTCACAGTGCACGGATACGAGGGAACAGCTTCGTGGCGGCAGTATGACGTCGTCATTGGCAATACAGAAGCGAGGTGGCGGGTGTTCCTCATCGGTAGCAGTCTCCGAGCTTACAGTGAACGTTACGCTTCTGTCACGGATGTCAATCACAGCCCCGTATTCGCGCAAGAAATCCATTCCCAATATGAGCTGTTTACAGCACTCGTGAAGAATGATGAGGGTGGCGACAAAGGTGGAACCAGCGATGAAGAGTCAGGCCATGCACTTTCCAACCGTTGTCATCAACTGACCTCCTGCAGTTCTTATATTGGGTCCCTGCCATGGCACCTTGACCTTCCTTAGTCTGTCGGCTAGCTGAAGGCTTATCATAGAAAAGTAGGAGCTGGTGTCCACAAGAGCCGTCACTTGGTGGTCGTCAATGTGAACGACGAGGTCAGCGCTGATAACGTCGGTTACGTCGGCAGTTGTTCCATTCGTCGGATTAGTCGTTGCTCTCGTCGTCTTCGGCATCGGTGGCTTCGAGCTGTTATATGTCTGCAATGGGGGCTGTTTGGAAGTTCGATTAATGGCAACCCCACCCCCCGGGGTCACTGCGTCTAGTTTCCCCGTCGCGGGCTAGGGGACCTGCTCCTGGTGACATCGGCAAAACTGCGACGATTTGGTGAAGAGCCCTGCGCAGGAGATGGAGAACGTGACACGGGCCTCATTAGATTCTGTGGCGGTGTGTTCATAGGAGTGTCATTGTTTGTGCGTCGATCGTCGTACGTAGCGTAATCATGGTAGCGAGGAAATACCGAGTACTGAGCGTCGCGATAACGGCAAACTCTGTATACGTGCCTGGCTTCGCCACAATCCGGTCGACGATCATACCGGACGAGCATACCGGTCGACGATCAGCGGTACGCCCCATATAGGTTTTCCGTCGCTGGTAGGTAAATGGGGACTCCCTATTGAACCACGTTGTGGGCTTCACATTTTGGCTAAATGGCATTCGTCTTGTCGGCGAGATCGGTGTGGTTGGGAAAGTTGGCGGCGGTGGCAGCGGCTGTGTTAGCAGGGTTGGTGGTGGTCCAGTCATTGGAGTCTGTTGTGCTGAAGGCGCGACGACGGGGCGTCGGACTGCATCAGCATAAGTAAAACGTCGTCGCACACCATTATAGCCGGATGAAGAGAGAGCCTGGCGGACCTCATCCCGGACAACATCAGCGCCAAAAGACAATGCCGGCGTCGGTTCAGTTTCTGGAATTAAACCAAGCTACCGAAGCTCCTCCCTAAATATCTCCCGGATGACTTCCCGCAGAGGCCTGTTGTCGCAGAGGCTCGCCGCAGTGGTAACAGGGCTACTCGCTCGAACGTTGACCGGACTCTGCTGGCGGTACCATTGCTGTAGGGCCCGTTCAATAGCTGTGGCTTCTTTCGTGAACTCAGCAACTGTTAGCGGATTTCTCACAAGCACAGCAAACAGTTGCTCCTTCACGCCTCGCATTAGATACCGCAGCTAACTGCCTTCCGGCATCTCAGGATCCGCCCTGCCGAAAAGACGGGTCATGTCCTCGGCGAACATAGCGACGCTCTCATTTGGTTTTCGAATTCGAGCTTCCAAGAGACGTTGCGCATTCTCTTTTCTGTCAAGACTACTAAAAGTGTCGATCAGCTGGTTGCGGAAGTCGTCCCACGTAGCCATGCTTCTTTCCCTGTTGATGTACTACGTCTGGGTGTTGTCTTTCAGGTAGTACACATTCGTGAGCTTGTCTTTTGGGGTGGCCCACTGGTTGTACTTCGCACAGCGTTCGAACTGGTCCAGCCAGTCTTGTGTATCTTCATGGGTCTCACCATGAAAGCAGTCAGGAATCATGGGATTCCGAAGTGTCATGTGCGATGTAGTTGCAGTGGCCATGGTGGTTGAAGGAGGCAAGCGATTGCTGGCAGTTTCTGGAAAGGGATTCAGCTCGGGAGCTACGCCTTGCAGACGGCGGCTGGAACGGTGGACTGGTGTATCGACGGGTGGTAGTGATTCCGGGGTCGAATGTCAGGTCCGCAAAGGGGTGCCAAGCATGACGTACCCAGCGCCTCCACCAGTGTGACGACGCGAGATTGAGGAGCACACAAAGCGCCTCAAACAAATACAATTTATCGATTGCAGGAAACGGACTGCAACGACTTCTTCTTTTTTTTTTTCAACAGATACACAGTCAGATATACAGTCCGACTCACTTAGAAAGATCCCAGATATAACTACCATATATCGGTGCACTTACGATTTTCCTACACTACCCTATGAAACTGAATCTACATACACCGAATATTTTTGAAGGTCTACTTTTACAAAGAACCCTTCCAACACGATCGCGGCAAAAATATAGTACATACGAAGTGCCAAAAAAAGTTAAAACAGGCATTCTGAAACACGTGATAGGTGTGCTTGCGTGCGGACTGGTGCTGTTTAACTGCGAGATACCACACAATGCGGCGAGCACCGCAAGCAGATTTCAGACGTTGCGAGCGAGGTCGTTTACTTTCCACACATTTCTTCACAGGCAGAACTTCAGTTAGAAGGAAACGAAACGAAAAAAAAGGCAGCATGAAGAATTGTAGTCAGCTTTTGCATGGCAAACTATAGTGCATGAAGCAGTACGAAACCGCACACTTTGCTACACCTAAACGATTAGAAGCGCTACAAAATTAAAATCAAAAACACTTATTTATAACGTAAAACTGAGATACCTTAGGTCTAGGTTGTGCCTTTTTCAGAAATTTAAGCATTTCTTCTCTCGCAATTCATTATTCTAGCCTGATTATCATCTGTCCTGCCGCACAAATAGCCCCAAAGTGGTCTACCCACAATTGCAACAGACCGCTGCGCATCTATGCTCCTTTGTTTTTTGTTGTTTTGTTAACACATCAAGAGACTAAAGCTAACTACCCAGAGACGTTATGCTCCAATCCAGCCCGCAAACCTTCAAGTTGTTGAACAAGTCATTGTCACTAGACAACAGCCCATACCTGATGTAAAAGCTGGAGTATTCGAGATAATAATAAAAAAAGCTACAGGAACTAAAATTGCACTGATATCATCATCATCATCATCAGCCCGACTACGTCCACCGCAGGACACAGGCCTCTCCCATGTTCCGCCAGTTAACCCGGTCCTGTGCTTGCTGCTGCCAATTTATACCCGCAAACTTCTTAATCTCATCTGCCCACCTAACCTTCTGTCTCTCCCTAACCCGCTTCCCTTCTCTGGGAATCCAGTCAGTTACCCTTAATGACCAGCGGTTATCCTGTCTACGCGCTACATGCCCTGCCTATGTCCATTTCTTCTTAATTTCAGCTATGATATCCTTAACCCTCGTTTGTTCCCTAATCCACTCTGCTCTCTTCTTGTCTCTTAAGGTTACACCTACCATTTTTCTTTCCATTGCTCGCTGCGTCGTCCTCAATTTGAGCTCAACCCTCTTTGTAAGTCTCCAGGTTTCTGCTCCGTAGCTAAGTACCGGCAAGATACAGCTGTTATATACCTTCCTCTTGAGGGATAGTGGCAATCTACCTGTCATAATTTGAGAGTGCTTGCCGAATGTGCCCCACCCCATTCTTATTATAGTTACTTCAATCTCGTGGTTCGACTCTGCGGTTATTACCTGCCCTAAGTAGACATAGTCTTTTACAACTTCAAGTGCACTATTACCTATCTCGAAGCGCTGCTCCTTGCCGAGGTTGTTGTACATTACTTTCGTTTTCTGCAGATTAATTTTAAGACTTACCTTTCTGCTCTCCTTGTCTAACTCCGTAATCATGAGTTGCAATTCGTCCCCCGAGTTACTCAGCAATGCAATGTCATCGGCGACGCGCAGGTTACTAAGGTATTCTCCATTGACTCTTATCCCTAACTGTTCCCATTATAGGCTTCTGAAAACCTCCTGCAAGCACGCGGTAAATAGCATTGGGGAAATTGTGTCCCCCTGCCTTACACCCTTCTTGATTGGTATTCTGTTGCTTTCTTTATGAAGCACTGTGGTAGCAGTTGATCCCCTGTAGATTTCTTCCAGAATATTTATATATACTTCATCTACGCCCTGATTCCGCAGTGTTTGCATGACGGCTGATATTTCAACTGAATGAAATGCCTTCTCGTAATCTATGAAGGCTAGGTATAGTGGTTGGTTATACTCTGAGCATTTCTCTATTACCAGATTGATAGTATGAATGTGGTCAATTGTTGAGTAGCCTGTTCGAAATCCTGCTTGTTCCTTTGGTTGATTGAATTCTAATGTTTTCTTTACTCTGTTAGCAATTACCTTTGTAAATAGCTTGTATACTACAGAGAGCAAGCTGATCGGCCTGTAATTCTTCAAGTCCTTGTCATCTCCTTTCTTATGTATTAAGATGATGTTAGCGTTCTTCCAAGACTCTGGTACTCTTCCCGGCAGGAGACACCTCGTAAACAGGGTGGCTAGTTTTTCTAACACAATCTGTCCTCCATCTTTCAGCAGATCTGATGTTACCTGATCCTAACCAGCAGCTTTGCCCCTTTGCATGCTCTCCAAAGCTTTTCTGACTTCTTTTATCATTACTGGTTGGGTGTAATCTGGGTTACTGCTAGTTCTTATAGTATTAAGGTCGTGGTTGTCTCGGCTACTGTACACATCTCTGTAAAACTCCTCTGCTATTTTAACTATCCTATCCATATTGGTAGTTATTTTGCCTTCTTTGTCCCTTAGTGCATACATCCGACTTTTGCCTATCCCAAGTTTCCTCTTCAATGCTTTGACACTTCCTTCGTTTTTCAGAGCGTGTTCAATTGTCTCCATGTTATACCTTCTTACATCGCATACCTTACGTCTAATAATCAACTTCGAAAGCTCTGCCAGTTCTATTTTGTCTGTTGTACTTGACACTTTCATGATTTGACGCTTCTTAATTAGGTTCTTCGTTTCCTGGGAAAGCTTGCGAGTGTCCTGTCTAACTACCCTGCCTCCAACTTCCACTGCAAACTTCGTAATGATACTCGTCAGATTATCATTCATTGTATCTACGCTAAGGTTGGTTTCCTCACTAAGAGCCGAGTACCTGTTCTGCAGCGACACTCTGAATTCCTGTACTTACCCTCTCAGTGCTAGCTGATTGATTGGCTTCTTGCCTATCAGTTTGTCGTTCCTTCTTCAAGTCTAGGCGAATTCGAGACCATACCATTCTATGGTCACTGCATCATACCTTGCCAATCACTTCCACATCCTGCACGATTTCAGGGTGTGCACTCATTATAAAGTCTATTTCGTTCTTATTTTCGCCATTAGGGCTTCTCCATGTCCACTCGCGGTTTTCTCGTTTTCGGTAGAAGGTATTTAAAATCCGTAAATTATTGCGTTCTGCGAATTCTACTAGTAGCTCTCCTCTGGCGTTTCTAGTACCGATGCCGTAATCTCCTACTGCCTCGTCTCCAGCCTGCTTCTTCCCTACCTTTGCATTAAAGTCGCCCATCACTATAGTATACTGTGTTTTTACCTTACTCATTGCCGATTCCATGTCTTCATAGAAGCTTTCAACTGAAGCGTCATCATGGCTGGATGTAGGCGCGTAAGCCTGTACTACCTTCATCTTGTATCTTATATTCAGTTTAACTACGATATTTGCCACCCTTTCATTAATGCTATAGTATTCTTCTATGTTGCCAGCTATGTTTCTGTGAATTAGGAACCCCACTCCCAGTTCTCTTCTGTCTGCCAAGCCCCTGTAGCAAAGGACGTGCCCATTCTGTAGCACCGTATAGGCCTCATCTGTCCTCCTAACCTCACTGAGCCCTATTATATCCGATTTACCACCCTCTAGCTCCTCGAATAGTACAGCTAGACTTCCCTCACTAGATAAGGTTCTAGCGTTAAACGTTGCCAAGTTCAGGTTCTAATGGCGGCCTGTCCGCCATTCAGGGTGCTAAGAATCCCTGCACTGATATGACTTGGACTAAAGACCGCAAAAGTGTGTCAATAAGTTAGCCCTAAATTGCTGCCTTTCAATCACGAGTACTGTGCAGAAACTGCCTTCACAGGCAAAACTACAAAATGTATCACAGAAGGTCACAGGCTTGGTCCCTGCTAGTGGGAAGTTGAATTTTGGTCCACTTGTCACAATTACACTACAATTACTCCTAATAATATCCCCTATACTTTCTTTGGCATTATTGTGTGCGAGTTCTCATTATAATGCGCCTAAAAAAATTGAGCCCTTAAATTTAGACATTCCTTCAAGGGGCCCTGCAACACTTTTTGAGCATGGTCAGGAAATGCTGCCGATCGGTTGTAGAGGTTCCCGACAACACACATGCCCAATTGTATAGCGCAGCACGCGACCTGGAATTCACAATAAATTATCTAAGTCAGCTAAAAATTGCTTTCCCTTCTCTCGACAAATGACGGAACACGGTCAAAAATCCCTCGTAGCAAGTCCACCTATTAGCCATTGGCTGATTTGAACATGGCTCGCTCGGTCGTTACAGAGATCGCCGCCGCAGGCTGCGATTTGTCCACACATGCGAGCGCGATTACACTGGAAAAGCTTAACATTCAAAGAAAAGGAAGTGTTCAAGGTCATTAGTGACCTTGAAAAGTGTTTCAGGGCCGCTTTAAAGGGCCACTCACCACGCCCTATACCGAATTTTAGTTAGACAATGGAAGTTGTTGGGTGTCCGATGAGGAACATTTTGCCACGAAAATTTTTCTAATCGGTTCATCACGAGCGGAGAAAACAGGTTTTTTGAAGCGGCGCGAAACGAGGATGAGAAAAGGTGAGCTCAAAACCCTTGCCGCTCCTCCGCGTAGCCATCGCAAGACATGTCTTTTCCTTAACCTCTCCAGCATCCCACCAAGAGATGATGTGCGCATCACGTGCCCAAACAAGTCCAACCCCCCGAGCACGCCAGCAGCGTTGCTTTGTTGACTAGCGTTAATTTGTGGTCTTCTGCCTGTTTCTGCGGGATGGTTTGAAAACGATGGCTTAGGCGCGGTAGAGTAGATGAGTACAATGAGTGCGCGAACGCTTAGGAGCGTTCTACAGTGGTCGTCTGCTCAATGCGCTGACCGCGGGGACACGAATGCGTGGAAAACGCTGACACATTAGCCCCGCATCTCGTAGCATTTCACGGAAAAAAATGAAAGAAAAACGCGCACAATTTTTTATTGCGTCTCATTATTTATATTAAGTTTTATTAATCTCTTAAAGCAACAAATACATGAACTACGCATGTTGTGTTAAAAAATATTTGCCATGTCACGTGGTATACTGTTGACAGCGTCAGAGCAGACTCGCCTACGTAGAGGACCAGCGTCATGGCACTGCCGTGTACGTAGGGCCATTCCTACGCCCACGTCACACCCTCATTCTCTACGCATGCATGAGCCGGCAGAGGGGAGGGGGAGCAGCTTTGATCTTGAAATTTGACCCATTTCCGCGGTGCGTAGCGTTGCGAATTTTGCCAGGCATGATCATGAACGCCTCGTCTACGTAATGCGCTTGTCAGCTCAAAATCCTCAAACCTGGTGAGTGGCCCTTTAATACATTCTTCTGTAATTTGTAATAAACTTCTACAAGAACTTTTTTAGGAAAAGTTCTTGTAGAAGTTTAGGAGCTCAAGGGCCTTTACTTTTGGCTTAGTTTGACTAAGGCCAACAAAGGCGTGCTCAATGAACGTCAGCACCCTGTCTGCCTTTTTTGTATATTTAATGTGAAATACCCAAAAAAGGGAGAACAGGGAAGCTACGGCAGAAAGTAGCGATGATGCCACGAACAAGCGTTGATTATCCGCGTGAAGCACCAGGGTGCCGTCGGTGGCTCTTTGAATGCAGGACGTCAGTGGCGTGTCTGCTTTCTGCAGAACAAAGCACAAAGCACAAATCAGTCACATAACTTGAACAAGCACTCAATGTTTTATAGTAATAAAAAAGAAACCGTCCTAGCTTTCCATTTTATATTCTAAAAGATCTTCCAGAAAAGCAAGGACATTCAAACATGGTAATAAAAGCTTGATGATGATTTCTGGGGTTTAACATCCCAAAACCACCATATGATTATGAGAGACGCTGTAGATGAGGACTCCGGAAATTTTGACCACCTGGGGTTCTTTAGCATGCACCCAAATCTGAGCACACGGGCCTACAACATTTTCGCCTCCATCGGAAATGCAGCCGCCGCAGCCGGGATTCGATCCCGCGACCTGCGGGTCAGCAGCCAAGTACCTTAGCCACTAGACCACCGCGGCGGGGCTGGTAATAAAAGCTTCCCTACTGGTACGAGCCTATTTTATAGTTGTTCTGCCAACTACACAAAAAATGTATGTCTTTGTGAACACTCAACGAGTATGAATTGTAGACTTTCTAAGTATTAGGATGACACCTAAGTATTTGGATCAGGTTTTTTTGTTAAGATGATGCTTTATTATCTTCATGCAGTGCCTGCTTATTTTTAATTTTTTTGTACTGTAAGAGTCAGAAAGCACAGCATCCCCATGACTCAGCACAAAGACTACTTAAGGCAATTTCAAGTTCACAGCTGTCAATAGCACTTAAACATTTATTCAACAAGATGCAAATGTTGATGATAACTTGTACATGCTAATTAAAATTACACTAAGCTGCTCCACACTACCAATACCAGGCATGAAAATTTTTGGAATCCTAAAATAGGATTGTTACTTTTTATAGCTTGGACTAAACAAGATCCGATCATGGAAATTTGGCTATGCATAGGGAGCAAGCTAATAAAAACATGATGACCGAAGTGCTGAAACTGGTGGGCCAATGCTCACCAGTAAATGAGTGAGCCACTGTCATCAACGCATAGTGGCAAGGACAGTCTTATGCAGGATACAATGAGAGAAAAGCATGCATGTGTTCAAGCCTGGCTATGTTGCAGCTGATCCGCTATATAGCTTTGAAGCACTCACGTCGGTCAAAAGTGTCTCCAATGAGTCATTGCAGCGGTTATGCAATGAACCTGAGAACACCTAAAATAGCATCCTCTGCAAAGAACGAAAAAAAAATTACGTCAACGTTTCCATATGCCATAATTTCTAACATTCAAACAATATGCACGCACATGAATTTAGGTGCAGTTGTGCATGTCATCAAGTTTCAAAGCAGAGGGGCATGACAAAATGGGCCCATCTGTTCAAGCGTAACTTGTAATCACCACTTTCTCCACTAAATAACGGCTGGCATGACTTGTTAGCCACCACCATGATCACCACAATGCGATGAAAGCGGCAGTGTCGACGCAGCATGTCAAAATGCGTCAATATCCATCAAAACAAAAAAAAAATGCCGCAGAATATCCGCGAAGTGAATGATGAGTGGCGCGAAGTGTCCGTCCATTTATTTGTTTGCGTGACAGACGCTTCACCCCCCTCATCATCATTCACACCGTGGATTTGCTGTGAATTTCTTAGTATAACAGCGGCATCTATCCTCTTTAATAGTCAACTATACCGAAACCACTAATGCCACCCAGTGATATTATTTCCAAGGACATATACACGCTGCTATCTAATGAGCAATTCTTAAAACCAGCTTGAAGTGGTTACTACTATAACATACTACTACTAGGAATCGACCCACACCATAGGGAGCTTCACCCATAAAACAAGCTTGCATTGCTGCGAAACAAAGTTTAGTGCTGCAGCGGGCATGCCTTCCTGGGTCCAAGCATAACCACATAATAGACAATCATTACTTCGTATTACTGTAAACAAAACGGCAGTGCCACAAAACAGGGTTGACTGATAACTACAAAATGTCAATACCTTCTTTCTTTTGAAGCAAGTTAAAAAGCTCCTGCTTAGAAGCATGGTTTGTTCTGAAGTCTCTAGATTTAACTCAACTTTTCACTGCAGGTTTGCTTCTCGTTTCATTTTCCATTTCTCTTTATTTTTACTACTAAGATTTAAAGATACATTACTGTATTAGCACTCATTTATAAAAATGGTTGATGTTACAGAGAAATAATAGTTGTCATGACAACAATGTATGTGTGTGGACTACAGGAACACATTACCAGAGGCCAAGGTCGAAAAGCCTGTCACCTCCTCTTGGTGGCCATGACTGAGGATCATGCCAAAAAGGCACTCGAATCCCTTCATGATGTCATCCAAGATGTTTTTTTAAACAGCAAGTTGAATTCCTACTGCAACTGAAAAGAAAGATCACAATATTTACCACAGATGTCACAAAAAAGGGGAGAGAGATAAGAGCATACAGAATGTTCGGTGGCCAAGAATGGATACTCCAACAGCGCCTGCTGTATAGTCATGCGCTCGAGCTGCTCATGCCTTTCTTTGACGGTGGCGAGGAGGCACGGCCGCAGCTCGTCATCACCTGCTGTGCTCGCATTTTCTGCGAGCCACTCGTGGTGCCTACGACGCCCCTCAGCGGTCTCACCGTAAACAATAAGTTCTGGGTTGCCCTGCAACATGTGAATCGAGCGGCCACTTCATTGGTGCACACCTAGCACAGTAAAAAAAAAATAAGCACCGAAAATATGTGCACCAGTGATAACATTTCACCTGCACTTTTTACAGAAAGCAAAAAACAATTGTTTCACCATGAAAAATATATCTTAAAAAAACACTTACAGACAGCCGGCACAGCTTGTTGTTAATTTCTTCTGGCCCTGGCACCCTGGGACTCTTTGGTGTGTTGATGACCCTCATGGCCTGCATTTCTTAGGGGATGTTCTGCATCTTTTTCCGGTTATTTTTAAACTTGTTTTTTAGTGCGAGTTTCCATGATTCCTACACATTGTGCAAAAACACAAGCCCGAATGAGATTATTCTCACAGCTTTTGTCATGAATTTCAATGACCTGAATAGCTTTGTTACAAAAGAAAATACTGTTATAAAACCTTTTATGTTTTCTACATGGCTTTCTGCTGCGAAATTTGTAAATGAGAATGTTTTGACAGAACTCGATCTGTCAAGCTGGCTAAAAATTAATACAAAAAAAAAGAACTGTATACCCACTTTTAGTCCAAAGTAACTAATATCTATATTGAAAACTAAAAACTCATTCGATGTTTCGGAACCAATGCAGTCCCTTCTTCAGGGGACTGCATTGGGAACTTGTCGTTGAAGCATCCCCCTTAAAGCACTGCAAGGGCCTGGACCTTGTTTAAACTTACCGGCCCGAGCCCGACTCGCTGGCTTATGTTTAATTTGCGGAAATTGTAGTGCAACTAAGAAAATTTTGTGGCTGGTCGAGCATTTTCGCACACCATGACACAGTTTCGGCACATTTCGTGGTTTTGGTGGCGCTCAATAGAAAAATTGGGAATTATATCAGGTTAGTGCGAGTAGTGCAGGTGTTGCACGCCTTAGCAAACCTGCTTTCTGCTTTTTCATATTTTAATGGCATATGGCTCCCTAACGATGTACTGGTAGAGGGCAGTCACTGGACTAAGCGAGCATATGACTGACAGGAGGTGGACGAAGAGATCTCTAGCTATCTTGAAAGTTTGTACCAGTTTTGGTAATAAAGACACGAATAAGCTTTTCGACGCTTACTCATCAGATGCATATCATTCGAGGTCAAGTTACAGCTGCCCAAATCTTTAACTATCGTACTCGAGTGGCGACATTGCTGTGCATCAGCACCACACAATAGAGCTGAGTTACAAACAAGGCGAGAGTATGTGCAATCCCAGAAAGTGCATTCAGCTGTGCTCATGGTCTCCTTGGCTGTTCCTTCTTCGGAGCATAATCCAATATCTGCACATTTAAAGGAGTATGGACACAAAAACTTTGGCCTCGCATTTTTCTGCTGCGATCTGTTGCTGTTTGCCTGTTAGTTATTACATGACATATCATTTGCTGCAGCACATGACAGATACTTTATTACATGCCTCTCATTATCCACCAGCTTCAGTTTCAGTTTGAAACAGCTTCAAAACCGGGTGCAACTATTGCCACCTAGCATGTGCATGTCAGCCCACAGAAATGTGACACACTTTCGCACGGTCCACATCAAGAATCAGTTTTGAATAGAAAACGAAACTGCAGTGTCGTCAAACAGAAAACTTTTAAAGCATGCGCCACGGCAACCAACCATCAATTAAGAAGTATAGACTGTGGGAATAAACGCAAAAAAGAAAAAATGGTGGCTATGATGTCATCATAACTTGTTTTATTGACCGCAGCGTGGTGACGGCAGGGAAGTTCGGGGTCCCCAAAAAGTTCTCCTCTAGGGTGTCAAATGGCACAATGGAGTTGAAGGCTCACCCAAACTTCAAAATTAATTTAAAAAACCTCCCGAGCTATACCTATTCAATGTTGATATTTCGCAGATGATATACGAATGTTTACGGGAATCGACCTTGTAGGCTATCTCGGCAACGAAATTTTGTGTCAATATTCCTTTAGGAGGCGCCAAGTTTTTCCATTTTAGGAATAGAAATGTGTGACCTATCGTGAAATATTTGCTCAATTTCTTACAGCCACATTCAGCATTGGAACATTATTTCTTTATTTAGAATACGCTCAGGGCCAATGGCATCACAGAAGGGGTGGGGCAAAAATACAGAAAATTGGTAGTAGTTCAGAAACAGGTCACAAGACAAAAAAAATGCAGAAATAGAACTCACTACCATTCATAACTGCATTTCAAAAGTTTACAAGTAGTTACTCTAGTTATAGCAATACAAAAATGAAAACACAATACATGATACCTTAATTATAAAGAAAAGTGGAAATTCGGTGTATCAGCAAAGAGAGGCACATGATATAAGTATAAATGGTGGTGCCTAGTTTAAAAGAAAAAGAAAACTTAGAGATATATCACGTAGAGCTTCTTTAAATTGGTTAGTATCCTTGATGGTGACAACATCTGGAGGAAGGTGATTCCACTCATCACTAGTGTGTGGCACAAATGAGTGAAAGTAAAGAAGATGCCTTACAAGATGGAATGCCAACTTTGTGTTGGTGATCAATGCGAGATGATATGTAATATGGTGCAAAATACAAGCACAATGCTGAACTGGACAGACTCACAATGATGAGCTATATACATTTCCCTCCCAGTCAGAAACGTCATGCATTCTCTTCCGCATGACCTTTCCCCATTGTATTGCGAGGACTTCCGGCAACTAACTACTCATAAACGGTGCCAGCGGGTCTTCCCTGCATTTGTACCAAAAGAGATTTGATTGACTGATATGTGGGGTTTAACATCCCAAAACCATCGTAGCGGAGGGCTCCCAAAATTTAGACCACCTAAGTTTCTTTAACGTGCACCCAAATCTGAGCACACAGGCCACAGCATTTCCGCCTCCATCGAAAATGCATCCGCGGCAGCCGGCATTCGATCCCGTGACCTGCCTGTCAGCAGCCGAGTACCTTAGCCACTAGACCACCACAGCGGGGCCCTACTAAAATGGAGCATGTAGTTGTTTGGGAAAATGGCCGCAAGGGGGGTGCGTACACCTCAGAGATGTTTTGACTGCTTTGACAGTTGACAATGACCTAGCGAGAAGGGCGGTCACCAGTGTCGAGAGTCTCGCGTAAGCAGCGAGTATGGAGTGTCTCACGCAACGTATTGAGACGGCTCTTGCCTTTGCCCTTGTGTTAATTAAATGCCTGTTTTTGTTTAATCAAATGTCCGTGTCTGCTATATGAGTATGTCAGACACAAACATCGCCACACGTGCAACCCCGCACGGTTCGACTGGCCTGCACATCGATTTGAAATGTATCCCTTGCAGGCCCTTCAGGCCTCACAGGCTGAAGTGTATAATGGAAGCCTGCGAGACTGCCGCACGCACGCCGCTGTTAGATCCGCTGGGCCTCACCCTACGAGTGTTTCACTCCTTATGGCAGAGAAGGGTAGCGAGGCGGCACTACATTTGAAGCAGGCTGAAATGGGCGTTTCGAACTTCATTATTATAGCACAAATTCGCAAAATTTTTGTGTCCGCATGTACACATAGCAAAAATGTGCATATTTCTCTCCATTATAAATTTTAGACCTTGGGGTTGTTTACTGGCCCTTTAACCTTTAACTTATGCGGCTGGAAGTAGCATGAAAATATAGCAAAGGTTCCATGCTCACCATGCCGGTCCCTTTTTTGATGTCCCGTAGGTGCGGGTACTTCTGAATAAGCTGTTCCACAGCTGTGTTCTACAGCTCCTTCGAAGGAAACCTAGGGGAGAGACATGTACTTATCTATTCATGCTAATGGTACATCATGAAAATAGAAGGAGTGAAAAAAATAACTACAGACAGAACTGAATGACAAAATTTTGATGATTTCTCTATGGTTACAAGCAATGGTAACTAGCCATTATTTCTCCAAATGAGCAAATAGCCAAACCTAAACACGAAAAAAGTTGAACAGAATATGGATGCTTAAAATAATGAAATTAGTTCGAACAGGGAGGTTCGCTGGAGGCAACCTTTCCACACATTTATGCTACCCTGATGCCACAACAAGTACACTTGGTAAAATGCTGGCTTCAAGAAATATGCAACTCACCTCATGTCCAAACTAAAAGTATGTTCACATAAACCTGAAGGTCACAGAGAAAGACCATGCAATGTACATGTATGAATGCAAGCAACTAAGTTCTGATTAGCACAGTTCAAGACATTACATTAGGCCCTAAGAAAGATGCAGGATGCAAGAGCTCCAATTTTTTATAAATTTCAGCATCTGTGTGACGATATCTAAAGACTACATAAGCACTGTTTATAAAAATATTCAGGAGGACAAGCTCGTCGTAACATGTTTATCAAAAGAAAACTTTAAAAATATTCTACAACCACTTTTAGGTAACTGCTCAGCTCACGCTTGCATCATTAAAAAGGAGTATTAGAAGTAAGGGTGCATTTATGTGCCTTGCAACAATGATTCTCGGTTGGCTCAGTCATGTTTCTTTTCATTCTCAAGACTCGGTGCTCTCTATGAGCCTATCGAAGAGCCCTAGTAACGTTGATAGCAGCCCACTGTTTACGACATGGAAGCACCCGGCATATAATGACAAAACAAGAAAGTCGCACAGAAAGTCGCAGTAATTATTCACACAAGAAACAATTCGAACCAGTGGCATGGGACTGAGAACCAACGTTACAGCCAAGCTGCAAGCCATAACTAATCTACGACGTGTGAAGTCTGAGGTGAAGTCAATGCAGCAACTCGGCTTGGCATTATGATGTTTAGAAACGATGGAAGAACCGAATTACAAAAGCCAGGGAAAATATAGGGGTTGTCAGTTGTAGTAGTTATGATGCTTGCGAAAAAAGTAAAAAGGACCAAAAGATAACTAGCCACTGGCAGGGTAACTTGCAAGTTACCTTTTCACCCTCCTTGTTTTCTTCAAATTTACATTGCTATTATTACAAATAACATCCTTTACACTTTCCTAGGCTTTTTGGTCAGTTAGTTATAATTAACGTTATGCTTAACAAAGAAAAACAAGCCTTTAAAGTTTTCCTTGATCTGCCACTACATTAAGTCAGAAGCACTACATACCATACTATTTTGAAGCAAGCTTGAAAAATTCTGTTGACGATGGCTTGCCTCACAGGTCCCTCAACTGGTTCGCCCCTCTGGAGAACTTCCTCATACGGCCCGAAAGCAGGAAGTCTAAACTCAAGATAGTCGTGCTGCTTTCTTAGTGGCACATGTATTTCCACCAACTCAGTGGTGCAGATGGAGTCAGCACTGAAACAGAATATTAGTGTCAATTTTCAAGCTCACAGAATATTAAGCAACTGTTTTTCTGGTAACAAACATGCAGGAACTTTTATATGATGACACAGTGAAAATAACTTGCTCAACAATTATTCTGTGCTGTTCTGTAATGTGCAAAAATGAGTAAAGTTCTAGGTCTTACCTCTGATTGAGATGTTCCCGTGAAGGATCATGTGCCCTGGAGCTCGGGCCGGCCTTAATGCATTCACTGCTGGTTGGCTGCACAACAAAGAAACTTTCAAGTTATAGGTCTTTAATTCATACCACCACAAAAACTGTAAATATCTGTAGAATTTTGTGAATTAGTGCTTAAAGAATCATGAAGTACAAGCACATCTCAGAAATGGCATTTAGAAAACTGGTATAAACAATCACAGCTCACTTGAATTAAAGTAGAACATTAAAACCATCAGGCAGCAAGCTGCAATGTGTGTGAAAGCCTCTGATAGCAAACAGTATTACAAGTTTTAAAGTCTATGTAAAAAAGAGAAAGAGACTATTCCTTGTATTATCATCATCAGCCTGACTAAAGTTAGAGCAACTTCAAAAATTTTTAGGCAGGTTAGGCAGGTCAAAATAAAAATAAGAAATCATATAAATTGACATTATTGGTGCAGCTGTTGCACCCCTGTGATAGCTGCCTTGATAGTGACTTTAGCATAACTGGTGCATTACGATCTTCTGTACACGGACAGAAAAGCTGTTTGTTTTGAAATCTTCCAGTTGATCTGCATAATCCAAGTGCCTCTTTGCATGCAGGACACATTCGTGTAATTAAACTCGGCCATTGTATACAGGTAAAAGGCACATTCCTGAGCTTAGCTTCTTCCATTTACCTTTTGTTCAGTAAGTGAACTGGCGAACTAAGCATCTGATAAATTATAATGACTTAGACAAAAGTCACAGCCGGATAATATGGAAAGGCCAAAGGTACTGTCCACCACAATGCATTCATTATTGGCGGTGCCGCGGCCCCGTCTGTGTATAGAGCGAATGACTGACCTTGCTCTGCACGCGACACCTTATAGACATGCAGGCATGCTCTGTACGGGTGACAACAGCGAAAGGCGTGCTTGTTTAGTCGAAGATGCGCGCTCCCTTAGGACACTTTTGTCCCATGTATTTCTTAAGATGAAGCGCATTTTGATTATCAACACACACCTGCATAAACGATGCACTCTTTGTGACAGCCTAAATTTTTTTTGTGCAGCTATTGGTCAATATTCAGCTATGCTGAATATTGACCAATATTGATATAATCGCATGCCTCAAAACAGCCATAAAGCTTGCATCATTGATGCAGGTGTGTTTTATCAATCTAAAGGGACTTCGTATTATAAAATAGATGTGACGAAAGTGTCATGAAGTAGCACGGATCTTTGGCTAAACAAGCACACCTTCCACTGTTGTCAACCGTGCAGAGCACGCGTGCATGTCTGTAAGGCAGCGCATGCTCTTGTGCACATGACGTCATAACCCGCAATGTGTCGCGCCGCAGAGCAAAGCAAGTGGCTTGCGGGCTATACATAGATGTGGCCGCGGCTGTACTACTCAGTTACACCGCACAAACTCGCTTCCATTAAGACTCATCTACATTTCCATAACATGGTACTTATGCCAGTAAATAGCTAATGCTATATGAAAGATGATTCAGCTCCAACCGGCACTATGACCTGAACAGCTGTATCTGGAGGTTACATAACTCATTTTTGAAAAAGATACTCACATCTGTAGTGGGCGGCAGCACTTTCCTCCTCACCTTGATTTTAGATTTTGGGAGGATTGTGCAATCTTTTTCTAGGTCGATGTGGAGACACAAAAGTGAATATACTTTTCCAATATTGTTCTCGGCCAGATTTTGTCCCAAGGTGCTGGAGTCTTCCCATTTCAACTGTGTTCAGTTTAGCTTGAAAATCTGTAATGAAGTCGAGCAAGTCATTGGCAATTTCATTCACAGTACACTCTGGCAATTGTCTCCCTTCTTGCCACTTTAACAGTAGAGAGGACAGATGCATGGCACATTAATCAGTAACATCACAAGTGCTCCTGTTGTGTGCTCCATCGACTTCGGTGTCGAAAACCTGGAGCTGAATGAAACATTTCATTCATAAAATTGGGTGAAACATGTTGTGGCACGGATGTTAACAGACAAGTAAACAGCGTTTTTCATAAATCGCTTTCCGTTTTTTGCTGATCTCTTATGTCACTTGTGCTAACTAAACTAATTTGCATTTCTGAGGGCGAGTATCTAAGTTTCTTCAACTTCGTTATTGGATTTTAAAAAATGCGAGCAATAGCACAGTGAATAGCATGTTATTTCACGAGCTCTTCTTGGCATCACATACACAGACATAATATGCTGTTTTCTGTGCTGTTCATCCTGTTTTGTGTTACATATTTTACTTCACTAGATATGCGCTAGTTCGGTATATTCGTACAGAGACTGTTTGGTTATGCGTAATTGGTTATTTGCGAAACCCACCATATGAATCCAGTAACATAACACTAACAGCTTACTAATCCACTAATAGAACCGATTCGGACCTTCCTAGTAGTCTTTTTGAACTTATAATTTGAACACGATCTGGTTCTATTGCCTCAAAAAGGTGCACTACGTGACACAGACGTAAGTATCAATGTGATGAAAATGGGTGAGCAGCACTTTTCTTCCATCAATGACAAGAAGTTTCGAAGTACTCAATTGGTACTCACCAAGGTTTGCTCGTCCACTGCAGTGTGTGTAGACAAAGCGTGGACTAGCTCGTCGTACGAACTTGTAGGCAGCACAACTTTCTTTTGCTCGCCTGTCTCAAAACGCACAACGCATACTACGGCCGCCATGCTTTTAAAACTTAGCACACACACAAAAACGTTGTACAAGTACAGGAGCACAAGGAAACGCCTCCGCGGAATGAGAATTTTCGCCACGAGCAGCCACGAGTGATTTGCGCGCTACTCAAAGATGTCGTCACGTCGTGACCCAGCGTTGCCACACTAGAATCATTTCACCTCTAAGCTGTAAAAAAGCACTTGCTTGAAAACAAAAACTTCACTAACTCAAAATAATATAAAAAATAATTTCTCTGACGTATATTCAGTTATTTTCAGCCATGGTACTTGAAAGTGTTGTACTGTGAACTTTGACACGAATTCATCACATCACAGCGTTTCCAACATTCACCACTGCATCCACTGCGCACGAGTGCATCATAACGCATGCATGTGATCTGCAGCACCTTCAGTGGGCGCCCTTCCAGATTACTGTTAATCTGAGCTGCTGCAACGGTAAGTTACAGCGGATATCCGCTTTCTTCATACTGTAATGGCGAAAACCAGTGGCTGCATTTCTATAAAATTACAATTAAGCAGTAGCGGTATCTTCCCGCGGAAAGCTCGTGCCCCTTAGGTGTTCCAGCGTTTCAGCTGTTGCCTCGAATTACTACTTGAGCATCTTATCAGCTCAGCTCACAAGAGGGCTACGTCGGGAGCTTATCGCTAGGCATTCGTTACAGGTATATACCAGTTATCTACCAGCTAATAGTTTTAAATTGAGAAAAAATAAACCTTCGCTTCGCCCCCCGGTTACGTCAATGTATGGGGCCGAGTTTACGCCCCCCCCCCCTTTCACGTGGCTAGTAGGGTGCCTCGCCCCCTAGTGCCGTTGTCAGATTCAATGTAAGGAGCAGAACTTGCGCCTCCCTCTTAGATGACTCTGGGGAGTGGCCGCCCCATCTGTCCCCTTCGTGCGCACACCTATGTGAGGAAGGGTTACAGAATAGGGCTCGTGCTACCCTGCTTGACCTGTGTCATGCAGTCTATTTTTGTCTATCTAGGTTTTACATTTGTGCATTAATTTGATATTTCAATTTCAGCTTCTTCATTGCAGATGGATTCTACAAAGCATATGCATGTGCCCGGTGCCACCAGAGGACCAGTGCATTGTCTGCACTTTTCCGGCACTTTTGCACTTGGCATGGCACAGAAAGTAACTGGACTTGCAATTTTGAAAACTGTGTGCGGACGTTTAGACTGTACAGTTCATTCCGGAAGCACGTGAGGAGACACCACGACCATTTGCTTCAACCACCTGCCAGTGAGACCAATGATGAGCCAGTGCCTCATAGCACTGTTGTTGGTGCAACTGATGAGCCCAGTGAACTCTGTGAACCCAGTGATGAGGAGCCCCCACAGGGATGCAGACACAACAGGAGCACTTGTGATGTTACTGATTAATGTGCCATGCATCTGTCCTCTCTACTGTTAAAGTGGCAAGAAGGGAGACAATTGCCAGAGTGTACTGTGAATGAAATTGCCAATGACTTGCTCGACTTCATTACAGATTTTCAAGCTAAACTGAACACAGTTGAAATGGGAAAACTTCAGCACCTTGGGACAAAATCTGGCCGAGAACAGTATTGGAAAAGTATATTCACTTTTGTGTCTCCACAAACTGTGCATCTTTCAAATCACCCAGATGATCAATTTGAATATGTACCTCTTCTAGAGACCATGCAAGCTATTGCTGGGGTCCGTGAGCTTTCAGGGGAATTCAAGCAGTCTGCAACCCTCTTGTATGTGACGGAGACTAATTTAAGGAGCACAACATAATTAAATATGCTGGCTCTGAGAAGTCGTTGGCCCTTCAGGTATATTTTCACGAGTTTGAAGTGTGTAACCCTCTGGGAAGCACACGTGGCAAACACAAACTTCTTGCTGGATACTTGTCATTGTTAAATCATATGCCACAGTCGCGTTCAAAGCTTGATGATAAATATCTGATTATCCTTGCAAAAAGAAGCCTTGTAACGAAACTCAGTTATCAGGAAATTCTCAAATCACTGCTGAACGACTTGCAGCAACTGGAATCTAATGGAGTTATCATAAATGGAACAGTAATGAAGGGGTCACTTTTATATGTTAGTGGCGACAACCTGTCAAGCCAACAACTTGGTGGTTTTCGAGAATGTTTTTCATCTGGCCTTATGTGCCGCTACTGCATGGCAGACAGAAATGAGATCAATGATAAATGGCATGAAGAAAAGTTTGTCTTGAGGACAAAGCAATCGCACAGTCGTCACGTTGAGCTTGTCAAGCAGGATCAAACTTTAAGTACTGCATATGGCGTTACTGGTGAGAGCTGCCTGAGCTCTCTGAGTTCGTTTGATGTCACGCAAGGCTTGCCACCAGTAATAATGCACGACCTTCACGAAGGCGTGATTCCTTTCATTGTGAAACATGTAGTTGGGGCCATTGTATCAAGCGGATTTTCGACTTTGGAGCAATTAAACGAGCGACTTGCCAAATTTTCATTTCAAGCGGGGGACAAAAAGTCTAAGTTGCCCCCTTTGTCACGTGCAGCAGTTTTTGGAAAAAACCCCATAAAAGGGTCAGCTGCTGAAAAGCTTTGTTTTTTTCGTTTCTTCTCTTTTCTTGTGGGGGACAAAGTGCCAATAGACAATCCTGCATATAAAGTATACCTTCACTGCGTCCTATCGTGGACATCATTCTTGCTCCGCAGGTGTCCAAAGGTGCTGCTGCATATCTGAAGGTGTGCATTGAGGACTTTTATGTAGCATTCAAGAAAACTTTTCCAAATGTCATAATTATACCGAAGATGCACTATATTATTCACTATCCTAGCCTTCTCCTTTCATATGGCCCTCTTAGTAGACTGTCCTGTATGTGTTCGAAGCAAAACATCAATTTTTAAGTCTCTCAGCAGGAAAATGCGAAACTTCAAAAGTATTTCTGCAAAACTAAGTCGCCGACACCAAATGCATCTTATGTATGCTTTGACACAACCTCATGAACCACTGATTGTTAAAGGCAGCAAAGCAATGTATTTAAACATGTTGCCTGACCTTTTGAAAGACAGACTGCAGGAACTCTCTTTGAATATGACAGATATGCAGTGTGTGGATTCAATTACTGTCTCTGGAAGGACACTATCTGTGGGTGCTGTTGTACCTTTGCTTGCACCTGTGATGACTGTCTGCCATAATTTGCCAAAATTACACTAATTGTTGTACATTCACTTAAAATGTTTGTATTTGCCTCCATTCTCGAAACAAAATATATTGATGAACATTTTCATGCTTTTGTTGTTGAGAGCTCAACTCACAATGTAATTATCGAAAATGCTGGTCACTGTGGAGAGTTTCATGACCTGTTGCACTTATATGAAATTGGAGGCAATTAGTATGTAAACCCTCGTTATGCTTTTTTTTACAGAATCAGATGAGTAGCACTTCTGCACTTCATGTGCAAGCCCTATGGGCAGTCAAGGCATTTTGAGTTCATTTTGTTCACTGGACTACTTTACAGTTCGCTGTTTTCTCACATTGCTACCAGAAGTTTCGTGGTAAACATTGACGCCTTTTTAGAATGTTCTGTGACAGTTTTTCATGTCATCTTAAAATGAATTCGTTATTACAGTTTATTGGTTCTGACTTCACTGCTAGAAGTTTCATACTTCATGAAATACAAGCGGAGTTACATGGATTTGCTGCACGTCTTTAGCGCTTTTTTTCCCCGGCGAAAGCACGAAAAGCTACACAAGGGTGAGGTTCATGACCTTGGGCCCGTTATATTTCGTATCTTTAAACATGCAACTCACTTTCACTGCGTGTGCCGATTTTATTCTATACTGCATGTAGTTCTAGCGTGATAGAGCCCAATGTGGGTGCATCACAGGATCAGGCAGTTGCCACAGCAGCTATGCAAGTCACAATGCTCAAAGTAGCCAGAGGCTGTGTCGAATGTGTTTGTGACATAGCTAGAAAAATTGTGCTTTTTTAATTGACCCTGAAATTAAGTGCGAATTACATGCTGCGTGCCATGTTCTTCGGAGCCTGGGCTGTCTATCGGCATCATTTTCTGATAGTGTTCAAAAGGTGCTGCAGGGGCTCTTTTAGATTCGACAATATTTGTCGTATTGCCTCTATTATACTGACAAGAGTGCACTACTTCTCTGCTTGGGTTATTCAATTGCTGCTGCATAACTCCTTCTTACAGTGAAACTGTTTAACCCTATGCAGACAAAAATGGAGATGATGAAGCTAACCGAATTTTCTCACAAGGTGACGCTCTCACATGGTTGTAGTTATGTTGTTGTTTTTTATTCCACATCATGTGCCTCCTTTGCACTGCAACAGCAGTGTAGTGCCATGTTCTTCTGAGGTAACTTAACTCTCCTGCTCAGCTGCCATGTTGCTCACATTGTTTCTTTCATAGGGCCATGATGATATGAGTTCAAGTGACCTGATATGAGTTCAGGTGATGCAGTGCTTTCTCAGCTGGGGCCCCTACTAGGACTTTTTGCACACAACTTCATTACTGCACTGTAGTCACAGGGATATGTGCAGAGGAAAGAGAAACGATGCTCCATAACCTTTTAGCTAGTGCATTCACATCTCTACATTATAAGCACAAGCCCTCATACACAAAGAACTATGGGAGATTGTGCCAACACACCTGTGTACAGAATTGGCTAAAGTCTGCGTCAGCAGCAGCAATGTGTATGGAGTTAATCGGCATGGGGACAGGCTTTTTGATGAGTCTTTCCACTGCCAAATGGAGATATGCAGTACCTTATGCACAGAACAGCTGTGGTTCATTTCAAGCATTTTGTTTCATAGCATTGCACGACCTGCAATGAATTCTGTCAACTTTGATGCTCACTCGGAGGCTCTTTTTGCTTGCAGCGAAGGTGCACAATTTATAGACTTCCCTACTTTGGAAGAAGGCATGATAGGGAATTTTCGGCTATGTTCGAAGCTTGGCTTGTTTCATTAAGCATAATATGCTCTGCATCAGATGCAATTAAGATCCCAGTCTTGTGCTGTCTCAGCTCTTCGTCTTAGTACTCTCCTGCCTGCTCCTACTCAATGTTGAATCTTTTTGCCACTAGAATATTATTTTGTGCCAATGTAATTATATGTTTAAAGTAATATGGGAATTGTGATGCTGAACGTACTGCCATTTCTTAAGGCTGATTATTTTTGCACCTTTTAATGTTGACGCACCTGTGTCGTTCTTTGTCATTACATCTTTGCAGTAACACTCCTCTTTGTGCTAGGCGGTCATGTTTTTTGATGCTGCTACATTATTCAAGTCGAAGCATAGCCAGAGTACACCATGCCACCCCTCCACCCGAAATTTTTTTCGCCATGGCATGTAGAGAGCAAAAAATTACCATTTCAAGGGGGTGCCTCTCTTTGCAAAAATTTCTGGCTATGCACCCGTTGGAAGTGATTCTTTTTTTAGATGGTAGTCCTGCCAAGTCTATTTTACGCAGTAGCACTTTTATGCTATTTTATGCATTTGTCTGCCGCTGTGAAAGATGTAGCTGTATGTACTGTTGTCTAATAAATTGTGACATGTAGGTGACTGCACTGTCACTATGTTTTGCTCTGAAATATTCTCAGTTGTGGTTTGCTGTTTCTAGTTTCACTGATCGGTCTAGTGATTAAACTGTGGTAAGCTAATGTTTTGCCTTCCACTTCTAAACTTTTCTGAATTATTTGAAGGAAACTCTCCCATGTGTCATTAACCCTTTGTTGCATGCTGTCCAGTTTAGTGGAAAAATTTGGAAAATTTGTGAGTCAGCTGTGGTGACTCTGAGAGGTGCATGTGCATATCGGTAACTAAAGTGGACAAAAGAGGTTTTCATTCGCTGCATTAGATTGCACTATCGTTGAATGCTTTTCCCTGCTCTCTTGTTCAGGAAGGCAGACACCTACATTGGTGGATAAGTCAAGTTCTCGTCTACTTTTTTTTTCTTATAACACATAAGAAACTTCGATTTGGTATATTTTATTTTATTGCATGGACACGATAGAAGAAGCGTTTATAAATACAAGCTGTATATATTGTGGCTTAGCCAAATGAAAGTATTTTTTTACAAGTTTCACACGGTATCCACTCTAGTGAACACCATGCATGATGTAAACCCAGCTGTGGTGCCTCTGATAGTGCATGTGAGAAATGGTAACTAAAGTGAAGAAAAATGGTTTTAATTCACCACGGTGAATCGCAGCAGGTTTCTGCCCTTTTTTTGCACTCTTGTTCAAATAAGCAGACTCATGCTTTGGCGGCTTTTTGAAATTCACTTCTTTCTCTTGAAACACAGATGAAATCGTGATTTGGTATGTTTTAATCGATGCCATTCTAGCCAAGAACAGTAAATATTGTGGCTTAGCGAAGTCAAGATAATTTTTTAACTAGTTGAACCCCCAGTGTCCCCTCACCCCCTTAGCCCCCTCCACTAGAAAGAAATTTCTGGCAACTTTTCTGGTGGTACTGCAGCAAATTTTTCGCTACAATTTGTTCGAGCAAGACAGCTCGATTTGTGAAAAATGAACTTATTGTGCATGTTGTTCACTGTAGCGGACATTCTGTATTTTATGAAATAAAGATTATACTTCAATACCTTTTTTGTGCCTTTTTTTGTGAATGCAAAATAACAAAAAAAGCAAGTTCTGCTCTGATGCATACATAGGTTCCTGCCATGCAACAAAGGATTCAATAACCATAATCAACTTGTCGTTTAACAATCATTTGGAGCCTGTAGTCACCCAGACTGTGAACGCATTAGCCACATTTTTAGGTGGATGAATGCACAAATGTTTCTACGAGCGGTACCAGCTAGTCTCCAATAGGGGTACCTTACTGCCCTTTCACAGGATGCTCAATTCAAAGAGAAAAACTCTGAGGACACTTGAGCTTTGCCTTCAAGATAAGTACTAAGATTTCATTGCACACTAAAAAGAATGTTTGCTTAGAATAAGAGCCATTGTCATGCACGTGACTAATAATCATTTTGTGATGTGGCACATCAAAGCTCAGGTTACATTTTGATTGGCTGGTGAGCTTGTATACCATTTAGCATAAGCTGCACATGAAAGCAGACACAGTTTTTATCTGCTCGAAAGGAAGGTTTAGTCAAGCAAACACTGATATAAGAAAAGCAATCAAGACAAAGACTTCTATAATTTGAAGGTGCACTTGGCAGTAAAAACTCTGAACTTTGCATAAGTCTTCTTTCTTATCTCCCACTGAGAGCACATTGTTGTCTTGTTCTCAAGTTTTATTTGTCTGTGTTTGCTCGGCTACTTCTGCTAACATGTATTTTTACCAGCCAGCTCAGCTTTTCATTGTTCTGAGTTGCTGTCCTTGTGAAGGACTTGAAGAGGAATACTGCTTCCAATGAGCAATTAGTACAAGACCTGCAGTTGTGGATGTGTATGTTTTCTTAAAGTCACTTGCACTGAGGTTAGTTTTAGATGACATCTAATTTTTGCTACTAGTTTTTTGTGATAATGTTATAAGCTTGTTACTGGTCTAAAAGTGCTAAATAAAGCAGTAAACAAGGGGTAAGTAGAAACCTAATTTAGAAAATTGCACACATTGTGGGCTTTTGAAGGCAAAGGATGCAGGAATTTTCTGTGCCGTCTCTGAAAAATTTCTTGGGCACCCTTAAAAAACACATAACATCAAGCTAGAGGTCTCGAAGTTATAATTACTAGGTTATGCTGTCATATACCCTTATTTAACTTTTATTTTGAAGATGGTTTGACACTTCCCTGCTTTGTTCTTATGGTAGGGAAGATGAAACAATAGAACATTTTCTGATCTCTTGTTGGTTTTTTGCCTTAAGTAAGCAATCTCTGGAAACACTGTTACGCGTCATTGGATGACATATAACACCTTAAAATTTACTATACCTAGGTGAACAGAGCCTTGTGCACAGCACAGGTTTGATCAAAGTCAAACTTTTAGGTTGTATATGTCTACATCAATTTCACACGAAGCAGTTGTATTTTTGCTTTGCACTAAGTGTTACAAAGTGGATCGAGATTGTCAGTTATGCGCATATCGTGGCCTTAACCAGGTGCGCCCAGTACTGGTGTTGGAAAAGTAGCTCATGGTCCAACGTTATACTTTAGTAGAGGTGTATGCGAACTTCGGGTAGTCCAAAAGCCCGAGCCCGGCCCGCAGGCTCGAATAGGCCGATATCGTCTCACATCGGGCTGGGCGCGACAATGAAGTGCTTATCGCGCAGGCCATGCCAGGTGCAAAGTCCATATCGAACCTAAAATATAGATGCTCTGCAGGAATTTTCCCAATGCGTAGCGATGAGCATGCGGGATAACCTTTGTGAATTATCCCCCTGTCCTGCATCTGAGGCACTAAACTTCTCGAAGGATAAGCAGTCTAAATATACACAAGCTATTGCTATGCCCAAGCAAAAAATAATGGCAGTTTTGGCAGTTTCACCAGTGCAAGCAACGAACAGAAATTCCTGCAGTCGTACTTCACTGAAGTCTAAACCATTAGACAGCTTATTTAGACACAATTTCTTGCAATCCGCGTGTCATTGTTTATGTACCACTCTGATACGTTGAATGAAATGCTACATTCCGCAGCTAGGCAAACGCCGCCTTGTACATACGTCGGGCCGCGCGGGCTCTCAGCCAGTGTCGAGCTCGAAAATGCGGCCCGTACGGGTCGCATTTGAGTGAGTGCTAGCGCTAACACGTTAGAGCAGAAATGCAAGACGTTGAATGAAATGCTACATTCCGCAGCTAGGCCAACGCCGCCTTGTACATACGTCTTCTACCCTCATCGTCGCAAAGTGCACGCTACGGGGTGGTGTCTATATGATGCAAAGTGGTCGTTATATCGAGAGTTTTACGTGCCAAAACCAGGCTCGTCGCAGTGAAGGGATCTGGAAATTCAGACCAAATGTTGAGACCATAGATGGTGCGTGAATGGACATCGCACAGTACACGGGCCTCTTATTCCGCCTTCATCGACATGCGTATACTGGTCGTAGGCGCGTTCACGGCACGCTTGACTAATATATATATATATATATATATATATATATATATATATATATATATATATATATATATATATATATATATATATATATATATATATATATGTGACGTATGAAGCGATGATTGGTAGAAGCCGAGAAGGAAGAAGGGAGAACGAAATAAACATGGCGTATGAGCCAGGCCACGTCACCCATTCATCATAGCGTCACACAAGTCGACAGGATGAAGACCTGGCGGCCACGTTATCAACCAGCCACACATCATTCACGAAGCCACCAGCAATACGCCTCAACTGAATATCGACCACAGAAGAGGTGATCTCAGGCGCAAGCAGTTACCGGCATCATGGCAGAACCATCGACCGACCTTCCCATCCCCAAGTACACCGGAGCAGTGGACGATGGACCTGTACAGGACTGGTTCGACCTGTTCGAGCTCCACGCTACCGCTGCATCTTGGTCGGAACGGGAGATGGTTACGAACTTCAGCGACTATGTCACCGGTGAGGCATTTAAATTTTACCTCACCCACACATTCGACAACGACGAGTCTTGGCAAAAGATAAAAGAAGAAATGATCATCTGGTTTCAAGACTATAATGAAGATTCGATTAAAACACGCACTCTCAATGCATTCGAACTCCGTCATCGCAGTCATAAGCAGCCTTCACGCACTCGAGTACAGAGCATGAATTTACAATTCCCGTCAGGTGAAGTTAGCCACATGCTCACGGAAAAACCACGTGGTCGTGTTCCCAACCTTCCACCTGGTTCCTCATCCGCGGATATATCACCAATGCTCAACTCACTGCTGCATAAAAGAATGGAATCCGCTATCAATGACCGAGATGCATTTAATACTTCATGCCACATGCGTACTTTGCAAACTGACTTGGCATTCGGCTCAGCAGTACCACAAAGACAGAAGCATTCACAATCACCATCTTGTAAAGGAAAGTCTTCTGCAGAAGCGTCTAGTGTTAATCAATTACAAAATCGAAGTGACGTGAATCCAGTATGCAACCTCACTGCCAACAATGAAAACAGTGCGACTTCTGATGACACAAGTAATCTCCAGGCAACCACCAACACTGAACGATTTACGAATACAGAAGATTCAAGTGCACGAAACCCCGCACATTGTTTTGTGCCGGAAACATCTGCATTGGTTCACGTCGTAGAAGCCTGCGAAGGACTTGCTAAGAATCCTGAAACAGCACGATCAATGTCACACCACAAGCAAGTCGACGAAACCAAGAAACGACAACGTCAAGGTATACCTCAACACTGTCAACGACGAAAGAAAGCTTCATCGAAACCAATCTTAAGGTTCGAAGAACATTGCGAAAAGGCCCATCGTCCTGGATACATTATCTACCAGAGATTGAAGATGCGCCTTCGATCAGAACATTTGCGACATTGCCGTAGAAAAATCTTCAATCGGCAGGAACACAGGCAGCGCCCAATCAACCTCGATCAACGCACGCGCGAGCTGCCTGCACGGCCTGTGTATCGCCCACGACGAGGCATTCGATGCCTACAATATCGGAACTGTCGATTCTGCAAGATGTTCGAACCTCGTTCATTCTTCACAATAATGCCAGCTGTTACCCCTATCTCCACGTCCAAAGCATTTTTGTGTTATCCTGGACGCAACCACCAGCCTCGCCCACCAGAACTCCTGCGTTAACCGGACTGCTGCACTCTCCCCTGAAGTCTTGGAAAGTTTACGGAACTCTCCTGGAGCAGAAAACAAATTGTGAATTTCAACATTTGTGACTTTTTAACCTCTCCTTGTTTACTTTTTCTTGCTCGTAATCCATGCCTTCTTTCGGGGGGAGGGGAAATCGTGTGACGTATGAAGCGATGATTGGTAGAAGCCGAGAAGGAAGAAGTGAGAACGAAATAAACATGGCGTATGAGCCAGGCCACGTCACCCATTCATCATAGCGTCATATATATATATATATATATATATATATATATATATATATATATATATATATATATATATATTGTTAAGGCGTTTATTAGTCGTTAACGAGCGAGAATATACTATGGCGACAGTCACAGTCAAGCACGGGCTCTCAGCGCGAGCGGCGTCCTTGTTGGGTAGCCCCACTAGAAGGTACTCAAGAGTTCGACTCATTTCATAGTTCGGAGGCTTCGCTACAATTACCCCAGGGTCGAAGAGGGAGCCGCCTGGCGACCTAACAGCTTGTTATTATGAGCGGGTCATAATAAGCCTTCAGGCGCTCCACGTTGACGATGTCTCCCCCACGGTGCCGCATGCCCGAAGATTGTTCAACGAGTACGATCAGATAGTTGACGGGTGAGGTGCGCTCGATGACACGGTAGGGGCCTTCGTATTTGGGACGTAGTTTGGAAGAGAGGCCAGCGGCAGAGGTCGGGATCGAGAGCCATACAAGCGCACCAGGAAGGAACGTGGGCTCAGAAGTGGTGGAGCCATCACGGATACTCTTCTGCCGCTCTTGCTCTTGCGTCGTAAAAGTCTTGGCAAGCTCGCGACACTCTTCAGCAAGCCTGGCTGTCTCGGAAATAGGTGTACACTCAGATGAATCCGGCGTGTACGGGAGTATCGTGTCCATGGTGTGCGACCAGTGCCTTCCGTACAGCAAGTAGAAAGGTGAAAAACCAGTCGTGCTCTGAGGGGCGGTGTTGTAGGCGTAGGTGACGAAGGGCAGTATATTATCCCAATTAGTGTGGTTGGCAGCGACGTACATAGAAAGCATGTCGCCGAGGGTGCGGTTAAAGCGTTCGGTGAGGCCATTCGTCTGTGGGTGGTAAGCAGTAGTTTTGCGGTGGACAGAATGGCACTCCGTCAGAATGGCTTCGACGACTTCCGACAAGAAGACACGGCCTCGATCACTGAGAAGCTCTTGGGGTGGTCCGTGGTGCAGTATAAATTGATGCAGCAGGAAGGACGCAACATCGCGCGCAGCAGCCGCAGGGAGAGCAGCGGTTTCGGCGTATCGCGTTAAATGGTCAACGGCAACGATGGCCCAGCGGTTACCAGCCGGCGACAGAGGAAGTGGTCCATACAAATCTATACCTACGCGCCCAAAGGGACGGTCAGGGCAAGGTAACGGTTGTAGACTGGCGTGCGACATGTGGGCTGACGGTTTACGGCGTTGGCAAGTGAGGCAAGAGCGAACGAACTGCTGCACATAGCGGTACATCCCGCGCCAGAAGTAACGTTGTCGAATGCGATGGTAGGTTTTGAATACCCAAGAGTGCGCGCATTGCGGATCAGAATGGAAGGATTCACATATCTCTGACCGCAGACTGCGGGGTATCACGAGTAACCACTGCCGGCCGTCGGCGTCGTAATTGCGTCGGTGTAGGAGGCCGTCACGAATGGCGAAATGGCAAGCGTGACGACGCAATGCACGCGTGGATGGCGTTGCGGATGGATCAGAGAGCATGTCGATGAGCGGGCCGATCCAATTATCCTTTCGCTGTTCGGTAGCGATGATGTCAACATCAATGGCAGAAACAGCAGCCGAGGATACTGAGCAGAGCACATCACCTTCAGGCAGAGGGGAGCGCGAGAGGGCGTCGGCGTCAGCATGCTGGCGTCCGTTGCGGTACAGCACGCGGATGTCGTAGTCTTGTAAGCGAAGAGCCCAACGTGCGAGACGGCCTGAGGGATCCTTCAAGGATGAAAGCCAGCATAGTGCATGATGGTCGGTAACGACATCGAATGGGCGACCATACAATTAAGGTCGAAACTTTGTAAGAGCCCAGACGATCGCCAGGCACTCTTTCTCCGTGACGGTGTAGTTTTTCTCGGCTCTCGTGAGCGTACGGCTTGCATATGCTACGACATATTCAGGGAATCCGGGTTTTCGCTGCGCCAGGACAGCGCCGAGGCCTACTCCGCGGGCGTCCGTGTGCACCTCCGTTGGGGCTGTAGGGTCGTAGTGGCGTAGAATGGGAGGCGACGTCAACAAATGGCGGAGTTTCGCGAACGCGTCGTTGCACTCGGATGACCACGAATTGAAGGGCCCGTTGCTTCCAAGGAGCTTCGTCAGCGGTGATATGATCGTGGCGAAGTTTCGTATGAAGCGTCGGAAGTATGAGCACAGGCCCACGAAACTACGCAGTTCTTCGACAGATGCAGGTTTGGGGAATTCGGCCACGGCCTGAAGCTTGGCAGGATCAGGAAGAATGCCATCTTTGGACACGACGTACCCCAGTATGGTGAGTTGCCGTGCTGCAAAGCGGCACTTTTTCAGATTTAGTTGTAAGCCAGCATTGCTCACACGTGCGAAAACTTCTTTCAGACGTTGGAGATGCGTGGAGAAATCCGGAGCAAAAACAATGACATCGTCGAGGTAACACAAGCATGTGTACCATTTCATGTTGCGCAGAACGGTGTCCATCATGCGCTCAAAGGTCGCAGGTGCATTACATAGACCAAACGGCATGACGTTGAACTCGTACAAGCCGTCTGGCGTGACGAAGGCGGTCTTTGGTCGAGCGTCGTCAGCCATGGGTACTTGCCAGTACCCCGAGCGCAGATCGAGAGAAGAAAAAAAATCGGCTCCATGAAGGCTGTCAATCGCGTCATCGATGCGTGGCAGTGGATAAACATCCTTGCGAGTGATCTTATTGAGCCGTCTGTAGTCCACACAGAACCGCACAGAACCGTCTTTCTTCGCAACAAGAAAAACAGGAGACGCCCATGGACTGTCGGAGGGCCGAATAACGTCGCGTCGGAGCATATCGTCAACCTGATCATTAATTACTCGACCTTCAGCAGGCGACACGCGATACGGACGTTGCCGTAAAGGCGGATGGGCACCAGTGTCGATGCGATGCGTAACAACGGACGTGTGACCGAGAGAACTTCGCCCGACATCGAATGAAGAACGATATTCTTGTAACAGGTCCAGAAGTTGGGAACGCTGTACGGCCGTAAGGTTGTCAGCGATGGAGGGGTCAAATACATCAGCAGACGACGAATCAGAAGTGGAAACAGCATTGATGGTATACGACCTGGGAGCGCGCGTGTCATCGGGTACGTCCAGGACTTGTGCGTCGTCGACTGGTTTCACTCTGCCGAGACATTCCCCTCGAAGCAAGGTAACAGCGTACGGGGACGGGTTGGTTACAAAAATAGCAGAGTTGCCCTGGTTGACCTGCACGGTCGCGAAAGGTACTAGCAACCCTTTCCTGCTGCAAGCGCGGTCAGATGGCGAAACAAGTCCAATGGTGTCGGAGAGACCAGCGCAGTAGACAGACACAGCCGTCGTCGAGTTTGGAGGCACTGTTGTATCGTCTTTCGTTAGAATCTTGCTCAGTGTCGGGGGACTGTCTTCTGGCGTCAAATGCGAGAAGGGTGAGAGCTCAATTTCGGCGGCGGCACAATGGATGACGGCGTCATGGCGGGAGAGAAAGTCCCATCCCAGGATGACGTCATGGGAGCATGCCTGAATGATGATGAACTGGGCGACATACAGAACGTCCTGGATGACAACGCGAGCTGTGCACCCTGCTGTAGGAGGAATCCGGTGCAAACTTGCAGTACGGAGGAATAACCCAGAAAGTGGCGTCGTCACTTTTCGAAGTAAGCGGCAGAGTTTTTCGTCCATAACTGATACGGCAGCTCGAGTGTCAATAAGAGCCGATGCACAAACACCGCCCACAAGCACGTCAACGACATTCGAGGGGCTGCTCTGAGGGCTTTCACATTGCGATAGCGTGGCAGTCCTTGCCTCAGGGACTGCGACGGCTAGTTTTCCCGCTCATGAGCTGCCGCACTTGGCCGCATGGGAGACAGGGAACGGCGTCGTGGAGACGGTGATCTTCGAGATGGACCTGGGCGAGATCGAGGTGGCATAGACGGCGGTTCTTCGCGATAAGGACGGCTGAGTTGGCCAGCAACAGGTGAAGAAACTGGAGCCGGCTGTACGCGATGGCAATAACGGGCCACGTGACCGGCGTAACCGCAGGCAAAGCAGATGGGCCGGTTGTCGGGTGTGCGCCATCTGTTCACCGGGGTAGGTCTCACCCATGTGGCAAGGGCTGATGGACGGAACGGTGGCTGCATGGTGGACTGAAGCTGAGGCTGAGGGGTTACGTCAACATACGTAGCGGGCATACCCGCTGCAAAGGACGGAGGCCGTGCAGCAGCTTCAGCGTAGGTCAGAGGGGCGGGTGCTTGAACGACTTGGGGCGGCCTGGCGACCACTTGCGCGTAACTCAGGGACGCAGGAGCCGGAGGCTGTTGGGGGTGGTAAGCAGGCATTACCTCCGCTATTTCCTGTTCAATCGCTCAGCGGATGGGAGGGAGAGGGGTAGTAGCCGATTGTTGAACAGCAGGTTGGTGGGAAAAGGGCAGGAGGGAGAACTGACGCGCGATTTCCTCACGGATAAAGGACTTCAGTTCTGCCATCAACGCCACTTGGTCACAACTGGCCTCCAAGCCAGCAAGCTTTGCAGCTCGTGGTGGGGAGCGTCGGGTCATCGAACGCTGTCGGCGGAGCTCCTCGTAGCTCTGGCACAGTGTGATAACCTCAGCCACAGTGCCGGGGTTTTTGGCGAGCAACGTCGTGAAGGCATCATCGTCGATGCCTTTCATGATGTTTCGGATCTTGTCAGACTCGGACATGGTGTGATTGGATTTGTTACATAGGTCCAGGACATCTTCAATATAGCTGGTGAATGACTCACCAGCCTCCTGAGCACGTTCACGCAAGCGCTGCTCGGCTTGCAGCTCGCGAACAGCAGGGCGGCCGAAGACGTTGACGATTGCGGTCTTGAAATCGGACCAGGTGTCAAAATCGGACGCGTGGTTGTTGTACCACAAACTGGCGACACCGGCTAGGTAAAACAATATATATATATATATATATATATATATATATATATATATATATATATATTGATATAACAGCTAGCCAACCCTGTACGTGTGGTATACCTGACTGTCATACAGACTGCCTGGGTTTGATTGTGGCTAACTGCGATGTATTTTCAACGATCGACAACACCGCATTTTATGTGACACGGGGTTACGAGTTTTGCACTTGAGTCGCTGTATGCGGGTATGTGCCTGCCGCACATCACTGGTTGAAAGGATTTCATGGCGTGTGCGACAGGGAATTTGCATTGGCCATATCATGACCTCACGTTCATACGTCACACATTCGAGCGCTACAGAGGTTTTATCAAGTATTTAAAAACTTGAATATGGTTGCGGGGTAACTAACATGAAATGTCACACCATGTGTAAGGTTTGCTGCCAGGCAATCGACCTCTACCTGCTGGCCTTGCAAATAAAGTGTGTGTCACCGGTGCTACGATAACGAGGGACATGTGCAGGGTTCTCCTTCAGAGGGGGCAGAGGTTTACTGCCACCCTCCTCCCCATTAAGTCATGGGGTAAACTTTGCTTCCCTCCCTCCCCCCACCGCCAATGTAACAGCTATAGTGATCTTGTCAGATAAAGCTGACGAAACTTTACAGCACTCTTGCTGCACCAGCCATATACACACTGCCTGAAACTTCTGCATTTTAGTTACTTGGGCAGCACTGAATCAGCTCCTGCTGGGTTGGATTAAAAACAGACTGCTGATGCGTAGAACGTGTGTCAAATAGTGTGCCTGGAAGATTTCACATACACTAACTTCAGTTTCAAATCTCCACCCCACTGGCCATTCATTAAATTCACTCAGACTTGCTCAAGAAATGTATTTTGCACTTGACGCAGACTGTCAAACTTTTTCAACCGAAATTGCTCGTACTCAAGCTCCCTAAGTGTGTCCTCAGCTGGGGTCACTGTGCCTCCAACTCAGCAATATATTACTCACAGCTTAAAACTCATTGGTACATGGGCATATAATCAACTTTTTTAACCATAGTGTCAATGCTCTGAAACACCAATATCTGACAAATTTGGTGCTTTGCATAACACCTCTTCATTTTATACATTAAAATACAAGTTATCAGAAGTTGCAAACTAGTAACAACATTTTGAATGAATGACTTGACTGATATGATATTTTTATTGAGAAATTCTTGTTTAATTCGCAGTTTGTGGGAGGTAGGTGAGAAAATCAAGGTGTCTCTCACCAGCACTCTACGTAACTTCGTGTTGAGTGAACTAGGTGTTGAGATAATTCTGATCAACAAGGACTGTAGTGCATTGCAGTATGTGTTAGGAGACATGGATGTGAACATGAGCAGACATACAGCTGATAGCTATTCTGAAAAGGAGTGGTTAGGACATATCATCTTTAGAAAAAAAGTTGAGCTCACTTAGATTCACCAAATTTTTCTTCATACTCTTTAGAACTCATGACTCAAATTTTTTTCTCAACTAGATTCACTCTTACTCAAACTCACAAAAACACTACTTGGTAAGACTCAAACAGTTCTGTCTCGGTATGAGTGAGTCGACTCACAAGTGAGTATGCGCCGCACAGAAGCTGGTAAAGTGAAGAAGCCTATTCAATATCACCATCGATGAGAGGGCCATGACAGAAACATCTCGGTTTTGAAACTATCGTTCATACTTGATGGTGTAGCTTTAGATTGCCGTAAAATGCTGAGCAAGTGCCACCCTCCCTTCTAGGAGAGATTTCAAATATGTAGTCTCTTCTACCCTCCAATCATTTTCACTGTTTCATTCACAGTTTTTGTTTGCGGAATGAGGGCGTACAAAAACAGTGAACGCATGCAAATTCAATAACGCATTTAATTAGAAGCACGGGTGTGCATTCCTTATTCTTAGCAGCTCTATCATCACAATCTTCAATATCGTACCATGACCGAGCAAGGGCTTCCGCTCCAAATCTTTTCACATAATCCTTCACCGCAAGAGGGTGCTTGCTCGAGAGTTTACGGTAAGTTCACCTTGCATGCCATATTAAACCAGTCGAAAAGCAAATTCTCTGGGTGCATTCAAGTTTCACTCTATCAAGAGTGTTGCTAGATTGCACCTCTTCGGGTTTGTTAGTGCAGCTTCAATTTATCACGACCCAACCTTTGTAAGGAGTTCAAAAGATGAAGCAGTCCAAATAACTTGCTCTGTTTTCATAATCAGGCTGGTGAAATCGCGTCAAGCTCATAGCACTTGCAAACTGAGATAAAAAATACGAAAAATTGTATTATTCACAGTGTGGCCTCCAGCCATCCTTTTTTAAGCGTGAATGCGGTCTGTCTGCACCTGCTCAATATCGCAGTACGTATCTGTTGCAAGAAATGTTTCGTGACAAGCCAAGGGGGATATGGGCTTCATAGCTCTTCGCCAGTCCCAATTATTTGAATAATTGATATCTTAAGCCAGGAACTGAAACAAGGTACCAACTAGGCCTGGGCAAAGATACTTGGTACCACATCTCGACTCATCGAAATGGCGCTCTTTGGCCATCAATTGGCCCTTGCGCCACAAAGCACCACACATCATCATCATCTCGGTACTATCACGAGATACTGAGACAGCAAGCACTGAAGTTAGACACAAAATACAAGCAAAATACATGTATCTGATGCAATCCTTGTCATTTGTATTGTAATATACATGGATAACTAGCAAATTCATCTGTAAAACTCCAGTGTTGGGGCTATTGCGAATTAGCAGCTCTTTGTTTTCAAACTTTGGTTTGACAATCGTAGTTTCTTCTAGTACTATTGACAAGAGTACGCAGGCACCGAGAATTTACTATCAGATTCTATCAGCTAAATACATTGATCTCGGTCCCCCTTATTGTCTCAATAGGAAGAATAAACTAGGTGCAGTCACCAAGTAGCCTAACTTACTATTGCTCTCTTCAACTCCTCCCTCCTTGCAGGTCTCCTTTATTTAGATCAACTACCAATATGTGATATTTTGCTTCGGTATTGTTCATAGAGTGTATCATAATGTCATTAGGCAGCAGTCCAGGAGGATTTCATAATAATAACACAGTTGCGCTGTGCAATATGCAATTTTTGCCTCCTGTGTATGAAAATGGCACAATGCAATCTTTTTGGAAGTGAATCATAAATTAGAGTATGTTTTACTTAGCACTTCCACGTATCTCCTTATCTGTTTATTCCCAATAGTTTCAAGTTCTAGAAAAAACAATGTCTAAAAAATTTTTAAGGTAAACTAGCAAATTGTTTTTATTTCTATGCATTTGTAAATGCTGTTGAAACTGCAGTTTATGGTACAAGGTATGCATTTGAAGGTGCTATATATATAAAAATACAAAATGTATATCACAGGGGATCATCATATTATCATCATGACAGCAGTACACTGCATTTAAGTGAACCTGGTTTAATGTGCTCATAGTATTAAGTAACTGTAGGCTCATTAATACATAAATCTGTCTTAGTTTTATGCAACAGGTGATCACAATGCACGTAAACAATAGTTGAACAAATAAATCATGAATAACAAGAACAAAATCTCAATGTATGCTGTTTATTAGTTTGACCTTTGTGAAAATTATAGTGCGCTCTACCATTCATGATTAACAGTTGAACTTCAAAGTGAGGAAGCGCTTAGTGCATTTATCCATCTCCACTTTGAAACCTTAAGAGAAAGAGACAGTTTTTTTTTATTTGTTATACCTTGAGGCTTTATAGAGGACACGTGTCACTTACAGCAGAAAAAAACACATAACAGCCAATAACGCTCCACCCATCAAAAATAATTAAATCACCCAATTTCATTGACTGCTTCCACTTACTTGTAAAGCAGAAAAACTGCACCAAGTGCATTAAAGAATGATGGCGTAGGTGTGAAATATAATTTGTATTTGGTACCAAACTCATTCTCACAAGTAGATGCAGGAAAAAAAAGCAACTTTTCAGGATCGTTGCCTAAATGACATTAAAAAAGAGCAAAGTATTAGAGTATGTGGAGATAGACAAATTAACTCTGAACACAGCCGGTGTCTTTGCTGTCTACTTTTTTAAAACCAATCCTGCACAACACTTCTAAGACATCAACATTGACTGACTGCCCCAAAATTGCTAAGCTGGTTGACATTGTAAGGAATGCGCAAACTACTGAAAACAACATGACGCTTATAGATGTGTCGTAAGAGCAGAGAAAAGGGTAAATGTTAAATAGAAGTCTGAAATAAAATCACATTGAATAGCCATAATTGAGAGGAAACCAGCTATCTAAAGCACTAAAGATTAAAATCAAAAGTGAAAAGTTTTATGAGCAACAAAAGTGCGGAACTCTACTGCAGGCTCGAACCAATACAAGGGTACGTGCTTTATTATCCATGTGTGATGTTAAAATATAAAAGTTGGTGACGATAACTACATGTATATAGCAGTAGAAAGTGGCGTAAAAAATATTCGCCAAGTTTTCTTATTATGCTCCATCGCACATACTGGGGTAACCAAGTGATATGAATACTGTGCCCAAGGCTTCTGTGTTAAGGAATTGTGATACATAAAAAAGAAATATGGTGATCAAAAATTTATGTATTATCTGCCAGCTGGAATCTTAGAGTGAATGTGTACAAAGTTGTGTGGAAGCTCTCATGATGTAATCTACCGAATAGGTTTCCTATATTCACAGTATGCTGGTGCTAAGCAATGAGTGACTCCTGAACAAGAAAGGCTGCTGGCTGCAGCAACATTCCTTGTTCAATAGCTTCTCATAGTTATGCCTTCATCTTCCCCTAAATTTATAAGCTTTGAATATAGGTTACAGGCATGTGCACACTAAAATTGTTGTACCAATGTTGCTTACTTGTGCATAACTTATTCTTGTTACTTTCAACGTTATGATCAAAGTAACAAGAATTTGTGAAATATTCAAAACAACTGGGTGTTTTACACATTGAATATTTCTACATGTCTTTTATATCAATAAAAACAAGTGAATGTTTACATCATGAAACACAATCAATTATGTTTGTGATATTACAATACTTGTGCATTTACTTTGTTGATGCCTGTTTATGAAAATAGTTCTGCTCCTGTTTCTGCTGAGAAAAAGAATTAGGTGTGACGTGAAAGGTGACACCTATGGTGTTCGGCTCAGCATGCTCTGTTTACATGCAGTAAAAGAAGAAAAAAGGAGTGGGGGATTAAAAGTTTGTTGCAATAAATCTGAATGATGGCTCCTTACATGGTACCCACATAACTGAGAGTTTTCACATCAGTGAAAAGACTAATTTTCTTCATACTATGGGTGTCGCCATGGTAAGCCACCAAACTTCAGTTTTTTTATGTGGGTGAGCACATAGAGAAGTTGAAATCCTGAAGCAAGCTAAGCATGGTTTAGAAGGTTCCTATGACTTGTTTTAGGTTGGTGTGCTTTGTAATATGAAACATGCCCATAACAAATAACACTCATATCAATAATGACTATTTGCTTTAAAATGCTTTTGAAAGCTGTTTGGATGCAAGTGTCCCAATATAAGAATCTTATCTATAAATGCATGCAAGTAATATCTATCACAAACTTTCACCCAAAAAATGTTTAGCAGGCTTCTGTGAGTTTTTGTGGATCAAACGTCTTCCAATACCACAAAAAAAACAAGGGACTACATGAAGAGACAAAACTAAACTATAAAAATTGTGACCCTGCAGTTTTTCATAAAAAACTGCTGAATAGAGTGAAACTGGAAGTCTTGCTATTTGGCAATGTTTTGGTACACATGTATGATGTAAGCATGCAAGTGAACATACTGTTAAAGTGTGACATGGGCATGCACTAATGTGCTACTTTCTGTAGATAAAGACAGCGAGTGAGCATCGAGTGAGCATGAAGCGCTTGCATGGGGGGCTCATCAGTCATTATTTTTTTTGGCTGCTGAATCACTCTTGGAAATATCTATTAAATCGACATCATCTCCATCACATTTGGTACAGATGCTGGCTTTGTATGCAAAGGTACTCATTTGTGCTTCATTTCAAGTCAAGACAACCGCACAAGGTGCAGACTGTCAGGTCATTCAGTTGATGCTCCAGACCTAATTGATCCCTGTGTGCTCCTGCATGCTTTCTATCTGTACATTGGTTTGCATCTCCACCGAAAAGTGACAATATGCATCATTATGCCCATCGTCGACCGTCTAACCTCCCCATAACCAGGCCCCTCCGCTTGCCTGTTCAATTTGGATGACGACATTCTGTACCATCATAGCCATAATGCCAATAGCTGGGAACTTCTTGTGCTGCTACTAACATCTTTGCACCAGTGTTCCGCAACAACTAAGCACCAGCTATTAATCTTGGTGTCTTTTCTACACCTATCACATAGTGCACCTATCACGTAGGACATCACTTTTTCTAGAAGGGTATGTATCGTTCTCTGGCCAGCTACATCACTGTTTGTGACCTGCACCCCATCGACATACCTACACAACCATTCCTCTATGTTGGCCTTGACCTTCTAGGCCCTTGTCCTACATCAATTTTGGGCAATCAACAAATTGCAGTTCCCGCAGATATGCCATATGCATTGTCACCGCTCAAGCAATGCTAACATGTTTTTTCTGCTCCACCAACTTCACTGACTTTCTTCTATAAATTGTTGTCTTTCATCACGGCATTCCTCAGCAGTTGCTTACTTATTGAGGCAGGTACTTTTTGTCGCATGTCATGAATCACATCCTTCCCACCTGCTTCACTGAGCAAAGGCATATCAAAGCTCACCATCTACAGATTGACCGAGCATGTGAACTGAATGCTTACTCAGATGCTCCCAATGTACATTTCACCAAATTACTGTGACTGGGACAGCGCACTCTCATTTGTCACACTCAAGTGCAAATCTACACATGAAACCACTGGTTATTCACTGTCTTATTTGTTATTTTGCTGACATCCAGTGTTACCATTTGACATGCTCCTTCCTTTGGCTGCACCCTTGTGTACTGAACATGCCATAACCTCATTGCTTGACTGCACGTAGATTGTCAGCTTTCCCATGGCCAGCTATAGGTTTTGAAAGAACACCAAAAAGATTGTTACGATATTTGTCATCGAAACATTCACATTATGCCAGGACCTCTGGAACTGCTTTGGTCACCATGCCCCTATCGAATTATTGGAAAAGCTTCTCTCCCATTATAACAGCCCTGGTAAAAGTATTTTGCCAACTCAACAATGAGAGTTGAGATCACAGCCCTGGACACTGCCTTTTTTACCTCCTCGCTCCAGACAGATGTTGTGCACATCTTTATATTGAAAACTTACTGCTTTGCTGGTGCCTCGACGCCATGGGAAGTACCGAGACGGTGCTTACACTGAGGGAGATGATGCTATGGTGCGATACAGTGCAGTTATTTCCAAAGATGTTGCATGTCATCATCTGCTGATTCACTGTCAAAAATATCTGAAAAATTGGCATCTTCTCTCCATCTCGATATAAAATATTTACAAATTATTGCAAGTATGTGCTGTTTGAAATTCCCAAATGATCATTTCAGCTTAAGTCAGTCCAAAGGGAATGATAAAAATAAGGACAGTTCTGAACAGTATGACAAAAGTGGGTGGTGGTCGATGTGGCAGTTAATGTTCCTTCTAAACAATATGAAATATGGTCTTACTTCAGTTTCCTTCATTCTGTACATACATGTGATAACATGCTCTGCTCAATTTAGAACCTTGTCCTTATGCACATATTTCAGGAGAGGCATTTCTCATATACAGGCTTCTGAGAAGACGTCTCGTAAAAAGTGTGCTCTAATTGAGTAAACTAAAAAATGCTCAAGAAACACTGTTCTTTGTGCCCTCCTCACATTACGCATGCCCATTCTAGTTGTCCTGTGTAACAGGACATGTGTCATAAGAAACAACCAGGGAAACAAGGCATGTGCTACTGCGAATGAGCCACTGTTAAATGCATAGAGACACATAGGAAGCAAGAAGTGAAACAGTCGGCAGAAAAAGCAGCGTTTGTTTAGCAAATTGAGACAAGTTTCAGAGAGTATTTGATACACCAAAGCCACTGACACCGAAGACAGCTGGGCAATGTTTAGGAACACTGGATGGCTAACACCACATGCGAGGAACTTGCTAGAGTCAAACCAATGTGTAAATGTCATGAACTGTGCAAGTCCAGTCACATTATGTGTTCACAGATCGCCAAAACATGCTCGCGAATCCTGCCAGTCTTCGGCAACAATGATAGCGTTAGTTGATGTCGAAAACCGACACTCTGCGGTTCAATACCTGCAGCACACCAAGTGATGCGTTATATAGATAGAGTTTACACTGCGACGAAAACACCTAACGCCGACTTCTTTCTGTCAAGTGTTTCTCACATGCTCGCTCGCTCACTCACTCTTGCACGAACTCGATAGCAGCGCTAGGCTTACGGTTTACACAGACGTCACTTCATTTCGCGGTAGCTTGTTCTCCAAACTTTAGAAGCACGTTTCTACTCGTTTAGAGCACAACCTAACAGCACTAGCACAAGAGCAAGCAATAGTCGTATGTGCGACGTTTTGACTCGGCCGAATATACAGTCACACCGGATGATATCCGGAAATATTCACTGGATTTGTCGCACCACTTGAGACGTCGAAACCACGTCGCACTGGTATCACACGTAGTCGTTTGCTGTGTCGTTCCAACACCACGGGGTCTAGGTGGTATTGGTCGTTCTCGCACCGGTTGACGAAGCGGTCACTCAGGAACGTTTGCAACGCGTAGTTTCTGTGCTCCATTAGGCCATTAGGCATAGCCGCCGGAGGTGTCGCGGCCTCTAGCGATGCGCCTGGTTGATGTGTACGCCAGCACAAGCGAGCGCACGCGTGTCGGCGAAAATTCTAGCCCTGGCTCCTCGAGGCGTATCCACAGAACACACATATATATACAGCCATGTGCTTGCGTACTCGCGCGAACCAATGGTCTTATTACGGGCGTCGGACCTTCGGTCATCCGCCATGTTGGTCTGCATGGGGAGTTTTTAATCACGTGATGTTTTAGGTTCTCTTGATTACGTGTCTTTAAACTCTCCACAATAGGTTTTTTATCACGTGACACAAAACTCCCTAAGGGGTAAAATTGGATAGTGACATCGTTTTACTACCTCTCTGAGAGATGGTAGTAAAAATATGTCATGACCGCTTTTTACTCTCATGTGAGGTAGTAATTTTAAACCGAAGGTAGTTTTCAGAGGTCATGAGCCGCAAAAACCCTAAACTCGGATAGTTTTTGCTTACAATGTACCAATTGTTTTGTTTCGATTGTATGATGCTGTAGCACAGTTCAATGACGGAAATAGAAGCATACTGGACATTTTGAAAGAGACAGGCATTGAAACCGGCCACGACACGATGATGGCGAGCCAGACCAGTGACTTCTGCCGTGTGAGGAAGGCCGCACCCAACTCAGGTGGAGAGGCAAATCAGGCCATAAAAAAAAAATCCGGGCATCAGCTCGTTCAAAAGGAGGCCGTGCCGCTTCCAAAGAGGGCCCAAGCTATGAGCCTGATGGAACATTCAATTGGAGTCTTTAAATCCTTTTTTTTTCAAAACATGTTTTTTTTGCTTTGTGCAGTGGCGCGAACAGTGATAACTCACCGTGTAATAAAGATTTTCGCATAAAGCTTCTTGTGCTGTTTCGTTATACCTATTGCTGTGCATTTGAGCTGAGTTAATAAAAATGAGTAGTAAGTTTTGTGCTATATCCAAGTGCGTAAAAAATACCCCTGCCGGATATCGTTTTTATTAGTTTTTTTGTGATAACGCACCTCGGCTTTGAGATAAGGTGATAATGGTGCTTAGGTGCACAGGCTGTTGTCCTCACTACATACCTGTCAAGTCATATTTGAATCACATCAACCATTTTTACCTTATGACTGTTGGCGAAACACGCACATTTCGTCACATTTTGATTTTTATAAAAAAGAATTTTCATTTTCTGCAATTTTTTTATTTTAATCATTCAAAATAACTGAGCTTTACACAACAAAAGTGCAGTTGTAACTTTCACACCATAACTGTGAAAATTTTTATCGAAGGTGGTGACCTACTTTAAACGCAACGTTATTAGACTTTCAGAAAGTGCATGAACTTCACCTGCAGTTCTAGTTCGATTCGCTAATGCGTGGATTACCGGCGCTTCAATAAGGTCACTCCGAAAGACGTTTGCCTTCTGGCAAGAATGGACAACGCCCTTTATTATTTACAAGCTGCCACATATGTTTCAAACTTATATTTGCGTTCAGGGTGTTGGCAGGTACCCTTCGCAGCTGTCCATCGTGTAAAGACAGCCTTCTTAGGACCAGACGGTCTATATATTCGGTGTCATGCCGCTAGGTTTGTGCAATGCACCGACTACCTTTGAGCGTATGATGGACTCAGTTCTGTGCGACCTGAAATGAAACATCTTTCTCTGTGACCTCGACTACATCACTGTCTTTGCGCCAAATTTCACTCCATATTTTACGTCCGAAACATGTCCTGACATATGTGTAGAACGCCGCTTCGATGCGCTGAAACTTACATTTATCGGTCATGTCATATGAAAAGAACGTATACTTCTTGACCCCGCTAAACAAACACACTGTCGCTGACGACTTTAATAGCACGTTCACACTTGAGAAGTGAAGAGAAACGTAAATGCCAGAGCAGCCGGAAAACTACGACCACGTGCGTTGAAAATGTTCACATTCGTTCTTCCCCATCCTGCCACCGCTGCCGTCGGTACCTTGACAATAATTCAATTTCGCCTGCTTTCCGAGAACTAAAGTTAGTACCGAATTCTAGTTATTCACGTAAACTACCGAACAGAACCAGCTCGCACCTTCTAAAAAGTTGTTTCGGGAGATACGTCGGCAGAAACGACACGTGCGAATGCACCGGCAGCAGCGGCGGCGGATTCAACCGGCTGTGCACAAAAGCGAGACACGTTGGGACATACCGACTCACTGCTGTAGCACCGTCTACTTCCAGAGTTCTCGGCGATCGCAAACCATACCAAGCATTCGATGAACGCATCCTTGTTGAGGCCGTCAAGCTTCGTCGTGCTGCATGGGTAGTTAGCGATTTGAGCCGAAGCAAACCGACGCCTTTGCCGCCATGTTGAATCTCTGGCCGGCACGTTCGATCACGTGGTTTGATCTAGCGCAGCCAAAGCCGGGAAACGGATACCGGATCTGCTTTCGCGAGGCGGGAAAATTGGTCTCGGGACCAATTCTTGCGCGTCACTAGCGCGGCGTGATTTTCTGGCCACGTGGGCGGCGGAGCGAGTCAGTTTCCGGAGAGTTTCACTGCTTTCACATTCTTCGAGGCCAAGTGTGAATGCGCCTATGGGATGCGTTTACACTTGACCTCGAAAAGAGCGAAAGCTTATTAGAAGGCTCTGGAAATTTCGCCCACCAGGGGTTCTTTAACGTGCAGCCAAATATGAGCCCACGTGCCTACAGCATTTTAACATCCATCGAAAATGCAGCCGCTGCAGCCGGGATTTGATATCGCGACTTGGGAGTCAGCAGCCGAGTACCTTAGCCACTAGACCGCCGCAGCGGGGCGTTTTCTCCACATATACGAGGAGCAATCACAACACCCTGTTCTTCGAAACCTTATGGACCGCATAAGCTAAGCTCCCACTGACTCTCTCTCCGCATGGTCACATTGCTTATTAATGTCCACGATCATGAGCTGCGACTGGCTGTGGTCCTGGAACTTCACGGCGCTCCTACTGTGGAACATATGGCCATCACTCTACTTACGACCACCTAGGGCGTCGCTTCTTCTAGCCCGGTTTTTATAGCTCTGTATCACTATGTCGCTTCTTTTGATCTGTGTCAGCGGCCGAAGACGCTTCTCTTGCCTTCTGCTGGTTTGCTTAAGACAAAGTAAGTCCTCACAGAGGCGTGCTTTGGGGCCGGCTTTGACCTACTTGGCCCATTCCCTACTTATGCCACAGGTAAAAAAGTGTATTGCCGTCGTAACAGGCCCCGCCGCGGTGGTCTAGTGGCTAAAGTACTCGGCTGCTGACCCGCAGGTCGCGGGATCAAATCCCGGCTGTGGCGGCTGCATTTCCGATGGAGGCGGAAATGTTGTAGGCTTGTGTACTCAGATTTGGGTGCACGTTAAAGAACTCCAGGTGGTCGAAATTTCCGGAGCCCTCCACTACGGCGTCTCTCATAATCAAATAGTGGTTTTGGGACGTTAAACCCCACAAAATCAATCAACCGTCGTAACAGATTACGGAACAAGATATACGTCATTTCGCAAGCGATACCGACGAGATGCTGCCAACTTCATACTCCACGACGTCATCCTGCACTATGGAGGCCCTCGACAGCTGCAACGGATTGTGGCTGTTACGTTTTGTCGAAGATTGTCGCTGACTTGCTCCACCTCAGTTCTACTGAACACGGCATGCAACGAGCCGAAGTAGATCATTGATAGCCTTATCAGAAAAATATTTGGTGTACTTGAATTCATCGGCACGAGATGTTCCAGAGTGATAACCTACTTTCTTGTAGCTTTTTAGTGGTACTCGGTTTGTGTTCTTGAATAAGCATGTGGTCTTACTTTTTTTTATAGCCTACATATATGTGCGTCTTAGTAATAATCTGTTGAAAGTCTGCGCTCGTCCTTGTATTTTCTGTGTGCGTGTTGGGTAATTTTCGCGTGAGCAGTTTAATAACCTTTTCATTGGCCGCGACACAGCCTTGCTCTTTAATACACTGGCATACTCTCTCGCTCAAAATTCTCGACTGACTACACCCACGATTCAATCACCATGGTTGATTGATTGATTTGATTTGTGGAGTTTAACGTCCCAAAACAACCATATGATTATGAGAGACGCCGTAGTGGAGGGCTCCGGAAATTTCGACCACCTGGGGTTCTTTACCATGCACCCAAATCTGAGTACACGGGCCTACAACATTTCCGCCTCCATCGGAAATGCAGCCGCCACAGCCGGGATTTGATCCCGCGACCTGCGGGTCAGCAGCCGAGTACCTTAGCCACTAGACCACCGTGGCGGGGCATTCACATTGGTCGCGCATGTCTGAGAGGTCACTCGTCATCGCCTCATAACCCCGAAAGCTTCTATTAAGCGACGCGACGACCATGAGCATAAAGAAATAAAATTTTCTTCTGGTTCCATTTTTCTACCCTGAACTTCCTGGCGTTGTGTTGGCTTGGCAAAAAAAAACACTATCATTTCTCTGTTCTGTACAAGATGATCGATGCACCAACTATCTGACGGGACGTTAGAGATCGCACCAGCCGACGTGTCTTTGCTGCCTGACGAGAGCAGCGACGCTGTCCAAGTCGCGAAACTCTCTGCCTTCCAATAAATTATATTTCTTTCTCAACTCGCTTAGATTAGAAGAAAAGGAAGTCTCTTGTTGCCGCTTTTGCGCCAGCTATATTTATCGTGAATACAGCAACTCTGAACTCGTGTGCCCGGTTTCTTTGTGCAATATGTTCGCGTCAGTGGCTATTCCTAGGTAAAACATGTCTTACCAAAAAGGAGGGCTATGTATACATATTGCCTTAAAGTTGCTGTTGAATATCTCCCACAGAAGACAGGATGTCCTTTTGTACGCGTATGTATGTGTGCATTTTAGTTAAGGGACTTGGTGTTAATGTATGTATGCATTACCATATAAAGTTGTGATTGTGATCTAGACCCCTACTAAGTAATAAGCGATCATTTGTGCAACATGACACAAGCCAGGCTGTCTCCACGTGTACTGCGGCGCTCAGCATTAGTGGCATCCGAACGTTAAGCCGCACAAACGATATTTTATGTGAGCTTGCCCTGAAAAAAATTCGGCCTGATATTAAAATGCCAGCGACACACATAAATCAAACGGATCTAAATCTCAGGCTTCACCAGAAGTTTTTTAGGAAGTGGGGGTTTCAACCCCTTATATGCATGTTCATTTTTACATTTCAATGTGTGTGCATTTAAACACACATGTAAAAATTTTTAAATTCTGTGGGTGGGATTGAAAACCTTCTTACTATGCAAACCCACTGTCACGCAATCATAGCTCAATAGCGCCCGTAGCCATACTCGCAAAGTTGCAACTGTCATTTTACTAAAGAACTCATTTTGCATCATTGCTTCCTTGCAAGCACCAGGTTACTTGGCATTTACTACCGAAATTCTACCTAGCTAAGGCTGTGGCAATAGTTAACTTCCTTAAAGATAGTCGACAGATCTCGTTAATTTAGGAGCATAGCTTATGAAATCATACTCGCTGCATTTGTTGTCGCCATCACTTGCAGTTAGGTTTTGACAGCATTCGTATATATACGTATTTCTCAGCGTGGAACATCGTGCATGGTGGGAAGCCAAATGCATGGTTTGCACTAATTAGTGAAAAATTGTAAAGCATACACGCATTTCCCAAGCCTGTTGTCTGGTCAAAATAAGAGTCTGAAGGTCCATATACCTCATAAACTTACTGAATTTCGCTCTGCTGAAACAATTTCTTGAGCTAGCTTTTTCATTCTTGAGCCAATAGTACTTAATAGCATTTTTTTTACAGCGAAGTTGTTTTCGGTCTAGCCTTTCAAGCCTAGGATTCGTGGCAATGCTCATGAGCACAAAGAACTAGCGTGTACCATGGACATTGGGTAAATGCCACTGTACTCACCACTAGCCCACTAAAAATGAAGGCCAAAGTTAGCCCAACAAACAGGAGTGTGCCACAGGAATACAGTGAATTGCACTAAACAGAACTTCTAAAAAAAACTAGAGTAGGCAACTGTTACTCGAATAACTGCCACGTGCGTTTCCATACTCACACCATTGTCATATATTTTGTGCTTGTAAAAGGCGGTTACCATACTGACACATCAAAGCTTAACGAAATGTGTTGAATAAAGAGTAGTGATACAACGTATCAGAATACATTAAGGGAAGGCATTTTTGTAAACCTGTGTGTATGAGCCGTATGGTCAAAATGCAAATATAACTATAATACCACCGGTAAGCTTAACAAAGTATATTTATTAGGGAGCAGTGATAGAACATATTGAAGTATATGAAGTGAAGTCATCTTTGTGAACTTGCATATAGAGTGGTACGGCCAAAGTGCAACAAAAGTATAGTACCACCTGAAAGTTTAACAAAATATGGTTAATAATGAGCAGTGATACAATGCATCAGAGCATATTAGGCCAATGCTTCTTTGTAAGCCTGCATATAAAAGAGGTATAGTGAAGATGCAATAAAAATATACTACCACCTCAAAGCTTCTTGGCAAAGAGTGTTTTAATAAAAAGCAGTGATACAATGTATCAGAGCATATTAAGCGAAGGCTTCTTCGTAAAATTGTGTGTAAGACTGGTATGTTGAAAATGCAATAAAACTATACTACCAATTCAGAGCTTATTAATAAATAGTGCTTAATAAAGAGCAGTAATACAACATATTGGAGCATACTAAGCAAATGCTTCTTTGTAAAGGTGCCTACAAGCGAGGTATAGTGAAGATTGAATACAATGATACTACCACCTCAAAGCTTATTAACAGAGTGCTTAATTATGAGCAGTGATACAACATATTGCAATACATTAAGCAATGGCTTCATTGTAAACCGGTGCATAAAGGAGGTACGGCCAACATGCAATAAAACTACACCACCACCTGAAAGCTTGACAAAGAGTGCTACACAATTTCTTTGAAACATTTGAAAAAGATAGGCACGCATTAGTCTTACGAAGGAAACGGCCCTAAGCGTCATTAGTGTCCGAAGGCAAAGCTGGTTGAATTTTGTCCTGTGACTTAAATCGGGAACGAAGTGCGCACAAAAATGGCTGCTCTCAAAGAAAAATAACGCAAGCAAGTAATTTTTGTAGGAGAAACAAACACGCGAAGTCATATTTTTATTCAGTATATAGGAATACCAAAAGCTTGTCCTTGGTGGTGAAAAATAATGTGTCCTTGTAAGCAGATACGACATCTTCGATTTAGTAATGAGTGATGCATAAAATTTGAGTTCATCGATATGCTGAATGTATTCGAAACACACTATTTTTCACATAAAGCCACAGAGAAATGAATGTTGTAACGTTCCCGCAGTCTGAAATTCGAAACGCGTTTTCCCGGTGCGAGATAGCCGCTTGGTAACCACGCAGCAGCCTTGCATTCTTCGCCCAGATTTTCCACTTAGCAGTGCAGCTATTGACTCCGAGGTAATGGTTACAGATTATATGTGGCATGTTTATGTGGACTCTTTGGAAACAAAGTGTCAAGCTTAATTCGGTAAGTTGTGAAAAAATGAAAAAGAAAATATTCGAAATTGATTCCGATAGGAAAAAGTAGTTATATAATAAAGTGCTCTATTCATGCAGAAGGTGTTCCGTCTCGTCATCTTTTTTTGACATTTTGAAACTCTTTGTTACCTTGTATAGCAAGGTTCCCCCACAGGCCACACTGCCACTACCAGCCACCCCTGCACCTGTAGCGCATGCTACAACGCCCTCTAGTCCCATAGCTGCAAGGGCCGCTGCCCCTCCGCCTAACCCTGCGGTGCCTAGTGCTAACGAAATGCCCACACCTGTCAATATCTTAGTCAAATTTTCGTTATCTTTCTTCAGGCTCTCATTTCCTTTGTTTAAAGAATCCACTTTCTCCGTATAGAGCTGCTTCAGGCCCTCCATTTCCTCTTTGACCTGCTCCTTCTCGGCCTTCTCCTTCTCGACCTGAGTCCATGCCTCCCTCAACTCGTTCTCGACCTCTATCTGCTTCTCCTTCTGCTCCTCGGCGTCCTGCTCGCACCTCGTCTGCTCTTCCTCAAGCTGTTTGTCAAGCCAAGCTTGTTCTTTGCTGTATTGACGATCAAAGTGATCTTGCAGTTCCTGCAAACAGCATATAAATTAGTTCGGCTCGAAACACTTTAAGAAACGCGTAAGAAACGAGCAACTGCCCAACAAGTGGTGCTCGTGCAGTGACCCCTTAACCACATTGGAAACCAGGGAGTTTCCAATTATCGCCTTTCAGCTCACTGGGTGGTGCTGAAAGCTCTCGATTGGGGTGGCCGTTGGTGGCTACCTCGTGCAAAATCGGCTACTTTCAGACCCTATCTGTCGAGAAGAAATTTCAAGTTCGCGGCGCTGGATACTTCCTGGGTACTTCTAACTTCCCTTTTCACGCGTTAAGTAGCCATTTTTATATTCAAAAACGCGATTTGTAATTACGGACCGGGAATGGAAAACAGTACAACATGCCACCAGCCTACTGTATTTTCCGGGCCGAGACGTTACTTACAATACATAGCGCACTTTTCATTGTTATTCAACATTAGCCTCCCCTTACAGCTGTTCTAAACGCCATTTCACAATAGTTGCAAATCAGACACCATATTCCCAGGTGTACACTATCATACGAGTCTATGCGGGCACGAAGAAGAATTGACATTTGGTTAAGTTGGGAATGGTCGCACGCGTCTACTTACTCTCGCCACCAGGAGACGGCTGTGCAACGAGGCACCCAAACACAGCGCACGCAGCATGTGCACGTACGAAGTGCCGCAGTTGCATGCGTGTTCCGAAACGTGTGAATAGCAAGTTGACTCTGCCCGCCTTCTATACTTACGCTACGCTCAAGTTGCTCGGTGCTTGTTCACGTGTGAGCTTGAGAGATACACAATTTTGTGATGAAATGAAGGTAAACTGTTCATCCTATCATATTTGACGATCTGAAACTGCTCTAACACTATTTAAGCTCCACTAATGAAAGGCGATGTGCAGATTTAAATGGCCATTCAACAGGCTCTGGCGTCTTTTATTTATTTTTTTACACTTCCCAATCAAGCTCGGCGATTCATAGAATGGACAGCGGCGATCACGTTTTTCGAATATTACAGCTCTGCGCGCCATGCCCCCATTTCGAAAAAAGAAGATTCCCGCGCTTCTTTGCTACAACTGATCAATTCTCCTTTCATGTGCAGAGACGCAAAGGCTCCGATCGGTGACTTGAAGTAGCACGCAGCTCGTCGATTGGTCTAAACCAAGGAGGATTAGAGAAAAATTGCTGGAGTGGAAGCTCTCGCAATGCCTTGCGAGCAGAAGTGAAGCCAGCTTACGCCACTGCCAAGATGGCGGAAACATGCTCTTTTCTGGCATACTGCGCGCTTGAAGATTAAGTGCCTTCGATATGTTAATGTAAATGATACGTTGGGTCTATATTAAAATATAGTAGTTCCCGACGAAATAACACAGAGAAGCGAGTATAGGGTGACTGAATCTCTAAAGAACTTTGCTTCGAATCAGAGGCTTACTAAGGAAAAACAGTAACACTATGTGAGCCAGAAAAGTTTCCAGATTAAACTCGTGGAGCGTGCGAGGGAAACGCTCCGTTATTATTCGTTGAACGGTGATACTTTATCATGCCCCTAGTGAGATGGCCGCCGCAGCCACCATCTTGCCATATGCACGGCTTCACTCCTGGGCAATCAATTCCACTCCAGCAATTTTTTTTAATCCTCCTTGGTCTAAACCAGTCACGACAATGGGCTACGCCTTCCCATTTCTGTAAGGGAGAAGGGTGGCGCCACCGTTCCTCCTTACAGGGAGGGGATTGCGTAACCCACACGAAAATTTGAAACCAACTGAAACCGATGTTTTAGCCCCTGTAACTTCCTTAACATGTATCCACAAAATTCTTGTGGCAGCACGTTCACAGACCAAAAGTGCACATACTATTTCTCTTTATAACAATTTGTAGACCTCGTGGTTACTTACTGTACCTTTAAGAAAAAACTGTCCCGACATTTAATATTCGCGCTAACTTGTTGACTGGAATGGGCCGAGGCTACTTTGTATCTGCAACGAGCTCTCTCTATATATTTTTCATACACTGTGTGCATTGTGCGCGAACCTTATGGAACTATAATCTTTTACATACAACTTATACGTGGTTTGAAGAGGAATAAAGAGGGCAGATAGGCCTGTCTGAATGTCTGCCTTATTAAACATGGTCTTATTAACCTCTTAGTAAAGAGAACCCTACGTATCATGCTTTTTGTATTTATTTTTCTAATATATTGGCCATAAATTAAATGGCCTGGATACTTTGCATGGCTACTCTTTTATCCAGTTCCGGCTACGTTTTAAATCCAGCGACTAGAAACGCTGTATACCGGTGTCTGTGATCCAGTGTATACAGAGCACTGGGATGCACTAACCCAAAATGTACAGTGTAGGTGGCACTGCCCAGTGCAATGAAATGCACTAGGAATGCTGCACAGTGTGGCCCAGTGTCTAAGAGGTTACTGGGAGATACTGAAGACTGAGTACAGAGACTAGCCGCACACTGCATACCCTGGCCGCACATCCGAGCAAATCGGGTGCGCTGGATGGACTTTGTATATACAAAGTTTGATATTGTATCCGAACCTGGAAAGCGTGATATTTGCGAATTGCTTTGGAATATTATTATATGTTGAACACGTATCTAATTTTAGCTTTAATTGGACGTTGAATCAGGCGACAACGCTGTCGGTGTAACAGCAAGCTTTGATACCTGAACGGCACCGTGCACTACAGACGACTGAATCTATTGCACAGTCCATTTATCTTCACAGTTATTGATCACATCGCCACCTTTGAAGGTGTCCCACAAACAGTGCCGACAACACATGAAACAAAGAAATCTCAGGAAATGGCAAGACATTACCGTGCCTACAATGATGCGCTTTATAGCTTACATTGACCAACGTGTCGAGGTAGGCCTTGGAAATGTCGCAACCACCAATCTTTTGTATGCCGTCGAAAAAATCTTGCGCACTGACCAACGCAAGCTCATGAGCATTTAGAAGCATTTCAAGGTCTCCATGTGGTACCTGCGTAAACCAACATTTCATTAGTGTAACTCGAGGAACTAGTTTGCTTAATGCTACCATATACACCTTTAATATTCTTTAAAAATACAAGTGCCACACTGTTTTTTTAACAATGCAAAATCTCTAGCTCGGGGCTATGTCCCACGGCGTCGGCATCCACACTCTCTCGCCTCGCAACGCCTACGCAATGAGCGTCTGCTACTCTACGCTTGCTCCCCCTCTCCTCTAGGCATTCCTCCCTGCATTCATCTCTGCACTGTAGCCCTCGGCGTTTATTAGAGACCTGGTGGACCATGCGGCCCACCTGGTCACCCAACTTCCGGAGTTTGGCCAATGTGGTGTCGGACCGTCTGTTTTGATTATTAAAGAGCCTCAGTACCCGGACTTCCTTTTATTCATGGATTGGACCTGTCTCCAGTGATAGTTCAAATTTGGCTGTGCACTTTGGTAAGAGGTGTATGTGCACGAATTCTGATTTTAATGGCGAGCACTGAAGGCCACACACTGGCGGACACAGCGGTCGACTATGCTCGCGGCTTGCTGCAGGTTCGCCTCAATATCTCCGAGTGCACCCTGCGTGGCCCATATGGTGATTGATTTTGATCGATTGATTGATATGTGGGGTTTAACGTCCCAAAATCACTATATGATTATGAGAGACACCGTAGTGGAGGGCTCCGGAAATTTAGACCACCTGGGGTTCTTTAACGTGCACCCAAATCTGAGCACACGGGCCTACAACATTTCCGCCTCCATTGGAAATGAAGCCGCCGCTGCCGGGATTCGAACCCGCGTCCTGCGGGTCAGCAGCCGAGTACCTTAGCCACTAGACCACCGCGGCGGGGCGCCCAGATGGTGATGTCGTCAGCATACAATGCATGTTGTATATCGGGAACATCAGCCAGCTGAGCCGGCAGGTCTATCATGGCCAGATTGAATAATAAAAGAGACAGCACCGCACTTTGCAGTGCACCTATAGTTTCTCAGGTGAAAGGGCCGTGTTCCTTGTTCTGTATGCGAATGTAGGAATGTCTGTCGGTTAAAAACTGCCGAATGTATTTGAACGCTCTCAAGCCACAGCCAGTTAGTGAGAGTGGAGTGCGCGTGGAGCGGAGTGGCACATGGTTCGCAAGGCAGTGCTCGTTCGAACGAATATAAGAAAGGTGGTTGGCCGGCATCATGGCCGGGGGTTCGTCCCGAGTGTCTGGAAGAGGTCAAGAGTTGGAGCGGCCTGCTTCGCTGGGCTTCAAGATTTGATGGTCCACGAAAACAGCGGGAAGCTACTGCAGCCACCAGTTCCACTGTCGGACGTGGGCCCGAATGTTTGGCTGTGGTCTCTGCAAATCCGCTGGCCCGAGGAGGAGACTACGTGATTTCATCGGCACGTAAACCTGCTCCATTGGCGCAGCCTATTCCGCAGTTCCCGGCTCTTCGCCGAATTCCTTTGGTGCTGGCATTTCCGTGTGGCACCTCTTCTACGTTCCATTGTGTTGTAAGGTGTTGTGCTCCCGTATAACGTCCTTGTTGAGTGTCTATAAGTTTTTTTCATAAAGTGAAAAGAAACAGAAAACAGCCTCACAAGTACATTTAGAACGTTGCTGTCTGTGACTGTGACGCAACGTGCTGTTATTTCTCTATTCTGAAGAACCCACCCACACCACCATTCTGCATACGCGTCCACTCCCCCTCTCTTGCCTCCCAACGCCAACGCAGGCAGTACCTGCTAGCGAGTTATATATATATATATATATATATTATATATATATATATATATATATATATATATATATATATATATATATATATATATATATATATATATATATATATATTTATATATATATATATTGCAGGGGGGTTTAATAGCGACGCCAGGTAATAGGCAGACAGCCGGTACGGAAACAAATGCTCGGGCAGTTCAGCGTCTACAGCTCGTGAACCCGCTCGCGCTTCGCACTCAGCGATGGTCCCACTAGTCATTCCCTTGCGAATTCCCCACTGAAATGCCCCGGCGACGAGGACGAGCCATCCTGGCGACTCAGGGTGACGAGAGAACAGGAGGGTCATAACAGGGCTTGAGGCGACTGACGTGGACCGTCTCACGACCAAGGCGGCGCTTGTCCGTAGACGGCTTGAGCGGTTCAATCTCATAGGTGACAGAAGAAGGGTGCTGTATGACGCGGTAAGGGCCCGTATACTTCGGTGCAAACTTGGGAGTCAGTCCAGGAGAGTGGAAAGGCAGTCGGAGCCACACGAGAGAACCAACGGGAAAGGTATTCTGAACAAGATCATAATCGTGGCGATCTTTTTGGAGGGCTTGGTTATCGGCTGTGAAGGACCGTGCAAGCTGACGACACTCTTCGGCATGTTCGGCCATTTCAGAAACTGGGCTGAACTCGGAGGCATCAGGATTGTATGGCAGAATTGTGTCGAGTGTGTTGCATGGGTCACGACCATATAAAAGAAAAAATGGAGAAAAGCCTGTTGTTGATTGAATCGCCGTATTGTAGGCGTACGTCACGAAAGAAGAACAACGTCCCAGTTGGAGTGGTCGGAATCAATATACATAGCGAGCATGTCTCCGAGGGTTCTGTTGAAACGTTCCGTTAGGCCGTTCGTCTGAGGGTGGTAGGCTGTTGATGTGCGGTGTACCGTACGGCATGAATGTAGGAGCTGCTGCAGAATTTCGGACAAAAATACGCGACTTCTGTCACTCAGGAGCTCTCGTGGTGCACCATGACGAAGAACAAACCGGTGCAAGATGAAGGTTGCAACGTCACGAGCGCCAGCCGAAGGTAGCGCTGCCGTTTCGGCGTACCTTGACAGATGGTCGGCAGCCACAATCACCCATCGATTAACACCAACAGAGCACGGTAGCGGGCCGTATAGGTCAATCCCAACACGGTCAAATGGGTATGCAGGACATGGAAAAGGCTGCAGTTGACCGGGTGAATGAGGGAATGTCTTGCGCTGCTGACACTGGGAACATGAGCGAATGTGTTTGCGTACAAACGTGCACATACCCCGCCAGTAGTAACGTTGGCGGATCCGCTCATACGTCTTTAGCGCACCGGCGTGTGCGTGTTGCGGTTCAGCATGAAAATATTTGCAGATATCAGACCGCATATGGCTGGGTATGACTAGCAGCCATTTACGACCCGCCACTTGATAGTTGCGACGGTATAACAGGCCATCCAGTATGGCGAAATGCGTTGCTTTTCGCCATACGAGCACGCGGGTAACCGGAAGTTGATGCGTCAGAAAGCATATTCAAGAGCGAGGCAATCCAAGGGTCCTTCCGCTGTTCGGATGGCATGTCTGTGACGCTGACGGCAGAGGGGGGAAGGTCCAGGGCTGATATATCCGTATCATACGGATATATCTTACTGCATTATTGCTTCCCTGTGTACCGCGGACCGTGTTACTGGTCGCGTGTAAACTTTGTGTTCAAACTCTGCACTGTACCACTCCTGCCCTAGCTGCCAAAGGGTGGCTGGCAGTATTGAATAAATAAATAAATAAATAAATAAATAAATAAATAAATAAATAAATAAATCATCAGATTTCACGGGTGATTGTGAAAGCGCATCTGCGTCAGAGTGCTTTAGTGCTTTCGCCCCGATCGGTAGACGACGCGTATGTCGAATTCCTGGAGGCGTAGTGCCCCACGTCCGAGGCGGCCGGAAGGACCTTTCAGTGTGTGTGTGTGTGTATATATATATATATATATATATATATATATATACAGTGTGGCCTTCAACTCTAATGCATTGAGACATAGCGTGCTTGAAATGGGCATTGGCATACACGCTTTGCATATTGCGAAGACTCTCATGACGACTTTCGCCTTAATCGCTGTTCTGGTTTACGAGCATTAAAGGAACCCTGACAGCAAACTTGGGAATTCTAGATGCTTGTGCTGTCTGAGAGTTCTGCATGCGGGGCACTTCCGACCGATTGTTAGTGATGAGCGTTTCCTATTAGATACAATAATTTGGTTTTAAAGTAAAGGTGCGTGCTCGTCTGAGTATTAAGGTGCAATTGACATTTTCTGTGTTTGATGTGTAGTAACGAGATCTCCTCCGGACGCTGCCAAGGTTAAACAAGAATTGTTGGCGTCAGAGAACATCTGCGAGACGCGCCGCACAATACCCCGACTGGCCGCTGGCGAGGACTAATAATTGTTCGTCACCCCTCTCGCTAGGTTGTCGGGCTGCTCTCAAGGTGGTTCTTACACCAGGAAAGGTTTTCTTTTTTTTTTTTGGGGGGGGGGGGGTACTCTGAAAGCACCCACATCGTTTTATTATTTACCATCCGCAGGTCCCCTGTTTGAAAACAACTTGTTCATCTTCACCGAAGCTTGAGCGCACGTGGTCTCTATAGCATTGCACGACTCTGGGGAGCCCTTTTCTTACGGTATTTAGGCGGGCCTTTTGAACTGATGAAAAATTGTTATGAATAACCGACCCCAGCATTATTTAAACGATGTGTTAGAGCATTTAGTAATCAATTTTGGGACTACGAGGTGCAAAAAGAACTCTTGCTGTGAAGGTGTCTTTAATAGCCACAATTTTCCACCAATGCTCACGCACTGTTTATGAAGTAAGAAAGCGTTTTTTTTTTTACTGTTTACGGTTTCTACAAGAACGCGTAGATTGAAACGCATTTTGATTTCTGTAGACAAGGAACAGCTATAAAGCACCCACTGCATTTAGGACCTTCTTTGCATTGAGACAAGCCAGAACACGTGGTTCATTTAGAAGAAGAGCCAGTCACAGCATCATCTGCTCGTATTTCTGGATGTCGCTCAAACATGAAAGTAACTTAAGCTTACAATATGTATGTAAAAATGCTTAAGCACAGGACTACCTTAGGAACAATTTGGTGGAAGCTATTATGCATGGTAATATTGTTGCTCCCATGGGTTCAAGCATAACAATATATATGCAAATATGGTACCTAGTGCTTTTTCTTGGCACACTACTAGCATCATCATATACAGAAAGTGAGTTTGTAAGAAGGGTAGCTATCGGCAATATAGTCGGTCGTTCGCGCGGGCCTGTTTTCAGATCATTTGGCCCAGCTAAGCTGGGAGCATCTGTAGACGACGGGATTTAATTTCCGAGCTTAACCGTCTGACAACAGGGGAAAAAAGTAGGGATGACAATTCGCAAATAATTGTGCGTCGATTCGGCCATTAGGCGATTAATTCATGCCAATGAAGGTTTTTTCGTTGATTAATCATAGCTTTTACAGGTACTATCAAGAAAGATTCATACATGATTTATAGCTCATGCAGTATTCTACCTATTCGTTTGGTAGGTTTGGTAGGTGGCAAGGTGCTTGTTTGGGCTAGTTGGCACTAAAATTGAAACGACAAGTAGCGCAAACTTCGGGGATGGGAGGAGAGAGAATACGGAAGCGCTTGGGGCCCCGCGGGCTTGGGAGTGCGCGGTGACGCGCACACAACCGGAAACGCGAGCAGCACGAATGTCACTAGCAGCGCCAAACCGTCTTGTCACGTAAGTATTGTTTTTAATATGTTTGTCATTTCAAAAGGTATACTGAACATAAATACTGACATGAAGTGAATTACTTTCAATAAAGCATTCCTAATTATTATGACCAACTTATCAACCCGAAACAAAGAACTTTTTTTTCGTATGTGCCGCAGTTACGACTGAAGCCGGTACCTCGACTTGCGCGAGCAACAAATCCAGGTGGTCCCGAAGACTTGCGCTACTTCGGACTACCAAGTTCCTGAGCGAAACCACCGATAAGTTGCGTACGATGGCGGCTCATCTCGTACTGTCTTCAAACGGGTGCCCACTCAGCTACTTCGGTCTACCAAGTTCTTGAGCGACACCACTGATAAGTTGCGTACGATGGCGGCTCATGTCGTACCGTCTTCAAACAGTTGCCCACTCAGCTACTCCGGACTACCAAGTTCTTGAGCGACACCACCGATAAGTTGCCTACGATGGCGGCCCATATGGTACCCTCTTCAAACGGGTGCACACTCAGCACCTCACGCATCAAAAAAAAAAAAAAAAAACGTCTACCTCCGGCGTGAAATAAAACTTTGCGCTGCGCTGCTTCGCCGTAGGCGGCATCATGGAACGCGACCGAGCCATGCAGTTCAAAATTGGATGCATATACACTTTCTTAAGCAGTTCATGCACTCACATTGGACATCGCTGTCATGTACACTTTCGTCGCTCTGTCCTTTGCGGTCAGGTGGCTTGCTTCAGCCGTCGCCTGCAATGCGAAACACGTGTCATCGAAGGCTCGCAAGATGAACTATTCATGGCTGACCTGGAGCATGGATTTTGGCTTGGGCACTTCACCATTTCTGAACACTTGCACGTAAGCCTGAATGAAAAAAAAAGAACTTGAGTTAACACAAAGCAAGAAAAAATTTCCAGCTTTCCGAAAGCTTGACAGACAGGTGAACTAGTCACAGTCACAGTAGGTTATTAGTACATTATTCATGACGTAGAGTCGTAAATTGATTACGCGATTCATTGCGCCGAGACAATACCAGACAGAAGCACCCCCTCCCCCCCCCCCCCCCCAAAAAAAAATTCACATATTTTTTTCTTGAAGACGAAGTATATTAACGTGAGAGCAACAAGTTTGGTTGTTATGCGAAGGAAGGCTGGCGTGTAGCTCATGAAGGAGAAAGCCTTAGAAAGCTCGTTTAGCAGGAAATTGGACCGTTGGCGGCGACCGTCCTGCGGCGTCGGGGACGAGACATTTAACGGCATGTGACTTAACGTCACATGATACCGTTTTAGCGGCCCCTTCGGGCGCTGCACAAATCGAGGAGCGCGCAACTTCAACCGAAGAAAATGAAGACAGCGTTTGGCACGCCCCGCCGCAGTGGTCTAGTGGCTAAGGTACTCGGCTGCTGACCCGCAGGTCACGGGTTCAAATCCCGGCTGTGGTGGCTGCATTTCCCATGGAGGTGGAAATGTTGTAGGCGCGTGTGCTCAGATTTGGGTGCACGTTAAAGAAACCAAGGTGGTCGAAATTCGCGGAGCCCTCCACTTCGGCGTCTCTCATAATCATATGGTGGTTTTGGGACGTTAAACCCCACATAACAATCAATCATCAATCAGCGTTTGGCAGTCGTACGTGTAGCTACGATTTGTGTTTTCTGCTCCCTTACACAACAGCTGAGAAGAAAAAGAATGTTATCGGGTCGTCTTAGGTGCCACTCATCCGTACATCCGTTTACAGATAGATAGATAGATAGATAGATAGATAGATAGATAGATAGATAGATAGATAGATAGATAGATAGATAGATAGATAGAATCCGCCGGCGTTTCGGTACTGCACATTCCCGTGTACCACGCGCTGCAATATGCGGTTATGCGCCATATGTGTAGTTTGGAGGTTTATGTCTACCGAAAGAATGGCGAAAACATACATTGCTGGAAATTTCATTGCGGGAGCGTTAACAAAAAGCGACATCGGCAGCATTGACCCGACGGTCGCAAAGATTACATGTTATGGTCCCATCAAGAATCGCAGCTGTTTTCGAAACACAGCCTGTGCAGACGTAATGTTGGTGAAATGTCAACTGCAGTTGCAGTTAGGCTGCAAGTTTTGCTTTATAAAAATTGATTGATTGATATGTGGGGATTAACATCCCAAAACCACCATATGATTATGAAAGACGCTGTAGTGGAGGGCTCCGGAAATTTCGATTACCTGGGCTTCTTAACCGCGCACCCAAATCTGAGCACACAGGCCTACAGCATTTCCGCCTCCATCGGAAATGCAGCCGCCGCAGCCGGGATTCAAGCCTACGACCTGCGGGTCAGCAACCCAGTGCCTTAGCCATTAGACCATCGTGGAGGGGCGCTGTATAAACATTACAAATGTACCATGTCAATTTTTATGAAAGGGAACACGCGAACGCCTTCCCCGCCTCGCTCCGGCGGCTGCTTGTAGCGCGTTCAAGTGGAAGCGATAGCAACCACAGAGTCTAGCCCCGTCATCTAGTGGTGAGCAAAAGAACCGGTCTTCGGTGATATGAAACCGGCGGCAAGATAGCAACCCGCTCCCCTTCAACGTGATTACGATGATGCCTTGAAGCAATTCCGCAATCGTCTTGGGTGCAGGGGATCGGCCACCCTCTTTAGTCACCGAAGAGGGGGGGGGGCGCAAAGAAGACATCATAAATTAATACAATAGGGAGGTAGGCACTAAGTAAGCCACATCCATTGACTTAATAGGGTTGGAGGGGCGCTGCGACAAGCTCTCCCCCCCCCCCCCCACCTCTTTTCCGAAGGAGAACACTACCCACGCCTATGATAGACGTACAGGATCCCGGAAGCGAACTTTAGTTTGCGGGAGCAGCGCACGCACCGAAGTTCATTTCCGGTGCATACCGTGGTGATTACTTTGGTCACTGCGATGTCACTGACTTCTTAGATAGTGAAAAAATGTGGTAGGCGTAGCGCAATAACTATTTTAGCACGCTCTTATATTTTTGAAAAAGTGAGAACTCGCTCCAGCTGAGAATGCGTCGTTCTGTGCTGAATTGGGACAGTCCTAAACCGAAAGATCAAGCCCCACTGCACATGGGTCTTGGACGCCAGTACAATAGAGTTAATATGCAGTCAATGGACGGTAACGCGACAACATCGACGTGGTTGACTCGTACCACTGGTTGCGTGCCCTTTTCCTCCCCATGCGTGACTAGACGCTTTTGACGCGTAGGCGAGTGCACGTGCGTACCAGTGGTCGGCCCTTTACAAGCCTTCCGCAAACAGAAACCGCGACATGAGTCTTCGCTAACGTGTCTTCCGTACGTACGCTTTGAAAGAAGCGTAAGCAGAAGCTCTGCGTGTTTTGGCAGCCTGGCGACACAAACACCGTCTACAGCTGCGCTCGGCCTATATGCACCAAGCAAACAAAGACAGCAGAGTTTAAAGTTGGGGACTTTTTGTTAGTGGAAAAAAATATCCCGCGCCTGCTGCGGAAACACGGTGTTACCGTTTCAGCCTTTTGCGGAAGAGATGAGAAGGTGCACTTAAGCCTGGTCAGGATACCGGAGGGCAAGCTCGTGAGGCACCCCGTTCAGCGATTGTTCTTCCTGGAAGTTTCGGAGCTCATTGGGTGGGTCAATGTTGCAAACGGCCCATGTTTTTCGTTTCGTCGACGGGGACTCGGGCGACAAAGCTATTTTCTGCTACGCCGTTTCAATGAGTGCGTTCGGGGAAGGAGAGGCGCATGAGGAGAAAAAGGGGTGCTCTGGGGGATACAAGTGGTGGCAGCAGAGGAGTCAGCCGAAAAGAAAGACGAGAGCTATAGCGCGAGAACAGAGCGACGACAGACAGAGGGACAGGAAGGAGACGTGCGCTCGTCTCCTTCTTGTCCTTTTGTCGTCGTTCTGTTCTCGCGCTGTAACTATCGTCAGGTCATAGCCCAAACCGCTGTCAACTAGCCCAAACCACTACACTTCGAAAAGAAAGAGTGGTCGAGAAAAGACGTAGGAACTGACACTCAGATGTTTTCGTCGTGATGTTTGGCAGCACCTTTTTCTTGTACTGTTGAATATTATAAATAAATCCAGTGTACTTTGGGCAACTGTGTGTTTCCTGATCGACATCGTGGAAAAGGAATTCACTACAGTTGGCCTATGTAGCACTAGAACTTATTCCTGCACTTCTGTGTCTTTTTGCCTCAGTAACCGCCACAGGACTCGTCAGTGTGCTGTTTATTTTTTTTTCTTGGCACGACAGAAAACATTGAGAGCATCAGTGAAAACTCAGCACGCAAAGATAAACGCCCGGTGGCAGAGCCACCACATTTTCGTGATGTAGGGACGCTGCAATACATATGTGGAGTGTTCGCTCACCTTAATGTAGGTAAGGAGCTCCTGACAAGATATTGCCTTGCCGTTTATCTTCTTGACAACCAGATTCTCCGGCCCTAATATCCAAGGGACAAAGTCCTGGAGATGATTCTTGAACTCTGGATCACTATCCTTATGACAACCATCGTACGAATGTTCTGTTGCCACCTGCGCAAGCAGGACGCTTATTGATGACTCGATGTGCAAGTGTAATCGACACAAAAAAATAGATTCAGAAAAAAATAACAAGAAAACAAAAGCTGCCAGATAACCAAAATGTACTTCATGCCGATGAAGTGCTATAGAGAGAACGGACTTTTGAAGAACACGGGACAAGGTGACAAGGTGAAACACGGGACAAGAAACGGCATTCTTGTGGTTTGTATATTCGACAATTTTAGTAGAGCCTTGTCTTGTGGTCTTCAAAAGGTGTTATTTTTTTAAGCGCTTTAACGTCATGAACATAAGCCAGCACGTCCAGCTGGCAGCAATATTAAATACGCATCATTTATTCAAGTGCTCCAACACTACGCACAGGGGATACTAAAACTTACAATAAAACAAACAATGTCATTATTGAAGTGCGATCGTCTGTTGCACCAATCAAACGTTACTTAAGAGTAACAACGAGAGAAAGTGAACTACTAAAAGCGTTATCACAGCGATCATCAAGATAGAAAAGCTAGACACAGATGTAAAAAGCTGTCTTTTGTGACGCTCACTTTTCTATCAGAAGCACTACATCACATTAGCCTTGTGAAAAATCAAGACATGATGGTAAGATGATGACGCGGCTTGGAGAGCCATCATATATAATGTTTCTTTTTGTTCAAGCACATATACTTTGAAAATAAAAGTGTAGTGTAATAAGCTGCTTGAAGATTTTCCCATTTAGGCAATAATTAGGGTGATTCATGGCTATATGGCGTTTGAACTTGAATTTCACGCCCAACGAAAGTTTTGCCATGCATTTGAAGAAAATATGCATAAATATATCAGTGTACCTTACTTCCAGGATACGGCATGAGGAAACAATCGATGTCGGTAAAGTTGTTGCTTATGTACTCTCGCAGTTGCCGGACCTCAGGTTGCCTGTCTGTTGCGGCTTGCAAACGCTCTGTGATGAGTGAGCGGCCAGCATCTGCCCCGTAGGTTCCGTCGTTTGAGTCTCGCACCAGGAACACGAGTCTCTGAAAGGGCTTTCCCGTCGCTTCCTGCCAAGTCATATAAAAACAGTTTTGGCAACCAGTATTCGATACTGCTGTGTTGTCGCTCAATTGCAAATGTACCTTTTGCGCCAGTTGGCCATATTGGGTGACAAATTCGAGAACCTGAAGGTGGTCTTCTCGGACATCCTGAAGAATGTTGTAGATCTGCACAGAACTCATCATGACGCTTAGCGCAAAGATGGTGGTACTCTCAGGCAGTGTCGACTTGCTGTCAAACAGCCCCTGCGTGTCCATGAACAGCACAGCCACCTCTTGACCGTCAGATGTGGGAACCTGCAGAAGGAGTCTTAGGTAGTCAGACAGAACCATCCTAGAGAAGCGTCTCTGCTCTCTCGTACGCATGTAAAACCCGACGCGCTTGTTAAAAATATCCAAGTGCTCGCACCTCGCTGAGAACAAAATTTGAGCTTGCAAGTATACACCATCAACTAGAGTGGACTAGATTTTGCGCAGTACTCAAAGGAAACAGAGAGTAAAAATGGGCTGTAGCTTGTCATTTCCGGATAAATTAGGGCTGCTACAATTACGGTAATACTTAAAAAGCAACACAGCCTGGTTTATTCATCCACATCCAGTTACTCCTACGCAGTCTTACTGTTACACGGTAGTTGCTCGGACCCACTAAAACATCAGGTACGATGAACCCCAGTTTTGTTAAACCATCAACACACCCAACTATACAGAAAACCCTACATACACGTATGCCACTAACCATGGTTGTGCTAAACTAAGGTTGACCGCTTCAGTTAAGGAAGCTATCAAAATGGCGGCATTTATGTAGGCGATCGAAGGCAGCGTGGCTATAAGGGAGGTTGATATGTTTCGCAGAAAAACGTGAACTGACTTTCAGGTCATTCAATGCCGAATCAGTCAGTGTTTTGCTGAGTATCACGAATAGCGCTGAAAAAATTTCCACTTTTTTTAAGTTCGAAAGTCGTCGTGATTATTTCTGTTCCGAAAAATTATCCTGCTTATTTGTGAGAGTCTAGTTTTGAGACGGCAGGATTGGAGGACATAAAAAAATTTTTTAAGGAAGTTTATTGGATGCACTCAATAAAACGATATTTAGCGCAATATTTGTTAATGTAATATTGAAAGTAATGACTTATTTAAGTGTAACGATTCTTCGAGGACTTCTCGCACAAGAACAACTGAATACAGCTGTGAAATCGTATTTTCCCGTGAACATGGGAAACTCAAAGGGCTCAAATTAAAGATATGCTGATGACCTTTCTTACATGCTTAAAGGGAAAAATAATTTAGGCGCTGAAAGTACAGCAGATCATCTGAAAAATTTGACCTTCACATTTAATTAAAGAAAATCTTTACATTAAGCGTCAGAAAACTCTTCTTGGTAGTTGGAATAAAAATATGCACAATGTAGCTCACTGGAAATCTCTGTGTATTTGCTCGACATTTGCGAAATGATAAGAGAGTATGAATTCTTTAACTGAAAGAAATGTTTTTGTGAAGTGTATCACCCCCAGCTTTTCGCCGACGTAACTCAAGTGGCGTGGTGCACTCGTAATGCCGATCTTCAGACCAAGCCCGCTACCCTGAGAAACCGATGGCCAGGGTCGTGCTGTCTATAAAGCAATCGAAAAGGAAACTGGATTACCACCTCCGTTTTAGTGCCGACAGAAGTGCGCTACAAGGAATGTTGGTTCGCCTTTACGGGTGGTGAAACTGCAAATATTGTGTGTGCTGTTCGCTGTGTGCTGTGTGATTAACGAGGCATCTTATTTGCGAAAACATTCACACTCGTTGTGGGCCAAGGGCCGTAGCCGGTTACAGATGGAAGACCACAATTTAAGATTTTATTCAAGGTAAAAAAAAACTGGGGTATCCTTAAGCATCGCTTTTAGGAGTGGAACGTAGTAGTGATTTCTCTCCATATACTAGTGCGTATTTCAACTACTTACACCCAATGTAACCAATAAGCTGTCTGTCTGTCAGGGAAGCTTTATGCATTATGTGTAATGGGTAGCATGCTTCAAACCACGAGCAATTATGGCTGTGTTCCAATACTCACCGTACGCGGCTAAATAGACAGCTAAATGGACGGCGGCCATCTTAAGTCCCATTCCAATTCTCACGTAGCCGCCAAAATAGACAGCTCCGAGAAGACCGCATCGTAGACAAATACGATGCAGGCTTCTTTGCTGTCTAAGCAAGATGGCGGCTGAGCGAATCGCTCGGATAGATCAGATATCGCCGGAATGGTCGTCTGCACAAAAGTTGATGCTTTTTCAGACGCTCAATGTAAGTAAAGTTTATTTGTTTTTGATTTGAACACAAAATCAGCCAGAAAATACCACGGTTGCGTTTGTTTATTTTAGCTTTTTTTTTCTCGTCGCGAGGTGGCGCAATGTCGCGTAAAAGACGTCTAAGTGTGTTCCCTTTCTCGGACAGCATGGACTCGATGCTGTCTTCCAAGCAGTCTTCGTAGACTGTATACGTGCTGTCTAAGAATTGGAACACAGCCTATGTACGTGATTCTTTTTTTTTGAAGTTCCTATGCACCCACTACGTGGTCTTCAGGCAATACGCGTAGTAACGTGTCTTCGTTTCCTTGTGTGGTCCCGTGTGGTTTAAATATCCGAAGCCCTCCACTATATGGCGTCTCTCATATCACAACGTAAGTTTGGGATGTTAAACCGAAGATATCACTATGCTTAGTTTTATTAGTGCTGTAAACTTCCTAGACATTTTGGTGCGGTCTGAGGACAACCACGGGGCTAGTGATACTGTAGATCTCCAAAGCCGTTGCCAAAGCATTCATTTAGACAGAATCGAAAGTTGGGCTAGTTGGATGTGCATGGTGTAACTGTCCGTTCTCCTTTCGCGCTTGTCCTCTCTTCCTTTCTGTTTATTCGTGGCTTGAACGGACAGTTATACCATTCATTAGGACATTCTAAAGCTACGAAAATGAAGTTTCCGCGCAGAACACAGTGCCCTCTCTCACAAAATGATGTAGGCAGAAAATGAATGGCAGCTTTTATTCTATAAGGTTTCGGGTCTCTTGCAAATTCGGTTACCCTCATGTTGCTGTAGCCATTCTCGTTGAACGTTTAAAAAGGTCCGTCACTTCTTCGGACTATAACAAGGCTGTACAAATCTTTCACAAAAGTGTAGTAGCTGTTCCTTACATCCAAACTTTGTCACACTGCAAGCTGAAGAATAAGGCAAATAAGTCTGGCATTAACGTGTGTCTTACGGTTACGAGTAAGCTGATCGAGAATCAAGCCACCCTGCAGAGAAAGAATGAGCCTACGAGGAACAAGAGACGGACTGTAACTTGTTTTAAAAACGACATTACAAATTTCTGGACCGCCATAGTGGTGCTGTTTTCACGGTTGCTTTCAAATGCGTCAATATAAACGCAGGGTAGGTTGGTCATTGTGTTAATCAGAGGCTATGGTCGCATAAAAAGTAGCACAAGCCTTACCATCTATTACTTTTTAAGCGTGAAGTCTCTTTACTCTGTGGTTCGTACGTCCGTGTTTGTAGTAGTAGCCACCTCTCGTTTACTACTTAAAGTAAGCTTCACCACGGTGGTCTAGTGGCTAAGGTACTTGGCTGTGGACACGCAGGTCGCAGGATGGAATCTCGGCTGCAGCGGCTGCATTTTCAATGGAGGGGAAAATGCTGTAGGTCCTGTGCTCCGATTTGGGTGCACGTTAAATAGCCCCAGGTGGTCAAATAGTCCGGAGCCCTCCACCTTAATCATATGGCGGTTTTGGGACGTTAAATTCTATATATCATCATCATCATCATCATTCTTTTATAATGTCCGCTAGATGGCGGTATTTGTATATGATGAATGTATGATGAAAACATGCGAGTTGTGAGTACTTGGAGTGTTCCCTAGATGGACGGACGGAGAGGCAGGCAGGCAGGCAGGCAGGCAGGCAGGCAGGCAGGCAGGCAGGCAGGCAGGCAGACAGACAGACAGACAGACAGACAGACAGACAGACAGACAGACAGACAGACAGACAGACAGACAGACAGACGGGAGGAAGCACGGAGGCTTCACCCCATTCATTCACTCCGTGGATATGCTGTAATTTTTTTTTTTGCACTGTGGACACAGTAAACACTCGTCCAAATTTAATAAATGTGACGTGTAAAAAATACAGAAACGAAGAAATACGCCAAATGACTAGGATTCGAATGGTGTCACTCGTGCTAGCCAGCCTTCTCTGGCCTTTCACAGATGCAATGAAATGTCTAAGCAGTGGTCTGCCACGTTCATCTTCACGAGTGCCCGTCTAACACGTGGTGCTCCTACCTGAAACTGCGCACGTAAGTTTCTCATCTATAATTTTTTGTGGCTCTACATGCCGTAGTCATCGTTTTTAGGGGCGAAGATTTTAAGGCGTGACCGAATAGTCCTCTATAGTAACCACCTCTCTCGAGCATAAACCACAGGGGACTTTAGTTCTTGTATTGTCCGCTAGATGGCAGTGCTTGTATAAAATCAATATGTAAACAGTGCGAGTTCGAGGAGAAAATGAAAAATATGATGGCGGTCCAGAGTGGGCTCATGGAGAAAATCGCAGCGCTGGAGAATGCATTGGCGAAGGAGCGAGAGAAAACGTCAGCCATGGAAGAAAGGCTCCGGGCAGCCGAGAAGGGCCTATCGAAGGTCGTGAAAGGGAACGAAGACGCAGGTGACGGCGGAAGCATTATGGCGACGACCCCCGTGCGGGAGAGATGAAGGAAACAGGCATGACAAAGGCAGATACATTGGCCACAGGGCCCAGCTACCGGGAAGTAGTTTTGAGGGAGGGAGGGAGCAAACCAGCAGCCGTGACTCACGCTAGTCACCTAGTCAGCAGCCAGGTGCAGGTTTCAGAAGGAATGTCTGAACAGGTCATCATCGCCGGTGACTCAAATTTGGTCCGATGCGCAGCGGCAATCAAAGAAAGGGGGAAAGGCGACAAGAGAGTTGCGATAGGGACGTTCCCAGGACAAACGCTGGGGACAGTAATGAGTCAAGCGGGTGAACAACTCGCAGCTAAGGCTGGCAATCGTAACCTCGTTGTAATTGCGGGAGGGTTAAATGACGTCCTGAAAAAAGAATCGTCAGGACTAGCGACGGCCTTGGCGAGAGGGGTGGATGACATGCGCACCGTGTCCCCCCAGGTGCAAATTGTAGTATGCACAGTACCGGAAGTACCGGTGCGCAACGTCAACCTGCGAAGAGCGGTTGTCGACGCAAACAAGGAGATATGGCGGATTAGTCGAGAGAAGGGTTTCGAGGTAGTGGATTTAAACAGGGAAGTGCACAGGTGGGGTGGATTCCAAAGAGACAGGATTCATTTCGATAAGAGGCTTGGACACGAGGTGGGCTGGCGACTGGCAGGACGCGCAGTAGCTTTTTTGGGGGGCTCACGGGCCCTTCGGAGTCCGGGGTAGCTCGTAACAGGGAAAGCAACCAGGAGGACGCTTTGACAGGTAGAATTGCGAAAAACCAGAAAAAAGGTAAAAGAAAAAGGAAAAAGGCGCGTGTTGCAATTACTTACATAAACATGCAGGGTGGCAGAAAGAAGGCAAAATGGTTAGAGATTGAGGAGCAGTTAAACAAAGAACAGATAGGCGTGTATGCGGTTACAGAAACACACCTTAGAGACTTGGAAGAGCCACCACATATTAAAAATTATGTTTGGGAAGGGTGTAACAGGACCATATCGGAAAGGAAAGGTGGGGGTGTAGGAATGCTAATTCACCGCGGAGCCAAATGGGTTCGAGTGAAACAGACGTGTTCAGAGCACCTCTGGGTTCGGGGCACAGTAGGTGGAAAGGAAACGTGGCTAGGGGTAGCCTACTTGTGGACGGGGAATAACTGCAGAGAAAAGAATCAGGAGATAGTGGATTGCATGAGTGCGGATATTAAGGAATTTGGTAATGGGGCCGAAATCATCCTTCTAGGGGACATGAATGCCCACATACATGACCTTGACGGATATTCAGACACCAATGGGAAGTTATTACTAGATCTTTGCGAGCAACATAGTCTGGAGATAGTTAACACGGGGCCTAAATGTGACGGCCAGATCACATGGGAAGTCGGAAACAAGCAATCAAGTATTGATTATTGTCTCATGACTGAAGGAATTTACCACAAACTGACAGAAATGAGGATAGACGAGGAAGGCATTAACAGCTTGGGTAGTGATCATAAACGAATAACATTACAAATGGGATACGAAACTGAAAATATGAGCATGGAATCAAAGTCTGGCAGCTCGTATTTAAATGACAAACAAATAATAAATATAGCCGCAAGAGTCGAGGAAGAAGTAGGCGAAATACCAGGCAAGGACTGGGAGTATAGTGAGCTGTTACATCTAATGACGAAGGAGATAGGGAAAGAGAAGAAAACTGTTTGCTGGAAAGGAAAAAGGAAGCCAAAAAGTTGGTGGAACAAGGAAATCCGGGAGGCGATCGAGAAGCGACGCGAAGCCTCACGGAAGCATAGAAAGGCAAAAAAGGAGAAGCGGCCGCAGGACGAAGTCAAAAAAATATGGGAAATATATTTAGAGAAAAAATCCTTTGTACAGAAATTGGTAGAGGCAAAAATTAAAGGTGAAAGTGAACGCTGGATGACAGAGATACACGAAAAAAAGGAGGCCGCGCCTAGGATTTTTTGGAGCCACATAAAGGCGCTAGGTAGGAAGTCTGTCACAACGCAACAACATATTCTAGATGAAGGAGGAAATCAATTGGAAGGGTACGAAGCGCTAGGTTACATCCAAAAGGTAACAGCCGATTCGTTTCAAAAGAGCGTCCAGGGGATCTCCCCGGTGAGTAAAAGTGTGGCGGAGAAAGCAACAGAGGAAGAGCTAGTACTTGATAATTTCAACTGGAAAAAGGCCGAAGGAAAAATTCCAAAGCGCACTGCCGCGGGTTTAGATGGGATTCCCGTTAGCCTCATTAACGAACTAGGACATAACACTAAAGAAGCATTGTTAAAAGCAGTAGAAAAAAGCTTAAAGGACGGACAAATACCGGACAGTTGGCGACAAAGTAGAATGAACTTAATCTATAAAGGCAATGGAGAAAAGGACAAGATTCGCTCGTATAGACCACTAACAATTACATCGGTACTATACAGGATGGCGATGCAAGCAGTAAAAATGAAAATAGAAACATGGGCCGAACATAACGATATTTTGGGAGAACTTCAGAACGGATTTCGAGTCGACAGGCGGTTAGACGATAACCTGTTTGTTCTCACTCAGTGTATAGAAATATCCAAAATAGAGAATAGGCCCTTGTACGTGGCTTTTCTAGACATCACGGGGGCATACTACAACGTTAATCAGGAAATTTTGTGGGATATATTGAAAGGAATGGGCATGGGCGACGACTGTATACAGCTTTTGAGGGAGATATACCGAGAAAATACAGTTTGCATAGAGTGGGAAGGAATGCGTAGCAAAGAGAACGTTGAGGTTAGCAGGGGTCTGAGACAGGGATGTCCTTTGTCCCCGCTGTTATTCATGCTGTACATGGTGAGTATGGAAAAAGCGCTAGAAGGTAGCAACATTGGTTTTAATCTGTCACACAAACAGGGCGGCATGATGATTGAGCAGAAGCTTCCAGGTTTATTTTATGCGGACGATATCGTCTTATTTGCGGACAGTCGAGATGATATACAGCAGCTGGCGAATATATGCGGAAGGGAAGGTGAAGCTCTTGGACTAGGATTCAGTGTAACGAAGTGTGGATTGATGGTATTCAATGATCCCTGTGATCAGACGGTGTCCATACAAGGCCAAGAAATACCGAGGGTAAGTGAATACAAGTACCTTGGAGTATGGGTAAATGAGAGTGATAGATACATGGAGGTACAGGAAAAAGCCTCGGCAGCAAAAGGAAAGAGGAATGCGGCAATAATGAAGCACAGAGCGTTGTGGGGATACAATAGGTATGAGGTGCTTCGAGGTCTGTGGAAGGGTGTAATGGTTCCAGGGCTTACTTTTGGGAACTCAGTGGTGTGCATGAGGGCAGAGGTGCAAGCGGGAATGGATGTAAATCAAAGGACTGTGGGACGCCTCGCGTTGGGTGCTCACGGGAAGACGACAAACGAGGCTGTAAAGGGCGATATGGGGTGGGCAGGTTTTGAGGCGAGGGAAGCGCAGAGCAAAATAAGGTTCGAAGAAAGGCTAAGAAATATGAAGGAGAGTAGATGGGCAGAGAAGGTGTTCCGTTATTTGTATAGGAAGAGCGTGGACACACAGTGGAGAAAAAGAACTAGAAGACTCACTAGTAAGTATACGGCTGGTATTGTAAGCCGTATGTCAACAAAGAGCGTTAAGGGAAAAGTCAGGGAGGCGGAGAGGATTTACTGGATGGCAGCTATGGAGAAAAAACCGGCTTTGAGTAACTACCGAAAGGGCAAAAATGAAATAAGGAGGGAGGCATTTTACGATAATTCAAGGGGAAGCGCTTTACTGTTTGAAGCGAGATCGGGTTGCCTTAGAACGCGTAGTTATAAAGCAAGATTCAGTAAAGAAGAAGAACAATGCACATGCTGCGGGAAAGATAAGGAAACGGCGGAGCATGTTCTGATTGAATGTGGAGATATCCACCCAGGTGTACGTTTGGGCACGAGCCTACAGGAAGCCTTGGGTTTTAGGGATAACAATGGAAAGCTGAACACACCCGCGATTGAAATAAGTAAGAGACGGTTAGAGTATTGGTGGCAGAAAATTAGAGAGAAAGGACAAAAATAAATATTGGAAAAATAACATATGGACAGTGTGCCGTAAATGGCAGAGAACTTAAGCTGAAAATTTACCTTTTTTTCTATTAAGATAGAGTTTATCGAAGTAGAGGCATTAGGCCAACATAAAAAGAAAAAAAGGGTTTTTTTTTTGTCGAGCCTGGTGGCATACTTGTCACCACCCCGTTATAAAGGGGACGCTCATAGCATCCATCCATCCAATATATGATGATCAGATTTGGGATAGTACGAACGCACGGACGGACAGACAAGCAGACAGGCGGATGAACGAACGGACAGACAGAGACACGGGCGGACGCGTGGATGGATGCACGGACAGACGCATGGATGCACGGACGGACGCATGATTGGACTGACGAACGCCCGGACAGACGGACGGACGAACGGATGGACTGACGGATGTTTGGCCCCACTCGTCATTATTCACTCCGTGGATATGCTGAGATTTTTCGATTGTCTCGCTCTGCTTTCCTTTGACCGTATTTGCAAGCTCACTCTCTTTTTTTTTTGACGGTTACACTTTACAATGCAATAACTCATATTGTGAGTTGTTACGTCCCAAAGTCACTATGACAGATGCCACTGAAGAGGGCTCCGAACAATTACGATTGTCTGGGGTTCTTCCACGTGCGTCACAGTTTAGGCACGAGTGCCTCCACAATTTGCCTCTCTTGAAAGGCGGCTGCCTGGGCCTTGGATTCGATCCCGAGATGATTTGAGTCAGCATCCCAGCTCCACGAGCACTAGAACACCGCAGCAGATCACTTTGCAATGCATACCCTACGGCATGGAATACACGCTACATACACTTTATTTCAAGAGACGTCTCGTAGTAAACAATGATCACAATAAAAACAGTCGGGAAACTTGAAGATTGAAACTATGGAGCGATGACACCATAAATCACAACGATTTGTTATCGCCCGTAAAACAAACCTGGTACTCTCTATGGACAAGCTCAGCAGTCGTAGCATTCACCTGTGGCAGTGTGCTGAAGTGTCACGAATTGACACAAGGAAGCAACCAATGCGTATATCTCGCACCTTTGCGCACGCACTTCTGCTTGTAGGCAAGGCTACGCGTTTTGGTGATAAAATGGAAGTGGGAGGAGTATACGTTTCGATGCACGTAAATTTTAGTGACGTCGAATTGAGAAAGTTTTGACGATTTGATACGGTTGGGTTAGTGTTCCAACGTCCCAAAAGATGCAACAAAAGCCTTTGCTCGTATTTTAGTTGGGCTTCTTGTTACCTTAGCGCTGTAAATTAAAACTATCCATGCGAGATAATCTGTCGCGCTCCGCATAGGATGACTCACCAGGAAAACTTCGTTCCATAGGTGAATGCCAGATGTTTGACGTTCCCTGCTGTGCTTCCACCCGAAGCCTCGAAGAGGTTCACCTGGGTGTCCAATCCAGTTCTCCTTTTCTTTTCGGTACATGTACCGGAGGAAGAAGTTCATGAGGAAAGACTTGCCCTGGCGACACGCTCCGGCTATGGATATCACCACAACCGGCTTGTCCTTGACACGCTCGTCGAGGAGGATGCGTTGTAACTCTTCGTGTTCAAGCTGCCAACCATCATCATTGATTTTCAGAATCTGAACCGAGCGTCGTCGCTGATAACTTGCCATGGCAACCCTGCAAATGGGACCTACAAGTTATCGTATGTCACCACGTTCAGGTAAAGCTGATCTTGTGGAAAGAGTGGATTTTGTTGTTTTAGAGTTTAAAATCACCCCCGGTAAAATCAACAAAAATTGGTTCTAGAACAACTACCTTGCTGTTTTGCTTTGCTTCAAAGCGCTGAAATTGAAAATTTTAGGAATTTATCGGGCACAGCCACGATGGGATCACAGCGCACTTTGTAGTGGGGTAAAATGTTATAAAATGTTTTGTTGTTGGGCCGCTTGCGGGCAGACAACTACATTAGCGCACATGCTTTGGGAGTGCTGGTCGCTCGTCCCGACCTACAGCAAAGCCAAGTGGGATGCGCTTTTGCGGAGCCCAAAGGTTCTGTACCATATCGTGGCCTTCCAGCATGCCCACAACAGGGCTGGTAGGCTGGACCGGCCAGTCCCCACATGGGAGTAGCCGGGTGGCACGGGGCAACCTCAGCATCTGCACTGGACTATAATAAGGTAACTCATTCACTCACTCACTCACACACTCACTTCTGTATGCTTCGTGTCACTGCTGTGCAATGAAGCTAGAAATGTTGGACATCGAGGGACACGAACCCTAACTGTGTAGACAAGTACTAAGTGTAGCAAATGTTTAAGGTGGTACTAAAATGTGAAAATGAAGTTGGAAAGGCTATGCAATCGAATGCGTAGTTATCAGAAAATCACTGAGTAGAGAATACTGATGCAGCTAATAATTTGACGCAAGGCCTTGATCTCACAAGGAAAGAAACTGCATGCTCTTTTTGGCAGTGGCATCACGCATATCTTGGTCGTGAACGCCGAGGAGCAAATTGAAGGCCCGTAGCATGCGAAATTGCCCTTCCAGAGGCAAAAGGAACTGTATGAAGAATGGCAGGTAAAACAGAACAGGTAAAGTAAACTTATTTGTTCATAATCGAATGGTCCCGAGGGCATCACTGAAGGAAGTTATGAAATCTGAAATGAAAATAATTGTCTTTCATACAGTCGACCCCCCCCCCCCTCAAAAAAAAAAAACTTTTGGTTACCCTAGCTACATAAGCGCTTTCCGAACGACAATTAGGAGGTAATTAAGTCCGGGGTTTTGATGAGCTGTTGTCGAGAGGAGATAGCGGCTGGGAATGTGTTCTGTTGTTCTTCACCTGCATGTCATTATCACTGGGTTGTCACACGTGTGTGCATTCAGAAGAAATTCGCTGTAGTATACAAAGGATGTTCGCAAGGAGTCCTTATCTACGGTGTGGCGACCGCATCGATGGGCAGCCCATGTTTTGTGGCTTGTTTCGGTTCCACAGGTTTTCGACACTTTATATCAATCCAGGAGTGGCGAGAACACACATAGATAATTTGAACGTGCGAGGGTTAAAGAAAAAAAAAAGCTGGCATCGCTGCGTTCACCCGCTGATGGTAAAGAAAAAGATGTCATGATTCTAGCAGGGATCGAACCCCAGCATTCTGAGTGCCAACCAGGTATTCTACTACAAAGCCACGCCGGGTCTCGCAACTGTTCCTCAAATAGAACGTAATGTTCGCGAATCGTCGATAGGGGATGTAGTGATGGCTATCCGAGTCCTTACCCCCCCCCCCCGCACACACACACACACACACACACACACACACACACACACACACACACAGGTGGACAACCACATTAACAAACAAATATATATATATATTTGTTCGCAAACCATAACGCAGACCGGTCCACCGGTCGAAACCGCTGGAAATAAAATTAAGACAAAGACAACCACTAATTTATGTTTCTTTTCTTCCCAAGTACGTCTGGCCCATTGCAAAAACTTCTTCAGTATATATATATATATATATATATATATATATATATATATATATATATATATATATATATATATATATATATATATATATATATATATATATATATATATATATATATATATATATATATATATATATATATATATATATATATATATATATATCGCTTCACTCACTCACTAGGATTTACTTCGCCATAAAAAGCAACGCAATGGCATCGAACAGATATACACGAAATAAGTTCAGAAATGAAAACAATATAGCAATCATAACACCTCAAGCCAAACAGAAAGAAATAATGCAGTGACCACACCAAGCTCTATAGGTATATAGGTGGTGTACACATATGCGCATTTGTATATACGCACATACTTGTATAAACTCATGCCCTGCAAGAATCATACTGCGGGCTTTCGCCTAACGAAAATGAGTGAAAATGAGACATGTTATTGGGTTTAATGCATGTGTAATTATGCTGCTTAAAAGATGACCACTATGGTAGGACACCGATTGCTGCACCACATAGGTACTACGACAAGAACGCGCTAAGCTCTTCGCATGTCTTGTATTATACGAAACCTCGCAACGAGTGAGGTTATGCAGATGCTTTCAAGCAACATTTTCTTTTCGCAAGGCAGTTTTGTACATGTAAGAAAGACGAAGAGAATAAATGAATCTGACTGACAATTTTGCGTACGCGAAAAAAAAAACACTTGGACGTGTATGTTCTTTGGAAGCAGTTTCCTTGAGCACAAGGGGCTTGTTTTTTTTTTTAACTTTTAAAAATAATTTTGACCTGTAGTGATAGTTAGATGTTGAATGTAGCTCTGGTAGCCAGAGCTACATTCAGACGCCCAGCCAGCTAGTTCCGGCCGAGGCAGTAAAAAACGTCGTAGTCACGTGTGCGGGGAACCCGAGACGACCAGAAGCTGCCAGAATATTGCGAAATCGAACTCTGAGACAGCCAGCGTCACACCTTTATGGCCTCAGGCGAATCGGTGAGCTTGAAAGATTCATGTGGACACTAAAGAAACTGGTCCACATCAGCCAACTTGAGAACAGTGACTGGAAGTCAGAGTTGGACACACTTTTGATGCCACACAGGCCAACACCACAAGGCACACCTGAACGAACCCCATATGAACTATTTCTGGGAAGGTCCATGCGAAATCTCCTTCCTCTGTATATAGGACCTACGGAAGCAGCAACCAAGAGTGGTTGCTGCTTCCGTAAAATTACGACGAATAGCGTATAACAAATAGGTTGACACCAGAAGGCATGCCAGACCACACCACTTCTTTGTAGGTGAACAAGTACTTTGTAAGCAGCCACAAAAAACAACAAACTTACTTCATATTATGACTCATTGCCACATGTAAATAATGACTTCAGGGTCACCAATTTTGTGGCACCCTGAGAAGGCCGAGTACTAAAATGCGTTTTTTCAATGACGCTTCAGGTATTGTCTCAACACCGTGCAACCGTGCAAAGCCAGCATACCTGGCACCCTCGCCGATCACAACAGTTTAGGCACCAAAACATGTCCAACCACACAAACATGCCTGTTGTCGCTACTCCACCCGGGACAAGAAGCGTGATGGTCACTTTGACGACTACGGTGTCTCTCATAATCATATGATGGTTTTGGGACGTTAAACACAACAAATCATTCAATCACTTTGACTAATACGTGTGATACCGGCAAAATGAAGCAGAGAAATTCGCACGTGTGAAATTAAATGGTGATCTCACGTGTAAATTTTGCGCTGAGTACACAGCAAGTGAAACTCAGTTGTGTTCATTACTGTGTTTATGTTATTGATCTGTTTGCTCGCCATGAGCCCTCTTTCCCAAGAGGGATAATTGCGAGTATCCGAATATGCTTTAGCATTGTGTGACGTTGGGTAAGTTGGTGCTTAGATTAATAAAATATTTGTGGCGCAACTAATACAAGCAAGAAAAAAAGAAGAAGACAGAATAGGGCGCCATCCTGCGTCCTTTTTTTTCCTTGTTTGTATATCAGTTGCGTCACGAATATTTTATTAAGCTGTCCAAATATAGCCGAGTTCACTCATTCGGTTGGCAAGTATGACAGTAGAAAATTGGGGGATCCTTAAGCTTCGCCTTTACGATTTGGACGCGATGGCGATATTCTCTCCCTAGTACACACTGAGTTCAAAATGGCTTGTGTCAGGGAAGCCTTCACATACGGCTGCATTCTGTGTAATATGTAGCACGCATTAAAACAGGGACAATAAATTGCGCTCGTGAACTGTTTTTGAGCTTGCTATGCACCCACTACATGACCTTAAGGGAAAATGCGCAGTAACGTGAGTGTCTTTTGTAGAGGGTGGCCCGCTCTCAACTATGAATTATTTATTTATTTGTTTAGTTATTTATTTACTTATTTATTGCATACTGCTGGCCTCATATGGAGGCCTTAGGCAGGAGTGGGGCATAAATACACAACACAGAACACGCTCGAAGTATTGAATAGAACTGCACAAACAAAAAAGAAATACATGACTTAGTATTCTGCAAATCATCGGCATTGGCAAAATATGCAAAAGCAACGAAAGCGAACCAATTGCACGGCAGTTAGTACTCGCATAGCACAAGGTACTCACCTTAAGTGTTTACATAGCAGAAAGCATTGCAGAAGCATCCATGAAAATCGCATGTTCTGACGCCCGATCACAATGTACGCTTGTACCACGCAATATTATTGCGATGTTACATGTTGAATTGAGAAGAACGTGCCCCGCCGCGGTGGTCTTGTGGCTAAGGTACTCAGCTGCTGACCCGCAGGTCGCTGGTTCGAATCTCGGCTGCTGCGGCTGCATTTCCTATGGAGGCGGAAATGTTGTAGGCCCGTGTGCTCAGATTTGGGTGCACGTTAAAATACCCCAGGTGGTCGAAATTCCCGGAGCCCTCCACTACGGCGTCTCTCATAATCATATGGTGGTTTTGGGACGTTAAACCCCACATATCAATCAATCAATCGAATTGAGAAGAATGTACACAGGACGCATGTATCTGTATAGAATGCTAGTTACTTTGACTGCATATCAAAGCAGAGGAAGTTATCTACACTTTATTTCCAAGCAGCGAAAGTTATCTTCACTCTATTTTCAAGCACACACGTGCTTCTGCGATAGAACACTTTCTTGCCACGCAAGCGAACCGGGTTCGGTCCTCACAGACACCCAGAAACTTTAATTATAATTTTCCGCTCACAACCAACGACTTGGACACCGGAATTTCTGCGGAACAAGCGCTTGAACGAAAACATGGCGTAAGTGAACACGCCTCGTCACATTCGACTCCATCTCAATCCATGCTATCCGCCACAATGCCAGAGCTACACCCCTCCCTCCCCTCCAACCAATTACACATTTAACCTTTCGTCCTTTCACCAATAATTTTTTTATTGCACCACGGCGTCTTAATTTGCCATTTTCACGAAACTTGGATTTCGCATAGCAGTCGTGTTGCTTGGAGCCCCCGTGTGTGTGCGGTACAGCGGGACGGCTTTCGACGCACACATTGCAGTCGGGGACAACCTAAGAATAAATATAAGCTCCACCCACGAAGACACGTTGCCGTTATTTTCCATGCCTCCGCGCTATAAAAGAACTAGTTCCCAAAGAAGGGCAATGAGTTTACCTTATACAACCATTATCTAGCAATATTTCATTCATATTTAAATAAAAAAAAACCAAATCGATCGATAAGAAAACTTGTTGGGGCACGGAGGTCAGCTTGATTGTAACGTCATTGCAAATAGTGGCCGCAGTTGGACGCGCATATCACAAATGGACTGCGGTACACTTTACTTTTTATTCTTAGCTTGTCAGCGACTATAGTTGCTTGAAGGCTTCCACAGAAATGCAGGAACCACAGTGTATGTGCTTGAACTAATATCATCGTGTTGCTCGTGGTGGAGAGCTTCCGCAATTTGCAGTCGTTTACAGGCGAACAAGCCACGCGCGATGTTGCCTTTCTACTTCAAACTCCTGTGCTCATCGTACGTCCGCTGTCGAAGGGGAAAAAATGCACGACCACCCTCCTGAAGACACCATTTGCCTTCAGAAAAAACAAACCACAAAGAAAACAGAAAACACGTGTTTTCTTTTTCTGAAAAAACAGGGTTCGTCGAACGGCGGTGGGGGCTCGTCGCAGCTTTGAAGATGCCTCAGTTAGTTTCATTCTTTCGGTGACCAGTCTGTGGGAGCAGGCGGAACACGATCTATTCGGTTCTTAATGCTGAAAACACATTCACGAACCGGCCGTCCCCCTTTTCGGCAAATAGGTAACGCATTCGGAGTCTGAGACGTGAACAAGACTTCCACTTTTTTTTACTTTTTTTTTACTTTAGGTAGCGGAGCAGGCCAGTGGCTCCACGAGCATCTGGTTTCTCTTTGAAGTCGCGCGCGCGGCATCGTTCGCGGTTTCGAACTGGCCTCCGTCCGGGCTTTGTTCCTCTTGTTTCGGTCTGCGATAGCTACACGGCACCAGATCACGAACAACACAACCGTTGAGTGCAAAATACACGGAGCGAGTCGGGAAAAGGTGAATAGGTCAGACCAGGTCGTCTTGGACACGGCAGTTAGCTTGTTTCTGCCGCCCTTGAGGGTGGTAGTGGTAGTGGTTAGAAGATGAGAAAAGGCACCTAATTTCTGCAACCCGGTCGGGAGCACGGCGCAGTGCCTAACCCTTGAGGGAGCACGGCGCAGCAGCCAGCGTGACGTGCATGCTACGCGCCGGAGGGGAGAGGGTTGAGAACATCTTGTCGGGCCAGTTTCGGGACAATGGGGTGCCGCACCACACAGCATTAGGCGCTGCGCCATGCTCCCTACCTGCACAGCTCGGACGCTCCGCAGAGTGTGCCCTTTCAGGGCCTTCATGAGCCTCTCGTTAAAAAGGGGGAAAAGGAAACGGAAAGAAGAAAAAGAAATCGTCATGTTTTAGGCGTTGATAAAAGCCGTACGTACACGTGTTTTGGCACCGCCTTTTTTTCTTATTTTGCTCCACTGTCAGGAATAAGAAAAATAAAGAATGATAATAGGTTCTCTGCTCCTAAATTCATAGAAGTGTGGCAACTTGGGCTGATTGGTATGATATGACGATAGTTACAGCGCGAGAACAGAACGACAACACAGAGACAAGAAGGACGCTAGCACTCGTGTCCTTCGGGTTCTTCTTGTCTCTGTGTCGTCGTTGTGTTCTCGCGCTATAACTATCGCCTAATAGCATCTAAGAAACGCTGAATGAAACAGGTGTTTACTGCTTTCAGAAGGCAGAATTAGACATCATCTTATCTGATACGCACTTCACTGGTAGAGTAGTTTACGAGCAGACGCATCACACACTCAGCGCCTAAAAGGATGTATGGGGCGTGTTGTATTGCTGTAAGACCAACCTCGAGCCTGGACGATTTTCTGTGATGCCAAACCCGCTTTGCAAACCATTAATTGCATCATGAAGCAAGGTCCATATTACAGCTTGGCAATAGAAATCACAGAACTTATTCAGGTTGCTTCAACAAATGGCCATCTTATAACTTTCCAGTGGATTCCCGCTCATTGCGGCGTGATGGGAAACGAAGAGGCAGACACTGAACCTAAAAATGCCTTAAGCAGTGCCCCTGAAGTACGCATTGCGTTTTCACGAGCTGACACGAACGCCCTGCTTCGCTGCGTGATGCGCAGCTACACACTTCAGCACTGAACCAAACCGGAACGGCGACACTAGCGACTTCACAAATGGGACCCGGAAATGAGGTTCCGCATGCCTCCTAAGTTGAAACGGCAACTCACAAGTATGATCCACCGCATTCGTCTTGGTGTAGCGTACACCAGACGTTACGCACATATCATCGGTCGCAGTGACACCGGTCCTAATTGGGAACCCTGTGATGTGCCAGAAACACTTGAGCACATATTTTGGGTTTGCCAAGCATACGCACGTGAACGACAAACACTGATTTCTTCTACTTAACAATATCGCAGTAGGTCATTAACTGATGAGACCATGTTGGGCCCTTGGCCAGACACCAACAGTGCAACTACGGTCACAAGAGCAGTTATTACCTTTTTAGAAACAACTGGACTATGTGCGCGGCTATAAAATGTGTCTCAGCTAGAAAGAACACTACATACTCAGCTCTCTATCTCACCATCGTCATCCATTATTCTTTCTTTTCCCCTTTCCCTTCCCCCAGTGTAGAGTAGCAGGCAAGAGCAAGCTATTGCTCAGGCCGACCTCTCTGCCTTTCTGTAAATAAACATACTTCCTTCCTTCCTGTAAGACCTGTTCGGTTTGTGCCCTCGCTGCGTGTTCAGAAATATGTCTTGCGCTGAAAGCGTACGAGACTACTTCGGTGAGTTCGGGTGCTGCACATAGTAGTGAACCCAGTTGCAACCAATGACAAAGAAAGTCCTCTGAAGCGAAGCAGTGTGAGCTTGCCCCTTGAGGTTGATAGTAGGTGCAATTTTATTTCCAAAAGAGTACACGATAGCGCGGATTCAGAAAAAGAAAGATTCGAGAAAAAGAAGCCGGAGAAAGCTGGAAGATCGGGTGCTAATATTTATTCGAAAGAACAAACCACCACAACTATCCGGGCTTGCATTTATCAGTATCGGCAAGCAGTGATCCCACTCGCACATCAAACAGTTGCATCTCATTTTGGAAAAGTGAAACAAATGTATCACTGATAGAACACGTACCTCTCTTGTTAAAGTTAAACGCATTAGCGCGAGATTTATTGTAGGCAGGCTGCTTCAGTGATAAGTCTGTTCCCAAAATGAAATGCGCCAAATGGTACACCACGTGGTCACCACGTTGACCGTGGTAGGAGTCAGTATATCCAAGTGAAAACTGTTTATTTGGCTGAACTTGCGGCCGTAAATGAAAAGCCGGATCCTTCCAAGCAGGAAGAACGGTGCATAGAGCGTCGATAATCTGAACTGCGAGGAGGCGCATCGGCATTCCTATATGCAGCGGCGTACACACGAGCACTGTCACTGGTGGCGGCATTTGTTCGAGATTTAACTTAATCTTTTTCGTGTGCACAAGCCTATCAGATGATTCTGAAATAAAATGAAACATTTTCGAGACATTCTGGAATAGTTTGTGTAAGGCAATATGAACATGTGCAATAGGCCGGCAACGTAAAACATAGAAAGAACGAGAGAAAGGAAGAAAGAAAAAAACTGGGCGGTCGTTACATTGCCTTAACAGAGCATGCAAGTACGGCCATCAGCACGGTTATCACGAACCGTCCAACGAGTGGCCTTTCGCCGTTTCGACTGACGTCAGCGCCGCCAAGCGTTGGACGTTGTGCGTTTGTTGCAACTACCGATAGATGGCACGTGCGTCAATTTCACCATAAATGTTCCGTTTCACTTCCGCCTGTCCGGCGGGTGAAACGCAGTCACTCGGCTGATCCGTTTTCGCCAGGTTTCTAAAGTAGTTACGCTCCCAAGCGCTCCGGTGAATTCGTTGTCGTATGATTATCTGGGCAACGAACTAAAGTGTATGTAATATCTCCTTCACCTTTCCAGCTTCAAATCACAGCTTCTACTCCGACGAGGTGATGCATCGGAAAAGCCAAGCTAACACACGTTTATGATGTTCGTAAAAGTTGCACAATGAATAAAACAAGAATGCAGTGGTGTAACTCATTTTCCGATTCATGAAATTTCAGACAGCACGAACTGCACTGTTTTGGCAGTTTAGTGTTTGCCTTCCTGTTGAGTTCACGTTCGACTGAAGGCGCGGTGTTGGAGCCTAAAGATATGCGCGTTTCCTGACAGAAACGACGCGTGTAGCAATTTTTGAGCATCTGTCTCACCATCGCGAGCTTCCCTGCTCTTCAGGACGGTTCCCAACGTGGAAGTCAGCATAGTCAAGTGACAGGAAAGTGGTAGACGGTCGCACCTCATGCAGTCGCCCCTCTGACCTGGTCTGCGTTATGTGCTGCGTGCGTGCACCTTTTCAATACTAAGGAACGTTTACAAAAGTAACACCATTCCATCTGCCGTTCGTATACGTAAATATAACGCAGCAAAAGGGAGAGTTGGGCAAGGTGGCCAGTATTTATATTGGAACAGTACAGAGACGAAACACAAAGGAAGACTGAACAACGCGAGCGCTGACTGGCAACTGGTGGCTTTATTCAAGCGAAACAGAAAAACAAAGAGAAGAAAGAAGAACAAAACTGCACACGCAGCCTATGCACATGACAAAAGATTACATATGTAGACTAAATCATCAAGTTTTTTTTCCCAATTAGGTCAGCTCGTAATCTAGTAAAGCAATTGGCGGTGCACTAACAGAAACCTCACCATGTTTGTTGGTAGTAAAGGCTTCTGCTATTTTTCTTATGTGAGATTCATTGTGCTTGAAAACAACGGTCGTGCGGCGAAATTCTGGGGTGCAAACTGCACGCGGCACGATGGGCGTACGACAACTTTTCAAATCGTGCGGACGTTTCCGGATTGCTGACGTGATCACCGGGTTGCTGACGTCTCCGATTTTTTAATAGGCCCATGCGTGCCCCTTATGTTGACGTCCATTATATCCTTGTACTTGACCAATCACGAACGTTAAAACAACAACAACAACAACAATAATAATAACAACAACAATAATAATAATAATAATAATAATAATAATAATACTAACAACAATAATAATATTATTATTATGTGGGGCTTAACGTCCCAAAACCACTATATGATTATAAGACACGCCATAGTGGAAGATTTGAGTGTGGCAGTTTGCGCTAGTTGGTATGACATGACGATAACTATAGCGCCAGAACAGAATGACGACAAAAAGTTCTGTTCTCGCGCTATGACTATCGTCGTAGTGTAGGACTCCGTAAATTTTGGCCACATGGGGTTCTCTAAACATAACTGGCACCACACAGTACACGGGCCTCTTCGTCTCCATCGAAACGCGACCACCGTGGCCACAATCGAACCTACGACCTTCGTGTGAGCTGCCGAGCAACCCAGCCACTGATCATCACATCACATAACAGGACTGCCACGACAGCTTGCGAAAAAGAAAATAATGTAAAGAAATGCAGGTACCATACCGACTTGGCGACAGATGGTTGAACGAGCGCGTTGTTGAATGCAGTATAGGAGTTCTGAACTGGACGATTTCTTGTTGCACTTGCTGTGAGCGGAGAACGGGACGCGCGTAAAGGTGCCCTCAGTAAGAAGCCCTGACGTTGCTGTTTGGGCAAGACGCACTCTGGAAACTCGCCCGACTGGCCGTTTTAACTTGTTTCCATGTACGATGTGCGCGTCAACGAGGGCCCTCGCCCCTTGCCATTGTTGGGGCGAAACCATTCTGAGAAGGGTTGAGGGATTGAAGAGGGGGTTGATGTCGGGCCGGTCAACATTACTAGAATAGGTGAATAAATGCGTGACTCTTGAAGAGAAGGCAAAAGGGCACACAGTTTCTGTCTGGCTAGTGCCTGAGGGAATGAGAGAGGTGGAGGAATGAAGTAGAAGAGTAGAAAGACAGAAAGGAGTTGAGGCGTTTTTCAACTCCTTTGTATTGCGCGGTATGCCACGAAGGGGCAGCCAGGTACTCCCTGGCAGTCCCTACGTGGGAGACGCTCGCAACGCGCTAAGCGCGTCCTGCAGGACTGAAATAGTTTTCTCATTCCATTCCATTCCAACGCATTTGCTAGGTTGTGGCGCTGCGGTCGAGGCGTCCTAATGCCGCTTTTGTGGCAGCGTTGGCGAACTATGTCAGTGCTGCCATGGTTCTGGCGCCCTTTTACAGCCTTTGTCGCACCATTTGGGATTGTTGTCTGACCATGTGTCATTCATCTATTCGGGCGGTGAATTGTGTGTGTGAACCATGATAATTTGTTATGTGTTAAACCCCACAAATCAATCATCAATCAATTAATTTGTTATGTGCCGGAGTGCACGAGCGGATATCGCAAGCGTGCAAGCAGCCCGGACCGACATTTTGTCTCCAGGCTCGGTCCGACAGGAGCCTTCGCGCAGATTGGACCAAAACAGTTGTGCTTCAAGAGTGTGCGACCTTCACTTTCATGAACTAGACATATCACCTACAAACACTGTACTACAACATGTGCTTGCACAGGGCTTCCTTGCAGAAACAGGGGCGGTGCCTGGAACATTTTACCTGGGGAGGAGGGGAGGGGCACCCACGATAGGTGAGTTCCTTCAGGAGGGGCAGCAGGGAGGCGGGAAACTTGGCCATTGTGTTATGAGTCATGGCACTGTTCTCTATTGTGAAGGCAAAGGGGGGGGGGGTAGGCAAGCATATAGAAGGGGGAGGGCTCCAGTCTCTCTGTGCCCGCCCCTGCCACCACTCCTGTTCAGGAATGGGGCGGAGAAACGAAGGTTTATGGCAGCAACACCCCCCCCCCCTCATTAGGCCAAAGTATGGGTAAATTTTTGCACTCCCTCCCCTTCTTTTAGGTGAATGGGATTCTAATAATGCGGCAACTTCGCGCAACCTAATGCCAAGATATACATAGTGTTCATGTGATGTCACTTCTGCTGTTGTTACCCTCTCCCGCCATAGCCGGGTACCTCCCTGGGTACCTACGGAAGTTCGCCTGCTGCAGCGTGGTTTGTTGGGGGCTCGTCATCTGTTGCTGTGTACGATGTTGAAAGGGAAGCATTTTGGTTTTCCGTTGTCGTACTTAAGCGAGCTTATCGGATTAGGAAGGCGTCATTTGTTCACTCTATACAAGACCAGAAAATCAAGGTGTGCGGCACGTATACCAGTCACCACGTACACTGGCTGCCCGCCATGACCTAATAGGGCTCGTTATCTCGCTTTCACTAGAAACACTACAAATTGCGTGGCCCAAAAACAAGTGAAAGCCCAAAGTCTCTCGAGCCGCAATTTAGAGTGGATAAGCGAAGCACAGCAGCTCCCATCGAAAACGAGTAGTGCAGAGATAGGCAACTTTACAAGAGGTATAATATTATTAATAATATATTGCTGCAGCCCATGCCACCAAAGTAGCATCGCCCTCCCCCCCCCCCCCCCCAAGTGATATAAACGGTGCTGATGTTGAGCCTCTTTATCGAAATTTGTGGAAACAACCGAGGAAATTATTGTGCGAGGGAGATAGAGACATCGCGCGGTGCGTAATGCCAGTCATCACTTTTTTTTCGCGCATGTTCTGGCACTTTTTTACCTTGTAATTTACTTTTTTGTACGCTAATGTACAGCGGAGTTCCTGAGAATGATGTAGACCGTGTTAGGGAAATAAGTGACAAATTTTTTAAAATCCTGACACTCGAACCGATCGGCTATACTTCAAAGTGAACTAATATTGTTTCGCATCTATTTTCACAGTTTTTTTCAATGCAATACTCGAATTTCCACGATCGCCATCACAATTTTAACCACCTCCCTGACACGCTGATTGGGCACGCAGTGGTCGCGGACAAGTTTGTATGTACAGTATCTTGGTGAGCTACCTCTGTTTGCAGGTAAGTACTTGGCTATGGCACTTACCGGGAATAAAGTTACACCTGAAGACGTAAATATCACCGAGCTTCTTCAAGTAGTTTTTTTGTTAATCCGCGCCAGCCAAACACGCCGGTACTTTTCGGAAAATCGCAATGTGCCTTCTTTATTTTAGGTAATAACTTTCGGCGAAGAAACACCTCGAAGCTCCGCTCCCTCTTAGGGGACTACTAAATCAACTTGCCTCACTAGCAGCCCTCAAACGTGCTTCGTGAGGCAAAGCTAAACGAGGAGACAACACGGCAGCGGTAGGCGACGGAGTCGGTAGGCACCCGGGCATGTCGGTGGCGCATTCCGGAAGTGACGAAGGGGCGCTGCGTGACGCACGTGCACACAGGCCGAAAACGAAAGTGCGCAAATTCCTTGTTTAGTGCTACTTTCAGTTTTAATGACGATTTGCGTGTAATTATTTATCTCATCTGCAATCAATCAGCGTGTAATACTGCAAAACAAATGAAATAATATACGCTCAAACTGCATGCTTCTTTTGTCTTTTGTTGTTTCTAGTTGTTGTTAAGCTAATACTAAGTACATTGTAGCACGTTGCTCGGTCGGTGTTCTTTGTCGTCTGCATCATCCGTTAGCACCCGAGCTGGGGAGGCAGGCTAATTTATAGTTATTTGGCTGGGGCAGTATACTTGGTTAGTTAGGTCAAAATATGCTATGACCAACGTAATTAAGTCAAGTCATGGTAAAACCAAGGTAATTACGCTACATTTTAAGAATACCCTGATAATGAAGCCATGTAAACCTAACACCATGCCATCGAAAGCATGCTAGTTGATGCGCTAACGAAATCATGCTAATTAACGCAACGTTAGTCATAAGCCCACTAAGGAGAATCATGCTGAATAAATGAGAGGTGGTATCTGGAGTATAACGTTCCAAAACCACCGTATTATTATAAAAGACGCCATACTGCGGGGCTGTGGAAATTTCGACCACCTGAAGTTCATTAACGTGCGCGCAAATCTGAGCACATTGGCCTATAACGTTTTTGCCTCCATCGACTATGCGGCTGCCGCAAACAGTATCCGATAGCATGGCCTGCTGGTCAGCAGTTCAATATGTTAGTCACCAGACCACTGAAGCGAGGCTTACTAACTTCGCCTTACTAATAAAATAACAATTAGTACAATACTAATTAGAATTACGTTGAACAGCTTCATACTAATGATGGCTTTGCTCATTGGACCCGAGAAAGTTATTGCCGTTTCAATTGAAACCTAATGAGTTAAGACAATACTGTTCATTTTGACGTTTACTAAGCTTTAGGCAATTCGTAAAATCAAAATTAAGCCATAGCTGATGCTGTTTTCAGTTTTAAGCAGACCAAGCAGATGAGTAGACGACCGACGTAAAAAGCTAGAGCTAGGTTATACCACAAGCTCCTCTATGGCTCCAGCCTTGCACAATCAGTGCAAGCTCACCAAATAACTTTATATGCAGAGAAGCTCTTGCTTAGCGTCTGCCGAATCAAACACTGACCCCGTGAAGTCACGAGTTGAACTCGGGCCTTCACAAAATCAACGAGTTTGTGTGCGAGTTGATGCGTCAACTAGTTTGATTAACATACGCCGGTGGCGAAGATCGAATCCACCCATTACTTTAGCTCATGCCGAGGAGCAGTGCTATAGCGTGCTCCCGCAGCAATGCCAGTGAGCGGCACAATTGATCTATCAGCTTTATCACGCATAATATGCACACATTCATGAAAATGTTGTATCATCACGTGGCTGCTGTGTATCGCATTCAACTTCGCCGCGCTCACATTGTATATATGCACTCACAGCCGTGTTGCCGCCATGATTTCGATAAGTGCCTATAAATTCCTATTTTAAAGATTAGTGCCCAATGAGCACTACTTAACCTCAAATTTTCTTTTCGAGTAGATTCGAGTACAGTTGGAGAGAGATATTCATGATACCGGGCAAAATTGAGCTATCGTGTCTTAACCCCGTACTCAGAAGCGCTTCTTAATTGACTTGGCTTGAAACGACCTTCAATGCAGCGCGTTTGGAACGCGTCTGTGCGTTTGTACTGCCTTGGTACCGCCTAAAAACAGCGTGATTGAAAAGCGTTTGGGCTGCATTAAAGTTGCAAGTCAACTTCACGTCAAGCAGTGTTTCTAAATACAAGGGTTAAAAAAATTGGCAGCATATCCATGGAGTGAATGATGGAGAGTGGAGCGAAGCATTCGTCCGTCCAATCGTTCTTGCTTCCGTCCGTCCATGCGTCCGTCTGTGTGACCGTCCATGCGTCCATCCGCCCATCCGTGCGTGCGTCTGTTCATGCATCCGTCCCTGCGTCCGTCCATGCATCCACCCCTGCATCCATTCATGCGTCCATCCATGCATCTGTCTGTGTGTCCATTCGTCCATCTATTCAACACTCCAAGTACCACCATCTCGCATCTTTTCATCATATATTCCCCATTCAAAAGAACCGCCATCCAGCGGACATTCCAAGGACTAAACAAGAGGTGGCACACGCACAGTTTCTTACGGCTTGCGCTTTGGGTCTACTTCCCACCTTTAACCACCTCGAGTTCATGGTATATACTAGTTCAATTTATTCATGGCACTGCGGATCAATTCTCGCTAAACCTTTCTAAAACTAAGGAGGTTACTCCCAGAGAGTATAATGTAGCAACCCTTTCTTGTCAGATAGTGCTCAATGTACATGCCAATGGCTGCTGAAGGGGATCACAGCGTGCGCGTTAACTAAAAGCCGAATGCTCCTGTCTCTCATTTCCTATTAGCATCCATTGGTATGTACATTAAGCACTATTTTTTATTGTTCAACAACGCACAGAAGAAATCTTCCACCGGCACCACCTTAGAGGTCAAAATGTAAGACTGGTTACACACTACTACTACGACTACGAGGGATGAACAGGTGCCACTATAAAAAGCTTCGCCCCTAAAAGGCCGTTTGGTCACTACATGTTTTCGTCCCCGTCGCATCATCTAATCGGCATGTATCCTCCCGGTTTAGTGTCTAGAAGCATAGAGTTTCCTAATATACACTAGAGGGAACTCATGCGCTAATGTCTAAGGGAGCTGCAACGCACGGTGCTTCGGCGAGCATGGGAATGATGGGTAGTATACAGATTTGTCTATTTTTTTTAGTTCTGGCCTCCTTCTGGCTCCGTGTGTGTTCGTGTGGCTTGGAGTTGTTTTCTCGCGAAACGAAAATCAGCAAATGTTCAGCGGTAGTGCTTCACCACCCTATTCTTTTAGGCTTACCTTTTCAAATCAGGTCACGAAGTTCAAAAGGTTTCGCTCTTTCCTTCGAAACTGAATTGAGACACAGCAATAAACGAAGCAACAAGTGCGATTTGAGCCCGCAAGTACTAAGACATGGCAAATCTGTGTACTACCCCTCATTCCCATGGTCGCTGAACAATCGCAGCGCCAAAGTCCCCTCAAGTTTTTTTTTTTAGGAAGCTCTATGCGTAGAAGTATATTCTAGGCACTATACGATAGAGTAACATAGTAAACATGACTATACTCTCTGTGTCTGCTCACACGGGTTGGAACAGGAGGCGCTTCTGTATAGCCGCAGGACAAGGGAGAAAGGAATGCGAAATTGTGGAGAGGTAGAGTGTAGGTTAAAAAAAATATGTCGACGTGGTTTTTGTTTTATTTGTCACTTCCCAAATAGCGATGCACCAGGCCATATGAGAAATTGTAGCTTGAACGTTTAGCTTGAAACCTTTGTCACTCACCCGGTATTCGCAAGCGCAATATAATTGTTTGCCTGCCCTCTGCGGCATGGCAGCCACTCGAAGCTGGAAGATCATGACGGATCTGCACACCTAGCAGATGCGTCATACGCACGCAAGGTTACATTCGCATGACATGCCCACGTCGTTAAGGCATTCCTTGTATTGTTTAAACAGCCTGTTTCTGTGGGACGGATTCCTCTATGCGCGCACGCTTGGAGCGGGTGGCATGGAACATGTATCCTTATCACGATACACAGTGTAGCACTGCTGTCACTGTTCTAAAGAACGATGCCCCGGAAACCCATTAAGCATTGCCTGGGCTGGCATCAGCGTGGTTCTATAAAACGGTGGGGAAACCGACGCAAAACAGAATGGTAGCTGCTTAGTCTTGCATTTCGCTCAATATGAAGTTGAAAATAAGTAAATAACGAGCACAGATTTCGTTTGTATGTTTTCAGATTTCCGTCAACTTTCGTTATTCTACTCAAGGAACAGATTGCGAAAATTGCACACGTCTCCTCAAATAGTTATAGCAGGGTAACGTACTACTTTTACGTACAGAGGGCCAGTTGTTTTTTTTTTTTTTTTTTGTCTACGTCACCTCCACAATGTTGGCCGAGTGCCCATGAAATGAAAGGCAAGCGCCGTTCAGACCGCGATTTCACCTATTTCACTTATTTCCTGCTCAAAAATCTCAAACCTAGTGAAGTGCCATTTAGGGTGTTCCCTCTGCGATTATGCATCCGGTTAATACGAGGCTAAAAGACCCTGCTGGCCAATTAGCGGTCTGGCTATTTTCTTCTCTGCTGACGCGTTCTCGGCCCTGTCCAAAATACGGAGAACCAGGAGCGTGTTTTCTTTCGACGGCGGACACTTTACTCCTCATGCTGGACAATGAAAGGAGAGACTGTGTTCTGCAATCAATCCGGTAAAGAAATTGAATGAATATGCTGAACCATTGGTGCTTCTGTACCATCATGCACTAAAACATTTCTTTCTTTCCTGTCGTAAGACGCAGGTCCCGCACGTATTTCTCCTGAATTAAATTTTTGTTCAATTTCATTGTGCTTACAATTACGATATTGGGGGCTTTAACTGTGTTTTGCCAGCCTATTTTTGACGCCTAAAACCAGATTTTAGTACCTCTAAATCGGGCCTTCGGTATTATTCATCACCAAAAGAGGCCACGACGTAACTTTTGTTTACGATAGTGGAAGAGGATGGTGAGCATTTATACGAGAATAAAACGTATCGTGACCAATTCCAATTGTTGGGATGCTCACATCGAAAATATTATCTACGCGGAACCTCATAGGAAATGAAAACCACTTTTATACTTTTCGACATATCCAAAAACTGAACATGACGAGAGACATTTATTGTAAAGATATTTTTCAAATACGTAGCAGCCACACAAATAGTTCACTGGTTCCATTAAAAATAAACGTCAAAGCAGGCTACTAGCAATGGGGGCCCTGGTATGTGTTCCGATTTGCGGCTTTCTATTCGAAACTGTGACCTCATTCAGGTGCAAGCTTATAGCTGACAGATAACATGAGAATATACACGACGTTTTCACTATTTGTGCCGTTAATTTTCTGGGTCTTGACAAAGTGACATGCTGAGAGCGGCTAATTTAAATACTCCGCCGTGGTTGTCTAAAGGCTAAGGCACTCGGCTGCTGACAAGCAGGTCGTGGGGTTTAATCTCAGGTACAGCAGGCTGCAATTTTGATGCAGGCAAAAGTCCTGTAGGCCCGTGTGCCCAGATTTGGGTGCACGCTAAAGAAGCCCGGGTCGTCGAAATTTCCAGAGCCCTCTACTATGGCGTCACTCATAGTCATATGGTGGTATTCATATGCAGGCCGTGAGGTTAGCGTATCACTTTGTAGGTCGTGCGAGCTAACTGTATAATAATCAATATAAAACGATGAGTAAACATTTGCAAGAAGTATATTCTTATTGATTATACATGCTGTGAGTGCCGTTTTGTCCATTGCATCTTTGTCGAGGCTGCACTTGTTGGAATAGGTCCACTGGGCTTTACTCTACATAATGCGATATAGTTTTTTTTGGATACCAGCTTTAAAAGCCTACTTATTACAATCTTATAGTGCGTTGTTTCTTAGCACATTACATGGTTTCTTGTATAATCTGAATACCGCAATATATGTGACTCCTCGGAGGTGTGATTAAGCAAGTGTTTCTTCAGAGAAAGGCCGAAAACATTGGTTACTTTCCCCAGCTTCTGAATGCTAATCACTTGCCTGCGAGGGAAGCAAATATGTGAAGCGTGTCACTGACAAAATTTGGCTTTCGCCCACTTTTGTGTCTGGATCAATTACGCAGGTACATCTGGACCAAACTGATAGAAATCTGGGTCACCTCGTACTCTGTAACCTGAAACCGGAAAGGAAAAAAAAAACGCTACTCCTACAGCTCGTCAGGTTCAACATCTTGCTATGCCGTTGCCTTCAGGTGCTATCGATATTCATTTGAAAGGACACCACGAAACAGCGCATTATTGGGTGGAGCACAAGAACTGGCCAGCAATATTTCCTTCCTAGCAAAACAGCTACGCACTGCACATTTTCGGAAGAGCCCTTTCCGTTTTTATTGACAGAGTCGATCGGCCAAAGGGAAGTAGTCCTGTGTCCCAACACAATCTTCGCTATGAAGAGTGAATCGTTTGGTCGTGTTGAAACCATGATAAAAGTGGCGGACATGATTTGGCACACTTTCCGCTTTTCGCGGTTATCGATGATCTGCCTTCAGATCTAGATTAAAAGCATATTGACATGCTGTGTCTTCTCGCGTCCATTTGAATTTCTGAAATGCACATTTCAACGCGGCAGCGTTAAAGAGGTCATTTCGCGGAAAGTCCGGGGTCGGCGTCGTTGGTTGTGAGCAAAAAATCGTCATCTACGCGTGACCACGAAATCGAGAACAATGCAGGTAAAATAAATGATAAAAAAATGTTGGGCCAGAGTGAACATCGAAGCCGGGTCATTCGCGTGGCAAGCCACACCACAGAGCACCTACCAGTCAGATTGAAGATTGAACTCGAGTCTCAGGGTCCAAGTAGGGATCGAGCCTTGATCTTTCGCTTGGCAAGCGGATATTCTGCCACGCAGCCACGCTTATGGCTATTAGTACAGTGAAAATAACTTCCTTTGCTTAGAAATGCAGTGGAAGTAGCTGTTATCCTTTACAAACAGACGCATTCTGTGTACAGGCTCAATACAACAGCTAATATCATAGTAATATTACGTGGTACAAGCGTACATTGTCATCAGAACATGGGACTATCAAAATGACTTCATAGTTTAAAGCCACTTACCCACTGCAAAAGACATACACGCTGCTGCGTCTATTCCCTTATGGCCGCGTAGTGAGTGCATAGAAAAGTTTCGAAAAGGTTTCATGCACAAAGTGTTTGAAATACCCACTGCCACTAGCAACAGGACATCAGTATAGCGTTCAAATCGTAAAGACAGAACTTTAAGGTTCCCTAGTTTTTAGTGGCGAAGCTCCTTAATGCGGCACCCATTCGTCCCTCGTAGTCGTAGTCGTAGTGTGTAACAAGTGTTACATTTTGACCTCCAAGGTGGTGCCGGTGAGAGATTCCTTCTGTGCGTTGTTGAACAATAGAAAAATGGCAGCATATCCACGGAGTGAACGATGGAGAGTGGGACGAAGCATCCGCCGTCAATTCGTTCTTGCTTCCGTCCGTCCATGCGTCCGTCTGTGTGACCGTCCGTGCGTTCGTTCGCCCGACCGTGCGTGCGTCCGTTCTAGCGTCCGCACGTCCATATGTGCGTCTATCCCTGCGTTCATCCATGCATCCACCCCTGCGTCCATCCATGCGTCCATTCGTCGGTGCAGCCATCCGGGAGTCCGTCAATGCATCTGTCTGTGTGTCCGTTCGTCTATCTATTCAACACTCCAAGTACCACCATCTCGCATCTTTTCATCATATATTCCGCATATACACCACCATCATTCCAAGGAATAAACGAGAGGTTGCACACGCACACTTTCTTACGGCTTGCGCTTTGTGTCTATACTTCCCACCTTTAACCACCTCGAGTTCATGGTATATACTAGTTCATTGTATTCATGGCACTGCGTCAACGCTTGCTAAATGTTTCTAAACCATGAAGGCTATGCCCAGCGAGTATAACGTAGTAACCCTTTCTTATCAGATAGTTCTCAATGTACATGCCAATGGCTGCTAAGGGGGAATTCACTCCGTTGATATGCTGGTAATTTTTTTGTATTCATTGGTACAAGCGATCGACCATGATGTCCGTGGTGAATAGAAGAGCACCAAGTTGTTTTTTAAAGCGGCGAAGCAAATGATGGCTCAGGTTTTTCCTCGGGGAAATAAAAAAACAAATCACAGCATACCCATGGGGTGAATGATGAGTGGTCGAAGCTCCGGAGGGAACGATCGGTAAACCGTGAATCTTTCGTGTAATTCGCCATGTTCGCATTATTTAAAAAAAGACGTGAAAAGCTTTGTGTGTATATGCCGTGCCGCTCGGGTAGGGGGGCTAGAATTGGGAGGTGTGAAAACCGGCCGCTCCAAGGTGGCTCCCGCGCACGAGCCTGCAGCGGTGGCGCTGTAGTCGAAGGCGCTGCCAGCTTTCTCCGTAGCTATGCACCCGCGATGTTCGTTTCAAGTTTTAGGAGCGAAGCTCCTTAAGGCGTGGGCTGTCCGTCCCCTGTATGTAGCCACCTCTCGTTCAGTTCTAAGTATTACGCTAGCCACCGCCCGATCTAAAGGGTACAGCCATATCCAACCGTCCATCTGTCCATCCGTCCGTCCATCCATCCATCCATCCATCCATCCATCCATCCATCCATCCATCCATCCATCCATCCATCCATCCATCCATCCATCCATCCATCCATCCATCCATCTGTCCGTCCGTCCGTCCGTCCGTCCGTCCGTCCATCCATCCATCCATCCGTCCGTCCATCCGTCCGTCCGTCCGTCCATCCATCCATCCATTCGTCCATCCATCCATCCGTCCGTCGGTCCGCCCGTCCGTCCAAAAGATGCAAGATGTTATAAACTAGACGGCGGTACGTGTAGTTGATTATGAAAGATGCGAGGTGTTATAAAATAGGAATGATGCCACATATGGCGCGTATCATCGTTCGATATAGTGCGGCGACGTACGCTAGGGGGAGCGTTGCAATAAAATCGAGTGGGCAAAATGTACGGAGGATTCATGGTTTAGCAGGTTTACCTCCGGAGCTTCGCCCACTCATCATCATTCACTTCGTGGATATGGCGGCATTTTTTTCGCTAGTACAAGAGTTTTGTGTCAAAATAAATATCAAACAGCTATTTCACCAATTATGAATACATGCATCTCTCGCTGAACGAACATTCCATTAGAGCGAAGTTTTCAAGGAAGCGTCATTTCGACAGCACCACTCTTTATATGCTTGGTCAAACCAAAATGATTTTATTTTCTATAAAATTGAACTACGTTTTAATGCAGTAAAAAAAAGCTTGCTCTAGTGGAGCGGGGTACCTTTGATGACGTGAGTTGGCCATTATTACCTTGTGCTTACCCGCGTTAGATTGTGACAACGGTTGCTGCTAAATATGCCTGGACATTGCAACTTACCGAGTGCAGTTACGCATTGTTATTTTCTCGATGCTGAACTTATTTTGCACTTGAGGCAGTATTTTGAAACATGTGTAGAAACTGAGACAGCACTTAGTTTCATGGCTGCAACAAAAATTATTAAGGTAAGTCACTAATAAACATTTTTTAACGGGACCCCAGGCTTCCATCACCCGACTTTTTTCTCTCTTTTTACTCGGTTCAGACCCTTAAAAAAAAACTCTCGTCACTCAAAATAATCTGATCACTGCTTTGTTCAATTCTTTGCAATGTTCAATGCAACCAATTTCTGGAAAACCCTAGCTCGGGCCTCCCGCTCTCGTACAGCAGGATTTCAGCGGTGGTGGCGGTGGCGTCGCGTAGCTTTACGGCGCGCTTCTGCCTCGCGGACTCGCACATCGGGATTCTGTCAGCGAGCGCATGCTGCCGCTGCCTTGCGCGCTCGCCGCTCTGCAGCCTTGTCCATCCGGTGACTCCGAGCGCGCGCCAAAAGCCTACAAATCTTAATTGCAACGCTCCCCCTAGCGTACATCGCCACACTAAATCGAACGATTTCCTTCCAACATTGACACGCGCTATATGTGACATCATTTCTGTTATAACATCTCGCATCGTTCATCATCAACTACAAATACCGCCATCTAGTTTTATAACATCTCGCACCTTTTCATGAGCTGCATGTACCGCCATCTAGTCAACACTAGAAAAGTAAACTATGGGTGGCTACCTACTACTATACCTACATATATAAAAGGATGTACAGACACACGCCTTAAGAAGCTTCGCTTCTAAAGAAAACATGATGCAGCACGATTTTCCACACACCAAGACAAAATCCTGCTGACGCACATGCCTGGCCACCCAAGTAAAAAGGAAGAGAAAAAAACACAGCATATCTGCGGAGAGAATAATGATGAGTGTGGCGAAGCGTCCATCAGCCCGCCCGTGCTTCGCCGTCCATTCGTTCTTGCTTCATTCAGTCCGTCCGCGTGACCATCCATGCGTCCATCCATGCGTCCATCCATGCGTCCATCCATGCGTCCATCCGTCTGTCCATGCCTCTGTCCGTGAGTTTATCGATCCATCTGTCTGTCTGTGTGTTCGTGCGTCCATCCATCCATGCGTCCGCGCGTCTATCCATTCGTCTATCCGTCTGCTAGTCTGTCTGTCAGTCTGTGCGTCCATCTAGTGAACACTCCAAGTACCGCCATCTCTCATTTCCTGTGGCACATACCCGCCCTAGAGCGGATATGTGCCACCGGTGGCTACATACATACATACATACATACATACATACATACATACATACATACATACATACATACATACATACATACATACGTACGTACGTACGTACATACATACATACATACATACATACATACATACATACATACATACATACATACATACATACATACATACATACATACATACAAGAGATGGACAAACCCAGCCTTAAGGAGCTTCACCCCAAAAAAATTCAGCCAGCTCCTGTTGACGGACCCGGATGAAACAGCGAATCTGGTGGCGTAAGTGGAGTTGCATGAAATTGAAAGAAGTGGGTGAACGAAGGGGCAGTAGTCAGTTGTGGGAGTGGTGGAAGGAGCAGTACATATTCATAGTAGAAAATTCAAAGGGTCGTTTTGCAGCGAAAGCTGTTATGAGATGACCACACGGGTCGCGCCATCCGCCGCTGCTGCCACGGCCGGTGTCCGTAACCACTACCGCATGTAATAAAAAAATAACAGCATATTCACGGAGTGAGTAGTGATGAGTAGGGCCAAGCACCGGAGGGTTGTCGAACTGATACCCTGGTCTCGGCACAGTCCTGTGTATGTCTACGAGCTTACGGGTGCAAACTTCCGATAGCGCGAAAATGGCAATATTCGCAATTGCTAATTCGAACTGGGAGCCTCCTATATTTCATTGCTCCTCACAAAAGTTTTCCCAGAGTGATCGTTGTGTGTTGCGAAACCAAAACAAACAAAATTTAATAGTCAGTGGTACAACAGAAACGAACAGCGACACGTATATTCATGTGAGCAGTGAACCGCGTTTATTTACACAACACAGTTAAGGCAATCAAAATAAAAGATATCAGTAATTAAGATTTTTTGCGCTTCTACGTTTAGCTACTGTCGCGACGCCATGAGCATTGCTTGTAGTTGGTCCACGCAGCGTCAAAATGCTCATCTGCCGGGAAATGCTGCTGTAATGTCGTACGGCAGTTCTATTGAATTTTGTTTTTGATGATTTCGCAGCATACAGCGATCGCTCTGCTGAGACTTCTGCAACGAGCAATAAAATGTTATTAATTTTGATAGCCTGAACTCTGTAATGTGATTGAACGTGGCTCACTTCTCACATGAATAAATGTCACTGTTCGTTGCAGTTGTGTTATTGACTGATCGGTTAATAATTCTGTTCACGTTTAAAGATTCATGAACCTAATTTGCGAAAATACCTGCCACAAACGTGCAGTTCAGCTAAATTCGCGATAACGAGCACTGTTTTTCCAGGTTCTGCCTTCACAACGTGGCGCGATCCTTCTAGAGCCCGCCAGCTAATTCGAATGACATGTCAATGAAATAAGTTTGTAGTTCCCATTAAGTTCAAATGAGCTAGCTTTCACTGTATTGAAGTCACTTACTTTATTTTTTGTGTAACACGTGGAACTCAAAACTCAAAAGAATAGCACAAAATCAAGTTTTCAAGTTTCCAATTTATTAAGAAAATTGCCGAATATCATACACATGTGAAGGTGCAACCTTTTCAGAAGGAGGCCCAGAAGTAAGTCTGCAGGAGGGCCTCCCTCCAGAAGTCTAAAAAAAGATTATTAAGCAAAGGGCAGAATTTGGAGACACATTCACAGATATAATGAAAAAGAAAACGTTGAAAGAAGCATGGAAAACGCAAAAAAACCCAGCTAATAGACGTTTTAATACTATAAAACAAGTATTTTCGAAAACACAGTAAAAACACACGACAAAACATCAATAGAGGCACTGAAAAAACGGAGTGGTATACTAATAGATAATGAAAGCTTGTATATTTTCAATGATGATTAAAACTGTTTAATGATAAAGTTTTCAATTCAGGTTTCAGTGTTCCAAATGGAAACTCCGCCGAAACAGGCATTTTGCTTCCCATATATCACAGTGACTTTAGGCAGCAGATAACGCTTTGACTGAGCAAACGTGGTCGTAGTCTAATCAATCACTTGCTGAATCGGAAAGGCGTCAACAGAAACTTGGCGGCTGATGACTTCATGCAGCAAGACCATCAGACTAGCTTTGTATGTGCCAAGAGCAGGTAATACACTCAATTTCAGAAATAGAGGCTTGGATGATGAATGAACGGATAAAGATGATCACTTCTAGTGCGTGTTTCTGCATTCTAACTAAACTATATATTTGAGTGTAATAAGCAATTCTGTAGTGGTAATGAGTGTTTGATAAGTGTAGGGATGAAGCGCTACCTATCTACCCATCATCAGCATTATTAAATGCGAAGCATTTCTTAGCGAACTTCGGTGACTTTGAGCGTATCTATCTATCTATCTATCTATCTATCTATCTATCTATCTATCTATCTATCTATCTATCTATCTATCTATCTATCTATCTATCTATCTATCTATCTATCTATCTATCTATCTATCTATCTATCTATCTATCTATCTATCTATCTATCTATCTATCTATCTATCTATCTATCTATCTGTCTATCTATCTATCTATCTATCTATCTATCTATCTATCTATCTATCTGTCTGTCTGTCTGTCTGTCTGTCTGTCTGTCTGTCTGTCTGTCTGTCTGTCTGTCTGTCTGTCTGTCTGTCTGTCTGTCTGTCTGTCTGTCTGTCTGTCTATCTATCTATCTATCTATCTATCTATCTATCTATCTATCTATCTATCTATCTATCTATCTATCTATCTATCTATCTATCTATCTATCTATCTATCTATCTATCTATCTATCTATCTATCTATCTATCTAGCCGCCTACGACTTTCAGCTCTCCCGGCCGTTTCGAAAATAGTATCAATACCAAACTTGATATGACATAACATGACTGTATGACAAGCCTAAATGATTGGTCATTACATGGTTATTATGAGAAGTATGTCATGAATGTCACGATTCATATATCATGGTCTTGCTGCTCTTGCGGTGGTTTCGTTCACATGGCATGTTGAAAAACTGGTGTGGTATGACATGACTGCATGGTGAACACAAGTGACAGAGCCTAACGTGGAAGTCATGACATGTATGTCATGTAAGTCATGACTGCATTCATGGCCGTTTCGCTAGCTTCACAGGCACCGAATTTTGTATCACAGGACGTGAATAGATGACGGATGTATGTGACTGGTGCATACATGATAATTAGAAGACGCCTGCCGTGTAACAACATGACTACATGCTACGCTCACGATGCATTGGCGGCCGTTTCGCTAGCTTCATGTGTACCAAATTCGGTATTACATGAGGCAAAAAGACCATATAGGTAAATGGCACGTCCAAACATGATAATCATGGCTTGCGTGTCATGTATACTTTGAGTACACGGTACGCTCTTAGCATTCTCGTGGCCGTTTCGCTAGCTCCACATATACCAAATTTGGTATCAGATGACGTGAATAGATGGCGAAAGTAAATGACATGTCCACGCATTATAATCATGACATGAAAGTCATGTACGGCATAATTTACCTCCGCCTCGTAAAGGTATGCTGATTGCAATGACATGTAAATTTCGTAATTCGTGCTTCGCATATAATCGATTCCCACAGTACGTGGGATTTGACAATATTTTATTAGCGTACACTGAATTCACGCTTTTACCCACGTCTACTCAATGGCATTTCAAAGATATATCGATCATACGATATTTCAATATTTATTGATGAGAATCGTGAACGACGTAGGGTGGTGTTGTGTATAAGGTTCTTGAAACGCTGAGAAAGCGTTTCAGTAGAATAATAAACAAAACCATGCGGCACGAAAACAATCCTTCGTTTTATGAAAAATAAACGAAGGACGGCAGTCACACATAAGGGAAAGAAAAACGGCGAATGCACAAACAGATTTTCGAAGAATCCAAAATACTCTCCGCTAAGAAAGCTAGTGTCCACAAAACTACAAGGAAAAGCTCCTCTCACAGTTTGGCCGATGGCATTATTTCATGGTGCGATGAATCGTCGGTGATGTCGGAGTCGGTAGAGCGCCAAAATTTTGAGGAGAGCTTTTAGGAGACATGGCCACGGCGTCACTTGCCAAGTGCACCCTGGAAACCTACGAAGAATCCCTAGCGCTCGTGTTCCGTATATTTTACATGCGGACTCCCATTGCGTTTTTTTCAGTATAAGCGACTCGGAATAACGTCTTGCCAATATAGTGAAACAATCTGAACCAGGATACTCAGAGCGAAAACTACCATTGCACTTTTTTGACATACAGTGTTAAATTCATATTTTCTAACCACGTTTCTAGAACGTTCGTATACGTCCGATGAAATTCATAAAGTGAATGCATATCTACAGCTGCAACAAAAACGCAGCATAATCAGCCTACCCATAAACTTGCACGTCCATTTGAACAGGATTATACTCAAAGCCCAAAAGTACCAAAATGGGGTATGCCATTGGTTCTTTAGGGGACTAAACGGGCTGCCACCGATTTTGAACCAATTTTGAACTGCTGGAGCAACTGCAATCGTTCGATTCGACTGTTACCCCCTAGTACTAACTCCGCTTAGTTTAAATGTTGGTCCAATTAGAATGCTGCAGTGGGACTAACAGTTGAACCGTCTGGACGAATGGCAAAAAAATGGCCACCCTACACTTGAAGAGAATATTTTACATTTCTACATATTTATTCAGCACTGAGAACGCAGTATATTGGTCTAGCAAAGTCACACAGACACTATATATATATATATATATATATATATATATATATATATATATATATATATATATATATATATATATATATATATATATATATATATATATATATATATGGCACAACGGGAGCGTTGTCAACAAGGATAAATATATTTATTTCCCAACAGTTTCGGGAGGGGACCTCCCTTCATCGGGGGATGAGTTCCGCTGATGGGGAACAGTTCCCAACAGTTTCGGGAGGTCCCCTCCCGAAACTGTTTGGAAATAAATATATTTATCCTTGTTGACAACGCTCCCGTTGTGCCATATTCCATACCTTCACGAAGACTAACTGGCCCATTGAAATATTACTCCCACTATATATATATATATATATATATATATATATATATATATATATATATATATATATATATATATATATATATATATATATATATATATATATAAGGGAAAGAAGTGTATACCTAAGGGCTCGTTTTTCCGTGTTTTAACACAATATAATGAGATATAACAGACAGTAATGCCAAGGAATGTACAGGGGAAGTTATTGGAACCAATGGAATCTAAATAAAAAGAAAGAAAAGTGGATGAAAAAATAACCAGCCGTGAGCAGGACTGGTTATTTTTTCATCCTCTTTTCATTCTTCTTATTTACACTCTATTGGTTTTAATAACTTCCCCTGTACATTCCTTGGCCTTACTGTCTGTTATATCTCATATATATATATATATATATATATATATATATATATATATATATATATATATATATATATATATATATATATATATATATATATATATATACAAAGGAAGTGTTTACTTAAGGGGTCATATTTCCGTGTTCTACACAATAATAATAATATCTAACAGACAATGATGCCAAGGACAGTATAGGGGAAGATATTAAACCGAAGTGTAATGTAAATATGAAGAAAGAAAAGTGGGTGAAAAGATAAGTTGCCGTGGGCAGGATCCAATCTTGCGACCTTCGAATGACGCGTTCGATGCTCTACCACTAAGCTACCAAGACAGCTATCCCCCCAGCCACGTTTATGGGGTTTAGATGTGATTTAAACGTGAAAGTGTCAGTAAGCGCCACCAGTAGCCATGGTGGCGAGTGTGGCATACTCTTTGAGTCTGTTTGGCGTCGCATAGCACGTGAACCTACGGCAATTAATCTTTTCACCCACTTTTCTTTCTTCTTATTTACATTAAAATTCGGTTTATTACCTTCCCCTATACTTTCCTTGGCATTATTGTATGTTATATCTAATTATTATTGTGTAGAACACGAAAAACCGACCCCTTGAGTAAACAATTATTTCCTTAATTCACTAACAAGGGTCTCGTACTGGCAGACTTAGCGCCATCAGGTTGTATACGAGAGACTATTGGTCGGCTGCCCACTCGTAATAAGTTCACATGCTACGCGACGCCAAACAGGCTCAAATGTGTGTGCCCCACTCACCGCCATGGCTATATATATATATATATAAAGAAGTGAATGTGTTCTGTGCCAGACCTGACTTCTGCAACCATCGATCATCCCGTCTGTACAATAAACATCTCTCACCCGTAACATAATTGGAGGAGAGTTCTGGGTAACGCCTTGTAGCACCGGGACAAGTACGGCGGAAGACACACCCCTGGAGTTCCATCGCAGCCACAGACTCGCAAGACTTCCACTGCTACCGAATTCTTGGCGAACCCTGACGGCGAAATCCAACCAAATGTGCCTAACACCTTTAGACACCATTGCAGGGAACCGCGCCCGTTCTCAAGGAAACTTGGAGAGGACGTCGTTGAATGGCTCAAGCACTATCAGCGAGTGTGTCTGTATAACCACTGAGACACTACCGGTCAGCGCAACTACGTACCGCTTTCTTTCTTCAGGGACTCCGTGTTATGTGGTACGATAACCATCTGCATCTGGAGAATTTGACTACGTGGGCGAATTTTGTGGACGAAATCAAGAAGTGTTTTGGAGATCCGACCATGATAAAGAAGCGTGCTGAGCAGACCCTGAGCCAACATGCTTAAGTCCCTGGGGAGACATGTGCGATGTATATTGAAGAATTTCTCAAGCTCTGATAGAGTGTGGACCCACTAATGACTGATGAGGATAATGTTCGGCATCTCCTTAAGGGCATTGCGGAGGATATCTATCACTACCTTATAGGAAATGATGGCTTGCAGTCGGCCAATGACATCTTCTGACATTTCCGAACATTTGAGGCCCTTGAAGCTCGACGCATTTCGGCAAAGTTTGATAGACTCCCCAACATCACAACGGCTACAAGCATCGACGTAGTCCCTGCACCCAGCGATCTGGCCTCAACAATACAAGATATAGTGCGCGAAGAACTTGATCGGCGGGACGCTGGTGCGCCATCGATAGTTTATGGCCACGGTTCTTATACGCCAACGGTCCCCGCCTGCGTCCATCAACGCTGCAGGCTTCGTCGACTCAAGGACGCCGGTACAGTTGCGTCGTCATGCCTATATGTCTGATCCGCAAAACGACTCCGTGCAAAGGTCACCCCCTAATAGGGCAGCGTTGCAAGATAATCCCGCTGATCATCTTCAGCAGTGAGTGGGGCGTGAAGCACCTATGTGCTTTTACTGCGGCGTTCGTGGACATATAGCCCGCTTCTGCTCAGAGCGGCATCGGTCACCTCTTCCGCAGTGTCAATGACCCCCGGCATCCTCACGGCGCGCAAGTACTCGGAGAGACTATCGCTGGCCACCCAACGGCTACGTCCGAACCGACTTCCAACAAACCTTCAGCAGCGATTCGCCGCCTTCTGTGTGGAGTGTGACGTCACCAGCCTCCTCCCGCCAGCATCGGTCACCATCACCAAGTCGTGGGCGTCTCTTTTCTCTTCCTCCACCGGGTAACTAGACGCCACGGCCGATGGAGGGGAGGTCGCCGGACATTTTTCAATGCGTCGCAAAGCGACTGTGCAGAAAAGATAGGTCGCAAAGCGACTGCCTTGGCTCGTCGCTTCCTGACCGATTTTTCAGTCGTGCGACTGCGGTCGCAAAGCTACTGGAACTACCCCGCCGTGGTGGTCTAGTGGCTAAGGTACTCGGCTGCTGACCCGCAGGTCGCGGGTTAGAATCCCGGCTGCGGCGGCTGCATTTCCAATGGAGGCGGAAATGTTGTAGGCCCGTGTGCTCAGATTTGGGTGCATGTTAAAGAACCCCAGGTGGTCAAAACTTCCGGAGCCCTCCACTACGACGTCTCCCATAATCATATGGTGGTTTTGGGACGTTAAACCCCACAAATCAATCAATTCATCAGGCTACTGGAACCAAACAGCGATGCTCAATTTTCGTCGTTTGTTATTTTTTATTGCGTTAGCGAGACCGGATAAAAACAAGAAATGCAGTGCGTTCGGTTTGCTCCACTCATTTAGCTGGCGGCGATCAGCTGATTGGCGCTGGTCTACAGAGCTCTCGCTGATAACGACATCCAGACGCGACTCTCCGGTATTGCGACTTCCGGTCGATCGCATGCAGCCTCTGCCGGTGTGAACATCAGTCGCTTTTTGGTCGCCACTCGCAAATGGTCGCGCAACCACTGTTAGTCGCCGGTGTGCACCAACCTTTATCCGCCTTGCCCATGTTCGCAGAGACTTTCACTTGGTTTCAGCTCGCCCGTGCCGGCATGGTGGAAACGCGAGGGCGCTTGCTGTGTGCACCGACTACGCGTTGTACTTGCCCCTCATAACATCTTCTATTCGTTTGATAGTGCTTCCCTTTCACAGTGGCGTATAACCGATATAACTTGTTTTCGTGATCGCCGACTGCGCCGAACATTGCAGTGCAGCATCGACAGAAGGCGATCGCGGCGCAGTTACGCTCAACGTCGGTCCCTTCATTGCCGGGCTTTTGCGCACGACAAGCACTGTCACGCATTTAGTTGCTGTTGGACGAACCGTTCGTCCGTTTGTTTAACGACTGCAGTTAGTCCAACTTTACAAAATTTCGGCTTATAGTAAAATAATAAAGTAGCAGAGGTGATAATACTGATCCTTGTGAGAGGCTTCTAGTTTGTACCTTAAAGAAGACAAACAAGATAGAGAACAATAAAATTCTGTGTCGTTTGAAAAGGAATGTACTCATGTGACAAAGCACCATATTTACTCCATTGTTACGCGAGCTTTTTTTTCTCTCAGATGGAAGGCATCCAACACCAGCAGCAACAACGGGTAACATAAACATCAAGAGGGACAAGGGGAGAAAGCAGTGAAAATGGCTGAAATACCCTTTAAAAGATGAACAATTTTATTTCCGTCATGTGTATTGTACTCAATATTCAGTGCGGGTGAGAATTATCAGCCGTACAACCGAAAACAAAATTCGCGATGACCCAACGAGACCTTGTTCCTTTGTGGTGTTTCAAAGAGAAAATAAAAGAACACTTGTGCCACTATTAAACATTGGCTCAATTGCGCGCTACCGCAAAGTTTCGCACTTAATGTATCGTGCTGTGTTGTGTTTCAATGCCGTCGATCAATAATGGCAACAACCGAGTGTGAAGCATTAATGTGCAACTGTGGTGGAGTCTGAAATGTGGTATGCCAAACATGTGTATTAAATGTGGATTTTGAGCATTCGCCCAGGTACAGAACGTAGCAACATTGTTTCTTATACTAAACTTGCTAAGGGTGCCTCGTGACGCAGTCTTTGAGATACTCTTCCGCCGTTCTATATGCGGCATTCGCGAAACGGCAGAGGGTGCGGTGTGAACGCCGGGATATCAAAATTTCAGCCACACACACCGAAACGCTCAAGATTACCTGGACTAGCCAAAACTGCACGAAGAAGCCAAAGAGATCAAACTGAACAGGGTCAGCTGAAAGTAGGTGTGAGCAGTCAGAATCTTCATCGCGAACAATTTGGCCCTCTCGAAGTGCATTGAAGAACCTCCTCAGTGGCCGATACAGTTCCAGACCTTTACGCATTTGGAACCCACTTAGGTGCTGCCTGTAGTGTTCATTGAACACTCGGACTTCTCGGACACGATATCGCAAGTGGCAAGAATGCGCAAGCGTGTCGTAACAGATCCGATCCCGTCTCATAGCGCATCGAAGGCAGTCGATGAAATCATACCTGAGTAGTTCTTTCGGATGATGACGTTTAAACGCCGCTTGTAGCTTGGGCATCAATGAGCCCCCCTGTGTGGTGCTATGAGTCAGGTCTTGTCCAGTGGCAGTGTACAAAATGGCACATGGTGCGACCTCGTCTCTGTCTAGGGCATCTTCCAGCTTTTGGAGTGTGTCTATTCGGTCGCCGGGTGCTTTAACTGTTATCTTCGACGTCATCTCACTGCGAAAGTAGGAGGATAGTGGCAGTATCGCAAGAAACCAGAGGTAATACAGTGCGAATACGGTTATTGCTCGGCGTGACACGTTTCTCGGGATGGGAGCAGAAGTTGCTAGAAGGGAAGCTAGAAGTGGCGTGACTGATTTGATGAATCTCTGAAAGGGTGGCAGCTGACAGTCCTCTAATTTAGACAGAACTAGTGCGAGGACCACTAGTAGCGCTATGGTAGACGCGAACATTGGCCAATAATCACGCACCACTTCCGAAAGCATGACGATGCGGTCATCGTTGATCCTAGAAAAGAAGGTCTCCTGAATAATTTCAGCATTTATAATGTCCGTAACGAGAACACTTTCCGCGTCCAGTTGTCTCGGGTAAAAGATGATGTCCCAGTCGTGATTTTCTATAGCTTCATTAAACCCATCTTCATATACCGAAAAATGTCGAACGTCGACAGTAACGTTTACTTGATGCAGACACTGCAAAATGATTTGTATATTCTTGTAGTCACAGACATCTCCGCTGATGGTATTCAAATGATCGAGAAAACAGACTACAATCAAATGCTTTCCAGAAAGACTTTTTATAAGTGTGGTCTCAATCCGCGAAATTGAGCATACTTCTTCCGCTGAAGGATTATGGTTAACCGATGACATTGGAGGCAGCACGACAGCATTTATGTGGACGCCCTTCATTTCCAGAACTCTGAAAGCCTGGCAAAGTGACAGACGCAGAGGAGTAGTCTTGGCATTGGGAAAGCTTTCAGGGGAAAACGTCGCGCAGAATGCGCACGCCGTCGTGGGCTTCGCTGACTGCAGTGTCGCTCCCGTGCTTTCGAGAGTGAATTTTGGAGTGCAGTCAACCACTACGGCTTGCATTGTGTTTTCCAGGAAATAGAGTCTGAAATCCCCCTCCGGAACGAGCCGTGTAGTCACCGTTCCATCGAACAGGCGCGCAAACATGACATGGCAGTTTTTCCATTGCTTGCTGAAGGACACCAGGATCACATTGGCTCTTTTTGCGGACAGTGACGAAAGCGCGGCAACGTCTTGTTTGTTCGTGCTAAGTGCACACGCACTGCAAAACAACGTAGAAACGATTAGGAGAAGCATTCTGATTGACATAATCGGTGATGCAGGCTGCTCTAGCTGGTTCTAGCCGTTGCGGATATACCCACGATACATCCATTGGTGTAGGTCACTTGCGTTGCGTTCTTCGAGGCTTCGAAGGCTGACATCTTTAACTCCAACCAAGTAATCTCTAAGCGTTTCTTGTGACGCCTTGACCGCACGAGAACCCCCAAACGACTGATCCTTTAGAGGCGTGCAACTACAGTCGGTTTCATCTTAAATGTGTCACAATTCGATTGGTGCTTTTAAAGGAACTTGGATTACTTTTTTTGCGTTTCAGAGCTATATTACTGTTTGCGAAAAATCGACCATTTAAGTGCCTCGGTAAGAAAACTGCTATATGGACCATTTTTTCATTCGAACCTTGAAGAGAAATGTGCCTCAAGGCCAATCGTATTGTACTCTGCATAAAAAGCCGGAAGACAAAAACAGTCGTTACATAAACAGATTCGCGACGGTAATATATGACTACGTTGCTGCATGCAGGCTGTACTCAGGCGTATCTGAAATTACGTGTCAATATAGCGTGCGAGGTGGCCGGGCACTAACAATAATGTCCATGAAGGATAGCCTCATTTTCACACATGAGATTTGTGCAAATTTTTTGCTTACCGTTTTGACAATCATGATCAGCTTGATACTGTAGAAGGAAACTTCCATATGCAGGGACAATTTCACTTCGTCGATATTGGGTTTCTGGGCATACAATTTTTTGTATTCAGATACGACTAATCAATATCGACGTTTTAGGCGGCTTTTAGAACACAGAATACATAACAAAACTCGAAACAAAGCTCAAATGTTTGTTCTCCGGCATTTCCTTTTCTGTTCCTTTTTACTACTGACAGTCGAAATCCAATCTGTCATGTTAAATAAGGAAATTTCCTGCCCATGTTAGGGTTTTTACCTAGAATACTCAGAGTAATTTTTACTACCTCAATGAAGCTTTTGAATAATTTTTTAAAGTTATCTGACAGCTCAGAGTGGTTTTTGGTTGTCGTAGTAATACATAATCACTTCACTGACTCGACTTTTGCACCTATATTTTGTGGTGAAGCAAATGACTGAATGAATAAATAAACAAATGAATGAATGAATGAATTGATGAATGAATGAATGAATGAACTTTTTTTGAAGTGCAGCAGTTTTCTCCGGGCGAGGTGGGGAAAGAGGGGACTAGCCCTGTCCCTTACCACCCACCGTCGAGTATCATGGCGATGCCTCAGGTTACCACTCGAAGTGCTTGGACCCGGTCGTCATCTTCAGCTTGTCGGCAAGCTCGTCGCTAGTGAGTGCCACCTCCCAGTGGCAGCGCAGCTAACGCTGAAGATCCGCAACAGTGACCGCAGTCGCGGCGAGGCCGACCCCGGCCCTCGCGCAGTGGTGGCAGCAGCAATCGGCCTCGGAGTTCGTCGCTGCCTGAAATGCATCGCCAAGGGAGCGTCAGCAGTGACGTTTACTTTTCCAGCACACTCCCAAAAGCATGTGCCGCAGTGTGGCCCTTTCCCCGCACGCTTTACACGCGTCCGTCGGTTATAGGTGAGGATAACACAGGCGTAGGATCGCCGGGCTGGGGTACGTATTTGTCTGTAATAACCTCAGAGTTACGGCCTGTATTTTGTCCAATTTGTTGTGTAGGGGTGGTTATTTGCATTTGTTTAGTCTGTATTGTTGCGTTTACGCCACGAACATTCTGGTTGTTGCTGTTGTGCTGAGAATGTCGTCGCCTTGCTCTCGGAGGCGAAGGCCTGCGAGCGGGTCAGCTGGAGTGAGCCGGGGTCCACAGAAGGAAGACAGCCGCACTTTCAGTTTTGAGATACGAGGACGACGACGCCGAGGCCATCGCTCTTAGAAAGTCGCCGCCATACTTGTTGCCATTACTTCATTGTAGTATCCGGGCTGGCAGACACGAGATGCGACCACGCGCAAAGTGACGGACGGCTGCTTGTGAGTCGCTGTTCACGACCGCAGCCTTCGGTGCCGCGACCAGTGCAAGAGCACAATCGCCGCCTCTTCGGCCGCCTCTGTGTGTTCCGTACGCACCGTGGCGCTCGCGATGTATTTGCCCGTGCGATTCACAACGGCGATCACGTGAGCACGCCTTCCCTCTGGGTATCGCGCGGCGTCCACCTACTGCACCGTTTCGTCGCTGTTGCCATACATTCTTTGGAGCTCACTCGCTCTTTTGTTGCGGCGCCCGACGTGGTGTGTCTTTCAGATGCATGTTCCTGGGGATCGGTGGGACGATGAGACGGTCGCGGACCGTGATCAGTACCATCGTCTTCTTCCCACATTGCGTGTTGTAGGTTATGCCTTGAGATTCGAGGATGCACCTGCCCGTCCTCGTATTGCGCTCGTATTGCACAATCGATTCGCCCAGGGTGCTGTGCAGCCCCAGCTCGAAGAACGTGCCGGTGCTCGTCTTCACAGGCATGCCAACCACCCCCTTGAACGCCTTGCGAATTATGCAATAGACCTTGTTCCGTTCGGACACCGGCCACTTTAGATAAGGGGCTACGAACGTTATGCGACTGATCGCATGCGCCTGTACGAGGCGGATCGCGCAGCTTACCCGCATACCTCTTCGTCTGTTCATTATGTGGCGTAAGAGTCAAATTGTGTCGTCGACCGAACGTTTAAGTCTTCGCACTGTCTCACCGTTGTGACCGTTGGCTTGGAGATGTAGTCCCAATATCTTTATGTTCTCCACGCTCGGTATAGGAATGCCGTCCGCCGTTGTTACTTTTATCTATAATTTCCCTCCACCAGGAAGGATTGTTTTGTGGCCCCTTCTCGTCGGTCTGTATTGCTTCGACTTGACCGTGGAGCATTCAAGGCCCGTGCCTTTTAAAAATTCCTGGACCGCGTCCACGCCAATCTGCAGCGTTTGCTCCACCCACCGTCGCATCCTCCTCCAGGCACACAGAGGGTGATGTCGTCCGCGTAATGGCTGTGGTGCAGACCCTCTATTGTAGCCAGTTCCTCGGGTAACCCAAGGAGGTCAAGCAAAAACAAAAACAATGAGGTGCCAACAAACCATGATCAAATATAATCAAGTTTGAAGGAATGTCGTAGTGTCTGTGACATATACTGAAGGAAACATACCCCAGGCGTAAACATACACAACCATTTCGAAGCCCCACCATGATGGTCAAGTGGTTACTCGGCTGCTGACCCGCAGATCGCGGGATCGAATCCTGGCTGCGGTGGCGGCATTTCCGATGAAGGCGGAAATGTTGTAGGCCCGTGTGCTCAGATTTGAGTGCACGTAAAAAACCCCAGGAGGTCAAAGTTTCCGGAGCCCTCCACTACGGCGTCCCTCATAATCTTGTGATTGTTTTGGGACGTTAAACCCCACATATCGATCATGCTTTTTAAAGCATTAATGGATCGACGGATACAGGGGATACTTTCTCAATCACATCTGCCGCAAGTTGTTCTCCTTCCAGGTTAGATAAGTAATCCATATTAAGCCTTCTCTAGGGAAACGATAAGACGACGCACCGTCGCACAAAACGGTGACAAGATTCGTCGTTCTCCCGTTTCTGACGAGAGGACAAAAATCAAAGCGTATTCACGGAGTTCATGATGATGAATGGGACGAAACGTTCGTCAGCGCCTCCATCCGTCCTGCGTCCGTCTGTGCGACCATCCATGCGTGCATTCGTCAATCTCTGCATCCATTTGTGCAGCCTTCCCTGCGTCCATACGGCCGTCCGTCCTTCCATACGTCCGCCTGCCCGTCCGTGCGCCCGTGCATCTGTCTGTCTGTCCATCCACCAATCTAGTGAACACTCCAAGTACCGCTATCTCGCATCTTTTCATCATATATTCATCATATACAAGTGCCACCATCCTGCGGACATTCCAAGGACTAAATGAGAAATGGTACGGCCGGACTAGAGGAGTGGCACGCAAGCTCTCTCTTACAGCCTGCGCTTCGTGTCTAGTTCCTACCTTTTACCGCCACTAGTTCAGTGCGGCCGAATCTCGCTAAACCTTGCTTATACCAAGGAGGTTACGCCCAGCGAGTTTAACCTGGCGACCTTTTCTGGTCAGATAGTGCTCAAAGTGCGTCGATCCTTTTCTTACTAGTTTTTTTAGTAATAATCAAATTCAAGGCAAAATTTTTTAGAGATTTAGTCACTGGTGCTCGTCTCAGCAGGTTAGTTAATCAGAAACAACTATCTTTATATATATTATTAACGTGCACGGGTTTCCTCCTCAACTGAAAAGAGTTCGCGCATGCCGCTCTTCTAGTCCGGCCGTGGAGGTGACTACCTACTACTACTACTACATATATCGCGGACGCATGACCCACAGCATAAGGAGCTTCACCCCTACAAAGTCAAAGCCTGTTGACTGGCCCTCTAGGTCACTTTTCAGGGCAAAGATGTTGGAGTGCCAACTTCATAGACAGAAACTCGTGCCGGAACCGAGTGTATAGTATCTACGGGTGCGTCGTCATTGACGTGAGGTTTCTATCACCTCGTGTTGTTCTCGCACCTACCATTGTCTTTACAGTGCACAACTTTCCTCTTCTTGTGCCGTTGAAGCCACTCGGTACACGTGTTTCAGCAAAGTTAAAGTGTGTCACCGCGGTATTCACCACCTAGCCAATCGTGGAGATCTTCTCAATTACTAGCCACGTAATTCGATATGCATCTTAAAGGATCTTTCTTGCCCATCGGTTGCCTTTCTTGTATTGTGACATAGACTTGCCTTTAATGCATAATATTTTTGTGCGTGTATGTGTATTACATGTGCGATTTAGGTAGGTGTTGCGTATGAAGTGAAGTAGTATATTGTGGAATGTGTTGTCTTCATCCAGCAGTTGTATGACAACACACTCCGCAAGACACCGCTTCACCCATTGGTCCAACAGTACTTTTGGTATTTACCCATACCTTAATATTGATGTAATAGTTTTCTGCCCATTTCTACTCCAATGTTTTTACGGCGGGTTTAAAAAGCTGGGCTTTCAAAAAGGTCATAATTTTGCTGCAAAACCAAAGCAATGAGCAAAGTAGCACTAAATTGCAATTTCTCGAAGAACGGAAGCTTTGAGAAAGCTTCTCTCGCAGTCTGCAATGCTGAAGGCATTCCTTACTCTGGAGACAGATATTCTTCGTGTTTCACAAGAAAATAGAGCAAGTTTCCGCGAGAGGAAAAACTTGACACATGCTTACAGCCGGACTCGGGCTGAAAAGTTTCACCTTTGATTTGCGGAGCGTTTAGTAGCTTAGCAGTCCACAGTTTCGCTTCACCACGCTTGCGTCAGATTGCGTGAGGCACTGCCTAATTAAGGCAGCACACACAGAACTCACCATGTTGTCTTGTATGTACGTGCAGTTAAACCTGGGTGGATTAGTCAGCGCTGCTGGCAGCCGTGTTAGCGAGTGTGGTCAGCAACGTATTAAGATCACGAGCTTCATGAAGCAACAGGCAGAACAAGATTACTTCACACCGTCACGGCTACTAGTTCCGCTGCTGAGAAACACTACCTGGTTTAAATGCACGTATATGCATCATAAAGTGACCGGGGAGATGACCGCCGATGTTGCCTATTTGGTAGAACATCAGAATGGTTATTCTGCAGTCTTAGGTTTGGTCCCTGCCATAGAGAAGTTATGCTTTCGTTCATTTTTGTTTTTTCAGATTTGCATAACAATTGCTGCTAGTAACATCCCCGATACTTCGCCTTCGCCATTGACAACCCGTTGCTGAGTAACTCAGGGGACGAACTGCATTTCATCCAGGACACCAGAAAGGTACGACTTAAAACTACAGAAAGCGAAAGTCATGAACAAACACTTCGGAAGAGAACAGCGCTTCGAGATAGGTAGCAGTGCACTTCAATTTTAGTTTTAAACCTTGTCCCGTTTTTGTTTTCCCCGCAAGAACTCTCAATCAGAAGATTGGATCGGTTCGCAAGAAATCGCTCTCAGCATCGTTTCTGCGCTGAAATAATCAGGCTGTAGTCATGTACACCTTCTGTGTACAAATGTACTCATAAATGAAATTAGGTGCAATATATGGCGTTGTCCAACTCTGTGCTAGAGCAGCCGTGGTTGTAAAGTGGTGCACAACTGCTGACCCGAAAGACGACAGATGCGCCCGTGTACTTAGATGAGGGCTGTCGCCAGGGTCATATTACTAGGTTAGGGTGAACCAACACCCTGTTGAGGTCCCCGAAGCAGCGGGAAGTATTAGTGTAATTGAGTCGGCGATTAGAGGGCATCATTGGTATTAGCCACCGTTACCGAAATTCTGAGTGGGAGTGTAAAAATTAGAGACTAGGTTGTAGGGAAATGTCTATTTCGTTGGTTGCGTCCCTATTGTGCCACCTTAATATATGAGCATGAATTGGAGCTTACGGAAGGCTTTCTTAGTGTTCTTATACTGCCTGTAATTGCCTATTTTGACGTTGACACCTAAATTTCTATAAGTGCCTATAAGTTTCTCTTTTAAAGTTCAGTGCCAATATGAACACTACTTAAACTAACTTTTCTTTTCGAGTACAGTTGGAGATGGACATTTACATTACCGGGCAAAATTGAGCTTTCGTAACTCTATTAGGTGCAACATATGCTTCATCTCACAAGTTCATCTCAGCTTTGTCAAGGCAAGAAAGCTCCCTAGCCAATGGGAGGACCAATTGGTCACTACACAGCCATTCGCCCGTGTCGCGTCATCTACTCGGCATCTCTCCGGTGTCTGTTCGCGCACGTAGGGAACAGAAGGTGCTTCTGTGCAGCTGCAGGACAATGCAGAAGGAACCGTGAAGTGCCATCAAGGGCGTGTAGAGAAAAAGGCAGACCCCACGTACAGTGGGCATCGATGATACGCAAAGCACGAATGAGCAATGTTTATATATCACTTAAATATCACCACAAGGTTACAAGATGGAGGTAAATGATGCCGTATACATGTCTTCCGTTTTATGATTATCATATTTGGATGTTTCGTTTACCTTCGGCATCTATTCATACCACGTGATACCAAATTTGGTATATGTGGAGGTAGCGAAGCAGCCGCGAGCGCGCTATGAGCGTGGTATGTGGTCATGTTCTTACATGACACGCGCGTCAGGATTATCATGCTTACACCAGTCATATATTTTGTCATGCATTGACATCAGGTAACGCAAAATTTGTTATATGTGAAGCTAGCGAAACTGCCGCGAGTGCATCATCAGTGTGGCATGCAGTCTTGTTGTTACATGACACGCATGTCATGATTATCATGTTTGGATGTGTCATTTACCTATGTCGCCTGTTCGCGTCGCGTAATACCGAGTTTGGTACATGTAAAGCTAGCGAAACGGCTGCGAACGCATCATGAACGTAGCATGAAGACATGTTGTTACATGACACGCATCTCATGTTTATTATGTTTGCACCAGCATCATACCTTCGTCATCCATCCACGTCTGGTTATACCAAATTTAGTATAACTGAAGCTAGCGAAACAGCCGCCAGTGCATCATGCGCGTGGCATGTAGTGATGTGGTTACAAGACACGCATGTCATGATTTTCTGTTAGGGTCTGTCGCTTGTGTTCGCCATGCAATTATGCCATACCATACCAGATTTGCACAATGCCATTTGAACGAAACCACCACAAGAGCTGCAGGATCATAAAATGTAAATAATGACATTCATGACATACATGTCATGATTTTCATGCGATGACAAGCAAAATATGTTCTTCATGCAGTCATGTTCTGTCATACCAAGTTTGGTATCGATACCATTTTTGAAGCGGCCAGGAGAGCTAAATGTCGTAGGCGGCTAGATAGATAGATAGATAGATAGATAGAGAGATAGATAGATAGATAGATATATAGATAGATAGATAGATAGATAGATAGATAGATAGATAGATAGATAGATAGACAGACAGACAGACAGACAGGTAAATAGATAGATAGATAGATAGATAGATAGATAGATAGATAGATAGATAGATAGATAGATAGATAGATAGATAGATAGATAGATAGATAGATAGATAGATAGATAGATATGCTCAAAGTCACTGAAGTTCGCAAAGAAATGCTTAGCATTTAAGAAAAAATCAGATGTCGGTGGGGTTTAGCTTGAAACCTTCGTCACTCGCTCAGTGTAGCATTCGCAAGCCTAATCCCCCTCTGCGGTATCGGAGCCACTCGACGCCGCAAGATCAAACGACGCAGATGCATCAATACAGCCTGCGCACGCAAGGTTACATTCGCATGACACACCCAAGTCGTTTCGGCGTTCTCTGTATTCTATAAATAGCCTGTTTCTGTTGGAAGGATCCCTCTATGCGAGCACGTTTAGAGAGGTTGGCATGGATCATGTATTCTTACCACAACACGAAGCGTCGCACCGCTGGAACTGCTCTAAGAGACGATGCATCAAAAACACGCCTAGCATTGCCTGGGCTGACACCAGCACGGTACTAGAACGGTGGGAACACGAACGCAAGCCAACTAAATGGTGGCAGCTTTTTCTTGCATTTCGATCGATACGAAATTTAAAATTAGGAAATAAGGACCACAGATTCCGTTTGTATGTTTTCGGATTTCTATCGACTTTCTTTATTCTATACAAGCAACAGATTGCACTAATTACACACGTCTGTTCGAATAATTCTGGCACTGTCACGTGCTACTTTCACGTATGCAGGACCATATTTTTGCACAAGTCACCTCAACCACGTTGGCCAAGCGCCCGCGATTTGAAAGGCACGCGCCGTTCAGGCTGCATATTCACCTCTTTCCGGGTTGCTTAGCGTTACAAATCCTGACTGACGAGATCGTGAACGCACAGTGCATGTATTTTTCTAGCCTACTGAAAATGCTCGAACCGAGTGAGGCGTTCTTAAGGGTGTTCACAGACAGAGGAGAAATTGACCCTCGGCGATTGTATACCCGTATATTACGAGGCTAAAAGACTCTCCTGGCCCACCAGCAGTCTGGCTATTTGCTCATTGCCCTGCCGTTCTCGGTCCTGTTTAATACACAGAGACCCAAGAGCGCGTTTTTTCGACGCTGGACATACTCAACAAGCTGGACAAAAAAATAGAGAGAGAGAGAGAGGCCATGTCGTGCAATTCCTCCAGGAAAAAAAATGCATGGCTATGCTGAACCATAGGTGCATCTGTACCATCATAAAATAAGATGTTTATTGCTTGGCTGTCAGAGACACAGGTCCCGCACGTATTTCTCCTGGATTTAATTTTTGTTCAAATTTAATGTTCTGATGTTTACGATTTCGAGGACCTAAAACTGTGTTTCGGCAGCCGATTTTTGGTGCCTCAAACCCGATATTATTGCATATAAATCCGGCCTCTGGTAATATTTGTCGCCTAAAGTGGCCATAACGTAACTATTGTTTACAATAGTAGAAGGAAATGATCAGCATATATACGAGAATAAAACGTATCGTGAACAATTCCAATTGTTGGGACGCCCACATCCAAAACATTATCTACGCGTAACCTCATAGGAAATCACAATCACATTTCTAACTTCCGATATATCCACAAATCGATCATGAAAAGAGACGATCTCTCCGCAGATTGTGAACATAATTTTCTGATATGTAGCGGCCACACAAGAACTTTACTGGTGCCATAAAAATCACCATTAAAGCAGGCGACTAGATGGGGGCGCCTTTATATGTGATCTGATTTGGGGCTTCAAAACCCTGACCTTATTCTGGTGCAAGATGATAGCTGACTGATGGCGTAAGAAGCTACATGACGTTTCCACTATTTGTGGCGATAATTTTCTGTATCTAGTCAAGGTCACATGTGGAAAGAAACTAGTTTAAATGCATTGTGTAGGTCCGATTTTCTTGGTCGAAAATTGTGTAGGGCCTGGACATGCGTCTTTCCTGGAGCCAGCAGGGCCGCAGGACTGTGGACGTTCTCTCGAGGTCAGCTTAAGGATGTGCCTCAAACACCGCGTTTCATTTGCTTTCCATGCTGTTATTCAAAAAAAAAGGAAAGAAGACCACTCTTCTGAACAAGCAACTTGATTATAAGCCTGTTCAGGTGACGTACGAACGAGGTATGCGATTCCTTTCATGACTTATGGTAGGATGCAAGCATAATACAGAGCTCTTCATTCAGGCTGTGAGGTGAGCGTAGCACTGTGTACGTCACTCCAGCTAACTGTATAGCAATCAATATAAATCCACGAGGGAACATTCGCAAGAAGTATTCTCATTGATTAGAGATGCTGTGAGTGCCGTTTTGTCCGTTGCATCTTTGTCGAGGCTGCACTTGTTGGAGTAGGTCCGCTGGGCTTTACTACACATAGTGCGATAGCGTTTTTTGGATACCAGCTTTAAAGGCCTACTTATCACAATGCAAGTGCGTTGTTTCTTAGCACATTCGATGGTTTTTTGTATAAGCCGTATACGACAACATAAGTGACTCCTCGGAGGTGTGATTCAGCAAGTGTTTCTTCTGAGGAAGGCAAAGAACTGAGGCTACTTTCCCCGGCTTCTGAGTGCTATCAGTCGCCTGCGAGAAAATCAGAGATGTGAAGCGTGTCACTGACGAAATTTGGCCTTCGCCAGCTTTGTATCTGGCTCAATTACGCAGCTACACCACGACCAAACTGATAGAAATCTGGGTCATCTCGTACTCTGTACCAAAAGCCGGAAAGGAAGGAAAACGCTACTCCTACCGCTTGCCAGTTTTAACATCTTGCTATGCCGTTGCCTTCAGGTGCTATCGACATTTATCTGAAAGGACACCACGAAACAGCGTATTATTGGGTGGAGCACAAGAACTGGCCAGCACTATTTCTCTTCTTGCAAAACAGCAACGCATCGCACATTTTCGAAAGGGGCCTTTCTGTTTTTATTGACAGAGGCGATTGGCTGAAGGGAAGTAGTCGTATGTGCCAACACAATTTCCGCTATGAAGAGTAATTGTTTGGTCGTGTTGAAAGAATAATAAAAGTGGCAGACATAATTTGGCACACTTTCCGCTTTTCGCGGTTCTTGATGATCTGCCTTCAGATGTAGATTAAAAGTATATTGACATGCTGTGTCTTCTCGCGGCCGTTAGAATTCCTGAAATGCACATTTCAACGCGCCAGCGTTAAAGAGCTCAATTCGCAGAAATTACGGGGTCGGTGTCGTTGGTTGTGAGCAAAAAACCATCATCTTATGCGTGACCACAAAATCGAGAACGATGCAGGTAAAATAAATGATAAAAAAATGTTGGGCCAGAGCGAAGATGGAATGCGGGTCGTCCGTGAGGCAAGCCCATGTTCTAGCCACGGCCACCCGTATGCTTGTTAATACTGTGAAAATAACTTCCTTTGCTTGGAAATGCAGTGAAAGTAGCTGTTATCCTTAACAAACAGACGCATCCTGTGCACAGGCTAAATACAACAGCCAGTATCACAGTAATAGTATGTGGTACAAGCGTACATTGTCATCAGTCGTCAGAACATGGGACAATCAAAATTACTTCAAAGTTTAAAGCCATGCACTTACCCCCTGCAAAAGGCATACACGCTACTGCGCCTATTCCCTTATGGCCACGTAGTGGGTGCATAGCAAGTTTCAAAAAGGTTTCATGCACTTAGTGTTTCAAATACCCACTGCCACGAGAAACATGACATCGCTATCGCGTTCAAATCTTAAAGGCAAAACTTTAGGGTTTCCTTATTTTTTGTATTGGCTGGCACGAGCGATCGACCATAATGTCCGTTGCGCATAGGAGAACACCGGGTTGTTTTAAAGCTGCGAGGCATGAGATCGCTGAGGTTTTCCCCCAGAGAAACGAAAAAAAAAAAACACGACACAGCACGACTTTCCACATGCCAAGACGAAATCTTGCTGACGCGCATGCCTGCACCCCAAAGTGAAAAGGAAACAAAGGGAGAAAAAATTCTAAAATTTCGCCAGCTCCTCTTGGCGAACACAGATGAAACAGCAAATCTGGTGGCGAGTAGTGGAGTTGAATAAAATGGAATGAAGTGGGTGAATGAAGTGGCAGCGGAGAGTTGTGGGAATGGTGAAAGGAGCGGTACATATAGTGGAAATTTCAAGGGCTTGTTTTGCAACGAAAGCTGTCATGAGATGGCAGCACGGGTAGTGTGCGTGCCGTCCGCCGCCGCCACCGGTGCCCGTAACCACTACCGCACGTAATAAAAAAAACACAGCATATTCACGGAGTGAGGGATGATGAGTAGGGCCAAGCACCGGAGGGTTGTCGAGCTTATACCCTGGTCTCGGCACAGCCCTGTGTATGTCTACGAGTTTATGGGTACAAACTTCCGATAGCGCGAAAGTTGCGGTATTCGCAAGGGCTGATTCGAACTGGGAGCCTTCTATATTTCATTGCTCTTCGCAAAAGTCTGCCCAGAGTGATCGCTGTGTGTTGCGAAATCCAAGCAAACAAAATTCAATAGTCAGTGATACAAGAGAAACAAACAGCGACATATATTCATGTGAGCAGTGAGCCACGTTTATTCACACAACAGAGTTAAGAATATCAAAATTGAAAGATACAAGTAATTAAGATTTGCTTGCGCTTTTACATTTAGCTACTGTCGCGTCTCTATGAGCATTGTTTGCAGTTTGTGCACGCAGCGTCCGAATGCTCATCTGCTGGGAAATGCTTCTGTTATGAAGTATTGCAGTTATATTGAATTTTGTTTGGATTTCACAACACACAGCGATCGCTCTGGGCAGTTTTTTTTTGCTAGGAGCACTGAAAGCCCTTCAGTTTTTATTGCCATAACTCTAATGTTAATAAACTTGGCTCACTTCTCACATGAATACATGTCTCTTAATGAGATGCTTTGGCCGCAAATAACATAAAATACAAAGTAGCAGAACACAAAACGGCAAGCACAAGCGGCACTTCCAACTTGTGGTTGTGTGTTCTTTTAATTTGTGGTTGTGTGTTTTGTGGCCAAAGCATGTCATTAAGCAGGTACCAACAAGGCCAACAATCAGTATCTTTACAATACATGTGGCAGTTTGTTTCTGTTGCGTCACCGACTGATCGGTTAATAATTCTGACCACGTTTAAAGGTCCATGATTCTAATTTATGAAAGTACCCGGCACAAACGTGCAGTGTCGCCAAATTTACGATAAGGAGCGCAGAAGTGGCTTCTTCAGCCTGCACAGCGTGGCGCGATCAATCTAGAACCCACCTTCTAATTCGAACGAGGTGTCAATCAAACAAATTTGTAGTTTTCCTGAAGTTCGAATTTGTGAGATATCACTGTAGTTGAAATCACTTACTTCACTTTTTGTGTAACGCGTGGAATTCTATTTTCAAAAGAATAGCACAAAGTAGAGTTTTTAAGTTTCCAATTTAGTTGAAGACTCGCATAATACAATGCATATCTGAAGGTGCAACTTTCTCTGAAGGAGGCCCAGAAGCAAATCTGTGGGAGAGCCTCCAACCAGAAGTGTAAAAATAATATATATAATAAGCACAGGGTAGAAATTGGACACGCATCGACAGATATAACTAATAAAAAATATTGAAGCAAGCTCGGGAAACAAAAAGCCAGCTAATAGACGATTAGTGCTATAAAAACGGGTATTTTCGAAAACAGAATGAAAAAAAAAAAACTTGTTCACACATCAGCAAAGGTACTGCAAAAACGGAGTGGTATACTACTGAAGTAAAGAAAGCATGCATGTATATTCTCAATGATGATCAATACTGGTTTGAAGACAACGTTTTTGATTCAGGTTTTAGTGTTCGAAATAGAAATTCCGCACAAGCTGTCATTTAGCATCCTATGTGTCACATTGACTTTCAGTAGCAGATAACGCTTTGGCTGAGCAAACGTGGTCGTATTGTAATTAATCAATTGCTGAATCAGAAAGGCGTCAACAGAAACTTGGTGGCTGATGGCTTCATGCAGTAAGACCATCAAAACTAATCCATCTATTTATTTGTTTATTTTTGTTACCCTCCATCACCGAAGCATTACAGAGGGCAGCCGGTTACAAAATAAAAAAATACAAAACAACAAAACAAAACCTGCAATATATGAACGAGACTAAAGCAAAATAACATCTATGTTCATTGAAACAGAACAAAACTTAAACGTTAAAAAAGGAAATAGAAATAACATAATCACAAAGAGAAACCGTGAGTGTGGTAATGTTACACAATACTAGCAAAAAAAGTGTAAAGTTAAAAGAAGTGACACAAAAATTAAGAAAATCAAGAAGCTGCTGGAAAACGGTGGCATGTTGACACGTGTATAATACAGAAAGTCGTGGGGAGGGGAAGTAGATGGGATGAGTAGGGAGAGCTATCGGGAAGTAGATGAGCTGATAAAGAATGCCAAAAGAGGGAGGGAGCAGAGATGAAAACGATGTCACCTGGTAGATGATTCCAATCGTTTGATGTGACCGGTATGAAGGAG